>NW_022147434.1:7315136-7905272 GCF_002938485.1 Sitophilus oryzae | reverse complement strand
CTGTTGTACTAGTTTCTGATTTGCATTGCTAACAATTTACTCACTTTCAATTAAAATAACCCAAACAGCACAGATAGTAGGTACGTTCCTGGAACTACAAAAGCGACCATCAAGTAGACTGCCACTATCGACGGCTACGTAGCCGCCACGTAACTGTTGCTAAAATGGGGAAGAATTTAGGGTAACGGGGTAGTATGCCGGGTGGTCCCAGGGACTAACGCTACCACTATATTTCGTAACTATTAAGTGAAAGGGTAGTAGCGGCCACTATCGTGCTACGTAGCGGCCTGGTCGCCCCTACGTAGCCGCCTGGTAACTGCTACTATATAGTAGCAAAACATTCTTCTAGCGACCTCTACCTTTAAAAAACGTTTTGAAATAAAATAATAATATGATATGACAGCCGCGGTGCATGGCCATATTAAAGTTAAGTTAATAATGACGTGTTATGTTTATGAGGAAAATGATGGTTTATAATCAGCGTATTTCAGGATAATATAATAATAATATTTTTAAATATTTTGGAGTATTACTGCTCAAATTATCCGTCGTAAATATTTTAACGCGCCTTCGAACTGATTCAATTTTGTAGATATTTAAATTTTTAAAAAAGAAATCTATAGAACATCAAAAATATTTAAAAATAACATTTCATACCGTGTGCGATAGTGTATTCGAGTTCTAATTGGAAAAATAAATACTTAAAGCACTATAAAACTTGGAAAAATAAAGAAAAAAAGTGAAATATCAACAACAAATAAATTTAATTAAAAATGTCTGACAGTAAAAATGGCTGACGCACACTTCGCTACAATAAAGTTAGGCTCTTCCCTAAGAAGTAGCAGGGACTACCCACTTTTTACTTTAAAAGATCCGCTACTTCCAGTGATTAAGTTGTTACTATTCAAAAGTTACTTTGTAGTGTCAGTTACTACTTTGGAACTTTATTATTCTTAAATGTATTTAAATTTTGTACACTATGAACTACCGGAACTAGAAAGCTACTTTGGACACCCAAAAAGTCGGACAATCAGGCATTTTGTGGCAATATAGTTCCATATGTCTCTATAAAGTTCCGCCTGCCTCTCATCTCAAAACAATTTAAGAACACTAATTTTAAATCTAGGAGCCCTTGGAAAAATATATTTGATCTTTTAATGTTTTCCGTGTCTTATCCTGACTGGTTAAAAGATACCTAGAATTGTAATTTTTAATCTATCTCAATAATTTTTCAAATGGAACGAACATATTTGAAAAAAGCATTTTACGAATAATAATTTCGTAATTCGTTTAAAATAATAAATAAATAATTAAATTTTTTATTTTCGAATTAAACTTGCCGTTATGAACAATGTTACAATTTCAAATAATTTTGTAGCATTTTTATGCAGTAGGAAATGAAACATATTGAGCATTTGATTTCATATAGCTAATTTTTTGTTATAATTGTATACTCATAAATATATTTAAAATATATTTTAAAAGGTATATATACCTATATATATATATATATATATATATATATATATATATATATATATAGCATATATATATATATATATATATATATATATATATATATATATATTTATGTCTAGTTTTTATTTTGCTAATAAATAAAATATGTTTTTAAACGTGTATCTTTTTACTACTGTTGAGTATTTGACTCTATATCCTTTAATTTTTGTTAAATTAACTAAAGGTACATCACAACCACTTAGATTTTATCAAATAATAAATGTTTTTTTTTTTTTTTTATAAAATATTAGAAATATCTAGGAAAATCTTTGGCTGAGGGATAGGCAGCATAACTATCACGCCCTCTCCTGCCGAAGGTTGGCGATCAAAATGGCAATTGTAGCTCTGGAAAATGCAGCCCGGAAGATTTCCGCCGACGAGCGTTCAAGCCATCTTCTTAAATCCTTTAGCCATGAGTTCTGGCGTCTTCCTACTGATCTTTGCCCTTGCACTTTGCCCTCTATTTTGAGGCGCAGTATTTCGTATCTACTACCTCTCATCACGTGACCCAGGTATTGCATTTTCTTTCCTTGATGGTGTTCAGTATCTCTTTTTGTTTCTGTATGCGCTGGAGTACTTCATCGTTGGTGATCCTTTGTACCTATGAGATTCGCAGCATCCGTCCGTACACATACATTTCGAAGGTTTCTATTCTCTTTTTCATTCAGTGAATCCGGTGTCCAGCTCTCACATCAATAGAGTAACACAGAGAAGACGTGGCATCTGGCCATTCGAGTTCCGAGTTCCGCACTGAGGTCTCGTCTTGTAAAGAATGATTTCATTCTTACGAATATTTCGCTTACCAATTTTGAAAATATTTTCGGGTCGCACTGACTATTCATTTTAACTCCTAAATGCTTTATTGAGGTCACTTGTTCGATTGTTTTGTCCCTTGACACGCAGGTGTGCATTTATTGTAGTCTTAGAAAAGACCAATAGCTTGGTCTTGGAGACATTGAGATGAGTAGATAATAAATGGGGGAAATCAGCGATAAGCCCTGTGTATTTCTTATGGACTTCTGGTGAAGATAAAACGTGTGTTATTTTTTGATCGTGTGTGAATACGAGGTGTGGTATGAAAGTGTGTGTTGGGGGCGAAGTCGTAGTTGAAGGAGTGAGGGGCCCCTTTAGCGTTAGTGGTGAGGGGCGAAGTCCTAGGGTGGGGCCCCTTTGGCGTTAATGGTGAGGGGCGAAGTCCTAGGGTGGTGCCGTGTGCAGCGTTAGTGGTGAGGGGCGAAGTCCTAGGGTGGGGCCCCTTTGGCGTGAATGGTGCCTTAGAAGTTAGGTTATGTGTGACTTCCGGTCTGAATTCCAGGAATTATGGTGATGACGTCATCGCCAGGAACGGTGGGTGACATAATTGACCTTGAAGGAGTGGGGCCCGATTGGCGTTAGTGGTGAGGGGCGAAGTGCTAGGGTGGGGCCCTTTGGCGTTAATGGTGAGGGGCGAAGTGCTAGGGTGGGGCCCCTTTGGCGTGAATGGTGTCGTGTGTAGATTAGCGTCTGCGTGTTAGAAGTTAGGTTATGTGTGACTTCCGGTCTGAATTCCAGGAATTATGGTGATGACGTCATCGCCAGGAACGGTTGGATTAATTGACCTTGAAGTAGTTGTGTTGCGGTTTGGTGCACTTCCGGTCTGAATTCCAGTAATTCTGGCGGAGGGGGGTCGGTGGTATTTGGGCTTGCGCATGATCTTGTGGAGCAGCAGGATGCGCATGCGTCGAATAGGTGATGAAATATTACGTAATATTGCGCAATCATGGAGTTAGGACTTGTATATATTGGTAAAATATTGTTTATAAACATTGTCATTGAGAAAATTATTAAAATCTGAAAAATATTTGAATGTGCCTGATATTGAGCGAATGTTAAAAATACTTAACAATAATTTTTGCTTCGTCTTTTACATAACAATTTTAGATACTTCTCAAGCGATCCTCGTAAGATGTTGTGTTGAAGCTCTCTAACCACATTACTGATAAGAGGATCTAATTACTATGAAGGTTGTGAGGATCAGAGATATCTCATAACTTATGCTTTGGGATGTGTGTGTTTGGTTGCATACCCATGAATACAAAAAACTATATATTTAAATTACTGGGGGTACTATAGATATTGTTAAATATTTAGTTTTAAGATGAAAGCTTTAAGATATGAATGTATGGTTATATCTATAAATAAAATGTATTAAATTTACTGTATAGTGATTGTTAAAATATATTTTTTATAATATCTACAATAAAATAAAGCAAAATAAACATCTTTTTTCGATGAATAAAAATGTATTTAAATTACTGTGACTGTAGTATAGTGATTGTTAAAATATTTATTTTTTATAATATTAATAAAAACAAGTAAACTAGTAAACAAACGAATTTTTCGAGGAATAAAAAATGTATACTGTAATATAGTGATTGTTAAAATATTTTTTTATAATATTCATAAAATAAAACAAGTAAACTAGTAATAAGAAGGTTTTTATTTGAAACCCAAAATAATAACTATCTCCTACATGTAATCTAAGCAACAAGCAAAAAAGAAAATGGAACGTCAAGTATATAGAAAAATAAATATATATCTTAAAATATGGAAGACATCATATATTTTAAAAAATAGATCTAAGTAAACTAATAGATATAACAGAAAATTATATAAGAATACCCAGAATAACAAAAAGTTGAAATCTTATACACTACATAATACATACATAAATATAACTAAAGTATTAAAATGTTAGTGGATACAAATCTTGAAAAAAAACTGTAAACAGTATTATATTTATACATAATACAAGAAAATATTTATACATAATACAAGAAAATATTTATACATAATACAAGAAAATATTTAGACTTAAGATGAAACGCTTAATAATACCTAATAAATAAAACTGTTACAAGAGAGAAAAGTGTCCCCATGGTAACGTGTTTATGTTATCAGCCATAATAAATCTTTTGTTATCACAAGGATCTAAAGCTAATTTTTTTACATGTATAGAATAATTATTGTGGTTTTTGACTAAATTGTTTTTGAAAGATAGATAAGATTTCTTATTGTGAAAAAGTGATATATAGAAATCTTCGAATGTTAAACGACTAGAAGCAGACTTGCTAACACCCTTAAGTTTCGCGTTAGAGTCTTTTCCTTCGATTCTATACATGTAAACCTTTGATCTGAGACAAATAAATTCCGATAAAATTTTTCCTTTTAGCTCGTCCTTCATCATACCAGGAGTTTTTTGTTAACTTTTGGAATACAGTATGGATTAGTATCGTCATATTCAGACGTATCAAAGAAATTCTTACAGTCTCTTTTAATTATGTCATAAATGGATAGTTCTGGATTTACACATTTACTAGTAAATTCAAAAACAAAAGAGTCTGTGTCCATATAACAAAGCTTAGTACTAAAAAGCGGTTCAATTTTATTTAAGACATAGTCATAGTAAAATAACTAATCCAATTTTAGGAAGGTTCTAAAATGGGTAAACCCGCATATATTGGTTTTATTAAAAAGTATATTAGTTTTATTTAATTCGATAGATATTAAATTTTCGTCGTATATTTTAACATTTTAAATTCAGGTCTTGAAATATATTTACGAGCTGAATTCCAGTTTCTAACTAGTTTAATATTTCGTTTCTTTCTATCTCGTTCTATAGTTTTTCCAAAATTTGCATTAATTAATAATTTAAAAAAATCCTTCTCGAAATCATTCTTGGCTTCCATTCTTTTTTCGTATTAAAATTCAATATATGATTTCGGCAGGCTTTTTGACTAAATTCTAAAACTCTATAAATGTCTTTTAATATTAGACCATGTCTTAAACATAGACACAAATTTTCAAAATAGATTACATACTAATGTTTATCGTTTAGTGTACAGAGCAATTTTGTTTGAGATTTTGAATTCGGACAGATTTTGTGTTCGGGGCAAAAAGGTAAAAATTTATGTTGATCGTGCAAATTCGACGGATAGATTAGGTCTACTTCTAAAATAATTGATTTTTTTTTTTTTTTTTTTTTATTATTTATAAATATGTGTTTTAATAAATTAAACTTTAAAATTTCAACCTCGAACTGTTCTAACCATTGAAAATCGTTATATGGTAAATTTTGTGATTGAGCCCATCCATATAAATTATTTAAATCCCAATAAGATAAATAAGTATGTAGTTTTGTGTTATCGAAATTTTCAGAATAATACGGGTTATTAGATTTACTATAACGACAAATTGCTTGACACACCCCTCCTCGTATTCCTTTTTCTATAAATAAAATTTGATCTATATCGGTTAATAATTTTAAATTAATTTTCGACATTTTTAAAGCCGCTGCCCATGAAAAGGAGGGCAATGTTAGAAAAGCGGCTGCATCTAATCCATAATACTTGAAAGACAATTTTCGAAAATTTTCAAATATTGATGTTAGTAAGAGAACGTCAATCTTTAGATAAATATCGCTATAATCACCCATATTATTCACATTAAAAGTAGACCAAACCATTTGCGCATGCCGATACTCTTCTTCAGATATATTTTGGTTTTTTAACAACGAATAAAAACAGTTATGTGGTGGTAAAATAGTATCGTTAAGTTTATCCCAATCGTCTACATAATCATATGGAAATACTCCCTTCCTCATAGCTAGATCGAATTCTAATTCATTATTAAAATGTATTCTTAACGGTTGCAATAATTCTCTATCCATTATTCGCTAGCGTTTCTAACGATACAGGCAAAATTTAAGGAATCAAAAACATTAATTTTTATGAAATACCACGGAAGAAATATAATTTTCATGATTTAAAGGAAGTATTTCCACATGGGAAATTTTTGAAAGTTCTCTAATGAATACATGTAAATCATAATTTAAGTTGTGAAAGAAAACGGGAATAGTAGTATCAGTTTGAATCTGTAAATTACAATTGTTACAAATACAAAAGTATAACGCCCTGTATAGTGATCGTGATGTCGGACTTTAAAATTCGCACTAGTAAATATGTTATCGCAGACTGTACAACTTGTGGTTTTAATGAAATCATTAAGTTCGTCCTCATTTAGGGATACGTAATTTTTATGTTTTACTTTTAATTCTTTGAATATATTTGAAATTTTAAACGATTCTTCCTTTAGCTGATTCACGAACCAAACGGCACACTTTTCTCCTCGATATAAATTAAATTTATTCAGGTCACTATTAAATGAACAAACAATATTATATGCTACACTATACGGCTCGTGGATTTGATAATTAGTGTTAAATGACCTATCCGGATTAGATTTACAGAATTGAATTTTTTTCGTAAAACACTCAAAATCTGCATATATAACGAAAGGTCTTAGAATTAGAGCTTTAAAATTTTAAATTTTAAAACCAGAATCCAGAACTACTAGGTGTTGTTACTTTAACAGGTGAAAATAATAAACATTTTCACGATGAGTTTGGTATTTCTTTTCGCTTGAAAAATGATTAAGACAGAGATCACAAACAAAAAAGGAACTTTTAGATTTGGTTACGTGTTCTTTTACTAATTTCGATAAAATCCGTAATTAAACGTATTTTTGTTATTTGAAATAGAGATATAAATAAGTGTATGCTTTTCCTTTAACTATTTTTGTGTGATAGTAAGGACCTATAATACATTTTGATTTATTGTCAATGCCAAATACGTTTATTGATATATTCGGATTCTGTTTTTCAAACTTAGATATAGAAGTTAAAGGGCTAGGAAATTCGATATTTTAAAATTTAAAAAAGTTTTTTTTTTTTTTTTTGAATAAAGTAAAAAAATGGCGCCATTTGAACAGGAAATAAATGAGCTAGTATACACCAAGCAAAACACCTTGAATCGTTATTTTTTATATTAACAATGCCTTTGCCGCTTAACCAGCTTGGAAGGGAAAGGTAGGTAGCTCCATTGATTGGTGAATACTTGTTAATCGATACTATTAAATGTGAAATACCTAGATATCTCCATCCAGACCCACGATGTTCAAATTCTTCCAGCTTAGTCAATAGTATAGCTTGAAGTTCTTGTAGTATTCTCGACACATTACTTGAAGATAACACTTCTTTGTTGACAGTTCCAAATTGTTTGATTTCTTCTTCCCCCGTAGAGTGCAATTCAAATAGGCAACAAAGTTTTAAATTTACTTTAAAGACTGCAATTTTTCTAAGTATATTTTTTTAAATCTAATTTTTAATAATTTTGAACATTCGTTTAAAAATAATTTAGTGTCAGTGTGAGATATATTAACTATTGATGCTGTTATTATTCTTGATTGAAAAGCTGAACTAATCTGGAATTAAAAACGGGGAAAATAAATAAAATTATTTAAGTAAAAATTGTAAAAACTTACTTGTTTCCATAAAATTCTCTTCGAGGATGAAGATGTGCTTCGAACTCCACTGCCATATATAATTTTCTTTAGTTGAATATTGTACGATTTTAGTAAAGCCAGTGCATTTTCTATTTGCAACTTTTCCCCAAATGTTAAATTATCATCCACCTTCAGTTTTCTTAGAACCAATTTGATATTTTTTTTGTTTAATTTTAAAAAATCTGTCCACTTCATTTTGTGTTTTAACAAGTTTAAATAGTTTTCCTGTAGTCCGTAAGAAAGATGTCCATATTTTCTTGTAAGTCACTGTTCGAATTCAAAATATATTCACAGGGTTGGCTAGACCACCGATCGTCTTCTTTCCTAAATATTTTATGTAGCAGCCAGTGCCACCCAAAAGCTCATCAACGACTGGTTTCGTCATTGAAGTTGCTATTCTTTTTGGTAAGAAAAATACCCCTTCTTCCAATACTGTATCGCCATAGGCACCACGCATTTTTTTTAAATTTAAAACTATATTTTTCATTGACCTTTAGCGTTTCCACAGATATTTTTGGTTTGTATTCACATCTACTGACACTGTTTAACCTTTCCATTTTTTTATTGTTTAAAACACAGAAAAAAATAAAATCAACTGTTGCGGTGAAGCAAAACGGTAACTAAGCAAATATTGAATGATGATTTAAATTATATTTTCTTGTAATATATCTGAAAAAAGAGGGGGTATTACTAAAGCATAGGCATAGGTAATAGTGTTTTACTTACATAAATATAGGAAGTATCTTGTTCAATTTAATTGATGCATTCTAATTCTAAATATTCTGTAATCAGCACAAAATGGACAAAATTTTAGGAACCTATTTGGCTTATACAGCCATCCTTTCTCCATAATGATTTTGTTAATTTTTTTACAACCACTGCAAATATACAATTTTGTTCTAAATACTTCTGGTTCCATTTTCTTTTTATTGATACTATAACTTAAGCAAAGCGATAACTAAGCAAATATTGAATGATGATTTATGATTTTCTTGTAATATATCTGAAAAAAGAGGGGGTATTACTAAAGCATAGGTGTAGGTAGTAGTATTTTACTTACATAAATATGGGAAACTATATACTCATCCGTCTCTACACTCTTCCGTCTCTAACATTTACCATTACCACATGTTTCATAATTATATTAAACACTGTAAAAACAGAACAGACGGGGCAGAATCTATAAAAGGGTGATGTCTCATGCACCATACCCTTTTCGATCGTTATTTTCGAAATTCTTCTACAATTTGTGCACATATACAATTTTTTCCGAAATACTTGACGATCCATTTTTTTTTACTTGTTGCTACGTTACTGTTCTTAAGACGAGTGAACGTTTTGTTTTTCATGTCTTCTGAGGTAATACTTAAAAAAACTTGGAAACCAATATGGTTTCCTATAAAATTTTATAAAATGATAAGCTCGTGTCTTTTTTTATGCGAAAAAGGAAAACCGTAAACCAATATCCGCTAGAGATTACACTTGTTTAAAAAATATTTTTTTTAAATAAAATCAAATTCTTAATAGTTAATAAAAAAAAACGTTTATTCAATTTAGAATACAATATACAATTAAAAACAAAAAATAATTATCTCGTACAACGTACAAGATAATTCAAATTAAACAATTGCAGACTTTTGAATCCAGCTGTTGAATTTCTTGTCAAATCCTAGCCATTTCACAAAAACCTTGTTACCCTTTCTTCGTATGACTTTCTCCACTAAATATGTGTTAGGATAATTTGTTCGTTGTAGCTCTTCCTCATAAAAACACCCCTTTATAGGGTTTCCTTCCAGATCCGACAATAAGTATGTGGGTGGGTATAATGAATTAATTTCATTAATTCTAAACAACTCTGTGGTCCAGCTGGGCGTATTTTCTTTTCTCAAAAAAATGTTTATATTTCGAGATTCGTACAGTATCCCCCAAATTGTACTTATTTCTTCGAAAATATTCCCTATCGTTGCGTTTGTATACAGTTGAAAGTAGTTTTTTTTCATGTTTTTTGGCTACATTCTTAGGCTTCATTTTAATTGTTCTGTGTACTGTATCGTTGTATTTATTGGTCACATCTTGAAGATAATCTAGCCAATTATAAGATCCGTTGATATGAAATTCTTTATAGAGTTTAGTTTTAAGAGTTCTAATCACTCTTTCCACAATAGCACACTTAATTATACTATAGGTATGATAATGATTTATGTTATAATTGTTCATGAGTTTGCGGAATGGTAAATTTAAAAATTCTCGTCCTTGGTCGTACTGCAGGTTTTTAGGTTTATGCTCTACATCATTTAAGATAGACAGCATAGCTTCGGTTACGTTTTCGGCAGACTTAGTTTTTAAAGGTCTCGTCCAGAGATATTTCAAAAAACAGTCAATTACGACTAAAATGTACTTGTACCCACGATTGGCAAAGGCCAAATTTTGAAAGTCGGCCAAATCTATTTGAAACAAATCTCCTATTGATTTCACTACCGTTTTTCGTCTTTTGAAATTCTTTCTTGGCGCCTTATATAATTCATTAACAATTTGCGTTTTTACATCACCCATCTCTCTCTCTCTCTCTCTCTCTCTCTCTCTCTCTCTCTCTCTCTCTCTCTCTCTCTCTCTCTCTGTTTTATTGCCCAATCTTTTCTAAATTATTTGTTGCTATTTCAATAGCTTTCTTTTGTGCTGTTAATTTTCTATCTAATTCTTCTTGTACAATTTTCGTAAATTCTCTACATAATTTTTTTTATATTCTGTAGACCAAATTGAAACACTTCAATACTCTTGTTAATATCCCCTATAGTTTTTGTTGTACTATCCTTGATGTTATTTCGCAAATCTTCGGTTGTAGAATTGATTTTTTGTTCAATTTCGAAATATTTACTATCGATATATTCTTGATTTTCCTTCTTCAAAGTAAATATTTCTTATCAGTAAGCTTATCAACGTAATTCTTTGTAGTGTAATCCTGAGAATTTACCGGATCAATAGCATTAGAAAATTTTCTACCTTTTAGATCAAAGTTGCCGTCTGTTGTGTAGGAAAACTGATACTGCAAGTGGTTTTGACTTGCCCTTTGTCGATCTCTGGTAACCAGAGACGTACGTCCGAACTTATCTAGAGACATTTTAATACTGAGGGTTAAATTATAGATTCATTTAATATGTTTTAGCTTCGTAATTCTCTTTTATGGGTGATTTCATTCAAGTGTGAATTATTTCCGGCATTTGTGGATGCATGTAATAGGGCTAATCGAGACACCAATTCATTTGGATCGTCCCAATAAACATAGTCGATTTTATTTGTGTTGTAAATAATTATTATTATTGTTGTTGCCACTACCCACAATTTTACCCTCTCTTGTAGCAACAATAGGTTTCATAACTATTTTTTATATTTCCACGATCTACTACCTCTTAACTGGTTTGTGTTATTAAAATCCCTATAGGGAAGATTAGTTTGCAATACGATTTTCCTATAATTATTCAATTCTAATCTTGAATAATTTTCAGGTCGTTTAACATTAATTCATTATAGACCTGGTGTACCGGTATATTTGTTTTTACCAACGAAAAAATCTCCATCCTTTGTTATACGTAAGGCTACATTTCCGATTTCCCATGTTTCGTTTTCAACGTTAAATCGTGGACCAAAAACATCATCATATACGTCTTTATTGTGGAAAATTTCCAAAATATATTTTTTTGGCAAATCTGAATACTTCTGAAAGGATTTTTCTAAATTTTCACTGTACCTAAATGGCTTCCTTTTAGTTATTTTTTCCTCCTCTTGCTCCTCCTCCTCCTCCTCCTCTTCCGCGCTCTGAATGTCACTATCCGATTGAGCAGATTCATATACTAAGGTTTGATCGATCTCGCTTTCATTATCGATTTGAGTGCTACTACTATTCGAGGGGTGTTGGTGGCTGGATATTTTACCGACCATACTCTTCCTTGCTTTCTTCTTCTTCTTCTTCTTCTTGAAAAAAGACTTTCTAGTAATTTTCGAAGGTTTTGATGGTAAAGTGTTTGTCGTAGAGATTATCTTATTAATTTCTTCTAAAGGATCGGATATAGGCTTTAGTATATTTTTTATATTAGAATCTTCTTCAATTTGTCCAGCCTTAATAAATTTATATTTTTCGAACGTTATCGGCCGCTTCTATAATTTTCTTTTTTAACTCTAGATTGTCTTTATCTATCATTTTTTTTTCCGATAGAGATAGATGTTACTTCTATAGAATATGTACGAATACTAACTTATGTATCGCCATGTATAAAGCTTTTATATCCCCCAGTATAAAATCGTACAGGTGCTGTATGAAAACGTACAGGTGCTGTATGAAAACGTACAGGTGCTGTATGAAAACGTACAGATGCTGTATGAAAACGTACAGGTGCTGTATGAAAACGTACAGGTGTTGTATGCAGGTAGTGCTATTATAACATTATAAAGGTGTCAAAGCCCTTTCTGTAGCGTCCATTATCAATATCGGCATCTTTTACAAGAACAAAAAATCCAAATTTATTTTTCCAACACTCTATACATACATCCTTAAACGATGAATACGTCATATCGGTATTTACGTGTTCATCATATATATGCTTCAAATTCACTTCATCCTGTTTAAAATAATTAACATATTAACATTATCTCTAATCAAATGTTTCGGTATTTTTGTATACGTTTGTTACAAGTAAAGCTGTCAATTTTTTATGCCGTCCCATAGAAAAGAATCCCCTAATTTTATTCTGTTTATCACAAGCAACATCATCGAAACTTATAATGGAATTTTCTTTTGCCTCACTGGGATCTATTATCTGTTCGTTTTGATCGTAGGTAAAGTATCCTATTCCTTTTATTTTGCTAATGACATTCTGTAATAATTCATATTTCGGCTGAAACAATGACTTCGAAAATACGTATATATTTTCAAACCGCAATCCATTCGGTTCAAATATTAGACTTAACAACGCATTTGTTTTACCACAATTACTCGGACCACATATTATAGCTCTAATAGCATTAGGTAGGAGAGAACCATGACGGGTATTTTCGCAAACAACACTTACATCTTGATTTTGAACAGGTAATAATACCTTTTGCTGAACGAACCTCATTCTACAACTGCTTAGATAAGACTAACTGATTTCGAAATAGTTCGATTATTTTATTTGCATGACAAATAAAAGGCGGGTAGCTTCGATATTTAGTTTAGTATTATGTTAGTTGTCGAAGGGAGCGGACTGCTGAACAAGGTTATAAATTCTTTACCTGTAGAACTTCATATACCGGGTTATCAGTATTGTGGACCAGGAACAAAGCTAGCTAAACGATTAGCCAGAGGAGATCCAGGCATAAACGAATTAGATCGAGCGTGTAAGGAGCACGATATCGCCTACTCTCAAAGTAAAGATTTGGCGGATAGACATAAAGCTGATAAAATTCTAGAGTATAAAGCTTGGGAAAGAGTCAAGTCGAAAGACGCGAAAGCAGGTGAGAAAGTCGCCTCCTGGTTCGTAACCACAGCAATGAAAACAAAGAGAAAATTTGGAATGGGTAATGCGATTAGTAAGCTGAAAATAGTTGGAGAAAAACAAAAGCATAAACGACGACGACGACGGCCACGACGATTACAACGCCAAAAACGAAAGTGTTCGTTTGAAAGGTCCATTCTGAAGCCGCTAAAAAATAACCTAAATTCAAATAATGGAGATGTTAAGGCAATGGTACACGCAGCACGACAATATGTTAAAGAAGCGGGAGGAAAAAAAATATACGTGTCCCACACATCATTCCCGTACCTAAATCAGGTGGATTTTTACCTTTAATACCCTTATTAGCTGGTGTTAGTGCCTTGGGATCATTGGCGGGAGGTGTTTCGGGAGTAGTTAAGGCTGTAAATCAGGCAAAAGCTGCCCGCCAAAAATTGGAGGAAGCGGAACGTCATAACAAGACAATGGAAGCTATTGCCATAGGTAACAACAACAACAACAATAGAACTGGAGGAAGCGGACTATATTTGAAACCATATAAAAAAGGACTTGGATTATATTTAGGAAAAAACGCTCTAAATAAAAAAAACTGCCAATAAAGCTACCATATTAGATAGAGTCCTTACTAATATCGATAGAGCCCTTACTAATATCGATATTTGTGAATATGCACGGCAGTTAAAACTCAAACATTTTCGTGGTGTATTTATGCGTGATAATCTACCGAAAAATGGCGCACATCGGTTTGAATGCGGGGTAGTTAATTTAGATTCAAATTTAGGTAGAGGTACTCATTGGGTAGCTTATGTTAAAGAGGGACGTACTGTATACTATTTCGATAGTTTTGGCAATTTAAAACCACCCACAGATTTAGTTTTGTACGTGACGAAAAAAAAGGAACCTGTAAAAATATACTATAATTATGTACGATATCAAAAATTTAATTCTTATAATTGTGGTCATTTATGTCTAGAATTTCTGTTTCGTTATGGAAAAAATAAAGCTATATAAGGAATAACATTTGTGTGTTTTTATTTAGTCATGTCTCAGACATTTACCCTAACAGGTCGAAGCAGCGTGTTAAGTGTTGATTTTTATCCACCCATTCAACTGGATTCAAAATTCAACTATTCCTTGGCATTGATTGGTTTTCACACTTATAACAGTATACCTAATATAGAAGACGGTGTTAATAATAGTCTGTATATTAGTGCTGATAATAAATCTTGGACGAAGGTCAGTGTTCCTACAGGGGCTTATGAAATAGCCGATATTGAAAATTTTATTCAGAAGAAATTGTGTTCGAAGGAAAGCGGCTGTGTTCAGGCAGCTAGAGATCAAATATTTTCGCTTAAACCTAATAACAATACATTAAAGTGCGAATTGAAAAGTATATTTCACATCGATTTTAGAGCAAGTGATTCGCTAGGACAACTTTTAGGATTTTCCCCGAGAATTTTACCACAGCTACAAACATACGAGTCTGGTCTACCTGTCAATATCATCAAAGTAGCTACTATACGAGTCGAGTGTAATATATCAAGTGGATGTTTTTATGGAAATAAACCATCTCATACGATATTTGAATTTGCACCGTCTGTTGATCCTGGTTACGCTATAAACATTGAACCAAACAATTATATATATTTACCGATTATTAATAAGAATCTTATAGACAATATCACAATCAGAATTTTAGATCAGAACGGAGATCTAGTGAATTTCCGTAACGAAGAGGTAGTGGTAAGATTAGAATTGAGAAAAAATGGGCCTAGTTATTAAACACACTATTCAAGATGGATTTTTCTTCGCGGACAATAAATTCAAGGGACAGGTGGAGAAAGCGTCAGTAGGTATTAAGGGTTCGAACAAGCAACATCATCGTTGTGGTCAACGACGAAAATCTTGTTTGTCGAAACATCGGTACAATCAAGAATTAACCCAGAAAAATTTGGATATTTTAAAGAAGTTAGGTTATCATGTCCGATAAACTAAATATATTTCAAAAGGCCGTATTCGACGAGGTCGTAGTGAAAGAACAGAAACATACATACTATCCGCAAACGAATTCCTTTGGAAACGACGATGAAATTGAAATCATTATCAATCAACAGGACATTTTAGTGGATTTTTCTAGTGGTTACCTGTATTTAGAGTGTGTTTTTAAACCGATTAATGAAGGCGAGGCACCCAGAGGAAAATGTAAATTAACAATAATGGCAAACATACTTATTCGAGTCCATATCGTACGAACTCAACGGAAAGGAAATTGATAAGGTTCGAGATCCTGGTCTGGTAACAGCTATGCGAGGATACCTGTGCTATACAAGCAATGAAGTCACAGCATTAGAGGGTGCTGGATGGTGTAATTTGGAAAAGAAAAATTCCGCAATAGCCACTTATCATACAGATAACTCATTCACGTTACGAATTCCCCTTTCACACTTGTTTAGTGTATTTCACGATTATCGACGAGTTTTGACGGGGAAGCATAAATTTCGTTTGATTAGGGCTCGTACCGATGATAATTGTTACGAAAGTAGTGGAACCAGTACTGCCACAATTGAAGTGCAAAAAATCGAGCTTAAAGTAAAGCACGTACACCCTAACGATAAATATAAACTACATTTATTGGAACAAATGAATACGGATAAAGTTATACAAATACCATTTAGACAATGGGAATTTCATGAACTACCCGCATTAAGATCAACACACAAGGATGTGTGGAGTGTAAAGACAGCCTCGAATTTAATGCGTCCCAGATATGTTTGCATTGCTTTTCAAACAGATCGTAAGGATAATTCCAAAGCTAGTGTATCCGAATTTGACCATCTAAATTTACGAAATATCCGATTGTGGCTCAATTCAGAAATATATCCGTTTGGCCAAAATTTTGATTTTTAAAAAGAAGGAATATACCGAAGCTTTCCAAATATATTGTGATTTTCAAAAGATATTCTATGGAAGAAATACGTCATTTCCCCTATTTAATTATGACTCATTTGAAAAATTTCCAAAAAAAAAAAAAAAACAAGAAAATATCAAATCGTCTACTGTGGATGTTAAATTGGAATTTGAAGCAAGCGAAAATTTTCCATTAAACACTCGATGCTACTGTATAATTGTACACGATAAAATATTTGAATACAGTGCCTTAACGACAGCCGTCAAAAATTATTATAAATTATAGGATCTATTAGAAGCAATGGTAGATCGATTTTGGTTATTGCCGAATTAACATCGACCATCAAGTTTATCGTAATAGACATACAGGGATTTTTCAATAGTAAATTGTCAAAAGATGGGTTTGAAGCAAAAGAACTAACCATTTATGATGGACAGAGATGTGATCATTTTACAATTACGTCACCGAGGTCACTATGTAGCTTAACAAATGAAGAGCGAAAAGAAGTGCGTTATCTGGAAAAGTTTTATCATGGAATCAATTATAGCGCGGTCGGAAATATGGATAACATTGAACAAGTTAAAAGTGCCATTGTGAATATTTTAGATAAGTATTATGTAGATTGTATTTATGTTCGAGGTCATCAAAACTAGAATTTTAAATAGACTATTGTATGAGGCGCAAATTAAGATTGTTAATGTAAAATGTCAAATGCCAAAATTTTATAAAAGTCGACCATCTTGTTTTTCACATAACCTCAAATATTGTATGTGTAGTAAAAATAACTGTATTCAACTATATAATGATATTGTAAATAATATGTTACTTGTATGATAATATATGAGTTTTTAAGTAAATAAATCGATTTTTTATTTAAATATACCTATTTTTTATATTTTGTTCGGTTTTAAATAAGACAGTGATTGAGTAAAGTCGATAAAATGAAGATAGGAAACATTTATTCATTATTTATTATTATATATTTTTACATTTTTTTTTTTTTTTTTTTTTTATTTATCAATATACCAATGGATTATTATATTTTTTTCAAGATAGCACATATTATGCTTTCAACGAATTTACGAGACAAAATAAAAAAGGTTTGGAACTATGGAGTTATCCGTGTTCGATATACACTGTCCCACCATAGGAATATTAGAACAAATAAAGCATCTTCTGGATCAGTTGTCGACTTTTCACCACAGCTATATTACTTAGAGATAGAAAGAGAAAGAGAGAGAGAGAGAAGAACGGCTAGTTATTTTATATATTGTTATTGTTTATTATATAATATTTCAGTTTGTTTTAATCTTTTCGTCGTGAAAGGTCGTTTCATTCCAATAACAGAGAAAAAATGCAGGTGTTGTTATTAACTGCTTTTGTATCCAATATATTATATATACTACATCCTATTGACGTACAAGAAGCCTTTATAACGCTCGATTTGAAGGAAAAATGGCCTACTGTTGGATGGAGTCGACTGCAAGAAATACAATAAATAATGTCAGTGTCTACCAATACGATACAACTAATATGTTGGATTCGATGTTTTTCTATAAAATCCGATTCGTATATCTGAATAGAAGAAATCTACATATACAGAACACATCCATACAGATAAACTCGTACGAAGATGTGACGGTGGGTGGGAAGGGGGAGGACAAGAACCAAATACCTATATATGAATTAATTTGTGATATTGTGCTCATTCTTGGAATTGTAGTGATCGTAGTTGTATATAAATATTTAAGAGATAAACGTCGTCAATCCTTACGCCAACCACAGTCACCGTAAATTACATTCCCTTATCAGCAGAAAAATGTGCGGTGAGAGCGTCGATCCGATATCTTACGAGGACCGTTTGAAAAGTTTCAAAAATTGGAATGGACAAGTGGATGCAAAATCTTTGGCAAGCGCTGGATTTTACTATATACAGGAAGGAGACATATGCAGATGCGTACATTTAACATTGAAATTTGTTTCAAATGGAGGCAGGAAGACTGTCCTATAGAAGAACATTTTAAGTATGCACCCCATTGCGATGTTGCCAAATCCGCAAATTTTTTGAACACTAATAACGATCAGTGGTTTATATATTTTAGTTTCAACAATGATAAATGGGGGTCGGGTGGTGCCGTAGGTTTGTTCGTTAGGCTGCTAGTTTGAATTATATAGGTAAGGTAAGTATCATCTGTGTTCGAATCCACCTGACCCCATTTTTTTATATTTTTTATTGATTTATTTTATTTTTTATTTATTGTAAAATATTTATTATATTTAATTATATAATTTTCGGATAGGAATAACAATTGGTAAAATAACAAGAATAAATATGGAGATAATTTTGTTTTATTCCGTTTTATTTGAACAAATCATAAAATATATAAATGTTGTAAATTATAAATTTCCTTGCATTCTTCTTCTTCTTCGTCCTCATCCCCTTCATAACGATTTTCTGGGAACCATGTTTGCACGAGGTCAGCTGTCATAAACTTTTTCAGTGGTTCCAGATACCACAGTAAACCCAGTGCTGAGACATTTATTATGACCTCTTCCAAATTATACGTATTTAGACAACGTAACGTTGCCTCCATTGCACGTCCAAATCTTTCTTCTTCTTCCTTACATTCTTGCTCCGTGAAAACCCGTTCTCTACCGTACACCGCCTCGTGACCACAACTCCAATTCATTTTAGAAAATTCGTTGTAGATGTCCCATAAAACTAGATCCAGTTCTTCATTTACTGCTGCCATTTTAATAATTAAATCACGTTCGTACTATTACGAGGACGAGAACTATACTAACAAAAATGCAAACAAAATCACAGTATTCATATTTAACGCATGCGCTCCACAAGATCATGCGCAAGCCCAAATACCACCGACCCCCCTCCGCCAGAATTACTGGAATTCAGACCGGAAGTGCACCAAACCGCAACACAACAACTTCAAGGTCAATTAATCCAACCGTTCCCGGCGATGACGTCATCACCATAATTCCTGGAATTCAGACCGGAAGTCACACATAACCTAACTTCTAACACGCAGACGCTAATCTACACACATCCATTCACGCCAAACGGGCCCCACCCTAGCACTTCGCCCCTCACCATTAACGCCAAAGGGGCCCCACCCCTTCAACAAGGACTTCGCCCCTCACCACTAACGCCAAACGGGCCCCACTCCTTCAAGATCAATTATGTCACCCACCGTTCCTGGCGATGACGTCATCACCATAATTCCTGGAATTCAGACCGGAAGTCACACATAACCTAACTTCTAACACGCAGACGCTAATCTACACACGGCACCATTCACGCCAAAGGGGGCCCCACCCCCTTCAACAAGGACTTCGCCCCTCACCACTAACGCAAAAGGGGCCCCACCCCTTCAACAAGGACTTCGCCCCTCACCATTAACGCCAAACGGGCCCCACCCCCTTCAACAAGGACTTCGCCCCTCACCACTAACGCTAAAGGGGCCCCTCACCACTAACGCAAAAGGGGCCTCACTCCTTCAACAACGACTTCGCCCCCAACACACACTTTCATACCACACCTCGTATTCACACACGATCAAAAAATATTCGACGTTTTTATCTTCACCGGAAGTCCATAAGAAACACACGGGGCTTATCGCTGATTTCCCCCATTTATTATCTACTCGCAATAACATGAAATTTGGGTTATTAGTCGTGAGTCGTTAATTTTCACTTTCAATACTCTTTAGTTAAGATAATTAACAAAATGTGTAATTAATTAAGCAATTAATTAATTTATTTAAAATGTCTGCTCGTATTCACCTTCTATAATGATTATTCTTCCAGTCTCAGTGACAATTATGATTATATTATTGTTAATAATATAATAATTATTATATTTATTATAATATAATAATTATTATATTAAATTAATAATTATCATATTTATCAAGTTATGATTATATTTAATCTAATTGTTCTCATAATACTAAAAAAATGGAATTTTAATTAATTTTATTTTCGAAAATTACGTTAAATATTTAATTTTAAAGTTTGGGGTTTTAAAATAGAATATTTAATTAAACAAAAATTATTTTAAATCTAAGTTTCTTTCTAAAATCTAGATATCTTTTGAGTTAATATTTATTAAATCAAAGGATTTATACAGGGTGTCCCAGAAATGAGTCCATATATTTTAAGGGGTGGTAGATCTGGTCAAAAGAAACATATTTTCTCTTTACCATTTTTAAAATAATTTTAAAATAACCGAGTTATTTAACTTTGAAAGTTTAAAAAAAAATTGCGACATTTTGAGAGCCGCCGGGGGAAATCACTAATCTCCCGGATCTCGGCTTGTTCGCCGCCCGCTGTTGCCTCATCGACTAGACAGACTTAAAAACTACTTGCAAAATTTCACACCACCCAAGAGGTTCTGCAGAGGTGCGTTACTTTTTTTAAGTGGGTGATCGCCAGTAGCCCTACTTCCCACATTCCACAAAATAAACTAAAAGAAAAAAACTTACCAAACAATAAAAAATATATCCCTGTAGCAGAGAGATACAACTACAAAGCTTTCTTTTTTTCCATTTTACCACTCTTAAAGCTGCACATAACACTTCACTACAATTCTTAACAACACTATATGCAAATTTTCAACTGTGGAAATATTGGCTCCCCTATTAATTTTAGAGCTAAGTCGTAAATGGTTTTTAAAGATACATCACAATCACAAATTTGAACAAGGGGATCCAATATCTGGAAAGTTCAAAATTTGCAAGGGATATCCTATATTTCCAACGACGATGCACCACCCGGTATACCCTTCGCTTCTTGACTGCATGCTATTATAATAATTGTTCGAAATGACGACCTCCATTTCCAATACATGCTCTCGTTCTTCTGAGCATGGAATTTTTAACGTTTTGCAGCAGTTCTTCGTTCATCCTAATGTCGTTAATAGCATGCGTCACGCGTTCCCGTAAGTCTTCTAAATTGTTCACTGGAACCGAATATACCAATTGTTTCATATGGCCCCACAGAAAAAAATCGCAGGGATTTAAGTCTGGTGATCTTGGGGGCCATAGCACAGGGCCTCCCTGACCTATCCACCGATCATGGTACTGTTCATCTAACCACTGTCTAACAATCCGACTTCGATGCGGTGGGGCTCCATCATGTTGAAACCACATATTTCCTCTTATCTCCAGAGGCAGGTCTTCAAAGTAATTTGGAAGGATTTCATTTAAGAAATTACTATAGACCTCCCCGGTTAACCTTCCTTCAAAAATATGTGGTCCAACGAGAGAGTCGTTCACAATTCCAGCCCAAACGTTTAAGGAAAACCTCTCTTGAAAATGCTTTTCCCGAATAGCATGAGGATTTTCATTGGCCCATACGTGGGTATTGTGAGAGTTGAATATTCCTTCGCGTGTAAATCCCGCTTCGTCCGTCCACAGCACAAAATTAGCGAAACGATCGTCTTCCTGGCATTTTCCTCGATACCACTC
Source organism: Sitophilus oryzae (assembly GCF_002938485.1). Taxonomy (NCBI): domain Eukaryota; kingdom Metazoa; phylum Arthropoda; class Insecta; order Coleoptera; family Curculionidae; genus Sitophilus; species Sitophilus oryzae. Next base: position 7,883,493 of record NW_022147434.1, on the reverse strand, counting down.
GCAAAACCGAACCCTTTTTGGTAAATCCTCTTCTTTCAGCGCCTGTACTTTCTGTACATGGTACGGGTAGAGGCCTTGCTCACGAATCGTTCGATGAACAGTTGACCGGGAGATATTAAATCGGGAAGCCAATCTTCTTGTGCTGGTTCCAGGATTTTCATCCACCGCATCTAAAATTTGGGGTTCTATATTACGAACATGTTCCGCTTGGCCCCGTCCGCGATTATGCACTTGAGGATCGAAACTTCCAAAATCCCTCAAATGCTGAACCATACTTACAAAGGTTCGAGCATTTGGGATCTGTCTATTCGGATACTCTTCGGAATAAAGCCTCCGAGCATCTACAGCGCTTTCACCTGCCAGGAAGTATGCTCTTAGCATATCCACCTTCTCCGGATTTGTATATTCCATCGCGATTTGCCTATACCGATACCGATTACCGACACAAAAATATGCACTAACGAACACTTCACAACACTTTAAACACAATCTCCGATCACTTTCTCGAATTTTAAAGGCTCGATACTATTAGAAATTAGATCGATTTCTAATACTTAGTGTACATACGATCAATAATGTCGTTAATGTAGGTAATACAGGAATCTGTAATTTTCTTCCCACCGCCCATTTCATTGGAAAAAACGGCGGCAAGTTTTCTGCTTTTGAAATTATGATCGATGGCATTTTATTGTGTAAAATTGGATGGTAAATGGCATCGATCGTAATTTCTCAGGCAATTTAACGTCTTAGCAAGTATACTTATTTTTTTATCAAAAAAGCTTTATAGAAAATAAAATAACTGAACATGTTAGTAGTTTTATTACTAATTAAACTATTCAAAACATGTTCTGATATTACTAAATAAAATTAAGTAAAAAATATAGCAAACTTTATAGTTTAACGACGTTATAATTATTATTAACAATAGGCAAATGGAAAAAATTACTTAAGTACATATTAGAGGCATAATTCCATACCTAGAAATACCGTATGGTCAAAAAAAAACGGCGTCCAGAATGGCTTGAAAATAACGGTCGGTGACATTCTCCATATAATTTTACACATAAATTGACAGCGATCTTCATTTTCTAGCCATCGCTGACGCCGTTTTTTTTCACGATCATATTGTATTTCCCATTCATCGCATGGTAGCAATACTAATTTATATTTAAAGAGATATATCTAAATGTGTATAAATTAGGTATTTGATTAGCAATCATATTTAAGCCATTAATACTCATCGAAACATCATATTCTAATTATTTGAAACATGCTATCTGCTCCTATTATATTACAAAAAACAAGAGTGTGTTTTGAAAAAGTAAAGCATAATTAGTGTATTGACTTTATTGTGAAAAGCAACCTATTTGAAACACATTTACGTAACTTACAGAATAGTTTAAAAAAGAACTTACACACATGTTTTTTTAGTCTATTTTCTTTATTTATATTTGAAAACTACAGTCCCCCTGACAATACATAAAAACATTTATATTCAAATATACTCTAGACAGAGAGCTCCAATTTTTATATGGAACGAGAATTTGTTCACACGTAAACTACATTTTATGTATTTTATTCTTTAATTTTTAAGGCTAGTGCTGGGACGAATTTATTTTTAGGTTAAATTTATAATACTACTAAATAATTCGAATTATTAATTCGATTGTGAAATATGAATTATTACTAATTATTCGATGGGGAAAATAATTCGATTATTCCCATCACTAAGATAAATATGCAGAATGTGGGTATGGTAGGAGGTGGCAACGTTGCATTCTCTCCGACATTCTCTCTATGCCCGGCAAATGAATTTCCCGGGGTGTGAACAGTGGCACTCAAAAGTTTTTCAACATTTTCCGGAAAATGTCAAGAAAAATATAAAATTTTCCACATTTTTTTTTCGCAAAAAAAACCTCATAGGCGTGTTTCTGGGGTTGAACTATACTACCAGTTAAAATATCTGCACTTATTTCTGGGACACCCTGTATATAAAACAAAAATATAACTAAAATCTACTTTTTTTTAAATGTTATGTTTCTTTGAAATTCTTTGAAAATTCTTTGATTTTCTTTTGTTTCTTTCTTAAAATCTAACTTAAAATTACTTCCAATCTCCTAATCAGGGAAATCAAAAGGGATTTTGCAAAAGGAGTACTTGACTTACCTGAGTGATTTTTCTTCCTCTGCTGTTGAATCTTGCCTGCTTTCTCTGCGTCACCCAGACCTTCTTCTGATCAGCAAACGGCTTCAAACTTGGTTGGTTAAAGGTGTGGTCAATACACTGATCCGCAACTGATCCATTCCCGAGTGCGCCAATTATATTTCTCCGAACGAAGAGCGTGTTTTAAAAATAAAACTTTATTAAGAAGGTAGCTTACACTGTACTAACAGTTAACACAGGATCGTGAACAAGATTGGTTCTATATAAGAATTACAGGCTTTTATGTATAATAACATAAGCTAAAAACTATTTTAGAACATGGGTGGCTTCGTTGGAGGCTTCCGTTCATGGGATGCCCATAACTCAACTATCACATATATATATATATATATATATATATATATATATATATATATATATATATATATATATATATATATATATATATATATATATATATATATATACGGTCTTAGAAAATAGTCGGTTAATAAAAATAAAAGTAGTTACAAAATATGCTTAAATAAAATGGTAAATATTTCGGTCACCTTATGAGGAGGGATACTGACTGTATGGAAAAACTCATTATTTCCGGGAAGAAGACCAAGAGGCCGCTCGCTCTCCCGATGGATAGACCAGCTATCAAAAATCACCCACAAGCCACTGCACACGCTTGTACATGAAGCACAAGACAGGGAATTATGGAGACAAACCTCACACAACACCTGACCACTACATTCCTTTTGTAGGAATAAACACAGAGAGAGAGATTAATTTATTATTATATTCTTATAGAATTTTTTATCATACTGGCTGTCCTATAGTAATAATCATTAATTGATCTGAACCTTTTATTTTATTTTATTCTTTTACAAATTTAATTTATTGGAGTGTTAATTTCAATAATGCCTTTTGTAGTGTATTACATTAATAATAATAATAAACAACGTTTTATTGTACAAAAAGCCAAAATAGCTTAATTCAAAAAAAATTACGTCATTAAAATTACAAAAAATAAAACATACATGGATATTGTAGAACACAGGCGTATCAAGAAAATTTTACGAAAGGAAAATAGTAAATGGATAAAATCATGTAAGAGTTATAAAATATTAAATACTAGACCTTTAACCAGTGTGTGAGATGATCAAAATTTTAAAATTCAAAATTGTTTTGAAATTATTCTTTTTTGTTGAATAAACATCAACAAAAAAGTCGTTTACCGCATATAGGGCTCTCTCCAGTAAGTATGATTTCAGAGCTTTGCGAAATGCGGGAAAGAATGAAAGTGACTTGATATTCAAAGACAAATGATTGTACATTTTTCCGGCATTGTACAGTATTGAGCCCTTAACTAGTTCTGAGCTCGGGGTTGGCAGATAAAGATCGTGGTCCGCAATCCTAAGTGGATAGTTGTGAGATGGCCTTTCCGGAATAGCAGATATGTGCTTGCGGATTATGCAAACGGATTCAAAATGAATAAGGAAAAGTCAGTATTTTGAAATTTTTAAAGAAATTCTGGCAGTGAGTTCTACTGTTCAGTCCCAATAAGCATCGAATTGCTCTCTTTTGAAGTTTGAAAATACGATCAAATTTTTTCGCGCAGCAAGTACCCCAGAATGGAAGGGCATAACGAAGATGCGACTCAAAAAGGACATAATAGACCATTCTAGAGGTTGATGAGTTAAGTTCCTTAGAAACTGATCTTAGCGCAAAACAGGCAGCGCTTAGTTTCTTTGATAAAGCTTCGATGTGCAAGTCCCATTTTAACGAGTTGTCTACAACAAGTCCTAAGAATTTCACAGAGTCCACGACGTCAATAGTGGTGTTATTAAGTACAGAAGGTTGTATAGTACTTTTATATGACAAAACTTTAGTTTTTGAATGATTGAGGCATAGGAGATTAGAATCGCACCAAGATTTAATAGTCACTGGATATAGTATTATATAGTGCCGTAAGTAATGTAAACATGACGACTAATAAATGATAAATCGCACCGTTTGGCTGGGTAATAAAGAAATACGTTTCGAACGGGAATCGTAGCAGAAATTTCTAGAATTTATCTTCCGTTTCTTGTTCTAAAACACGAAAAACAAGCCTTTCAAATATTTTGCTCTGTTTCGGGGCAAAATAACGATCCAAACTTTCCAGTACAAAGCAATTTTGTACATATCGGTGTCCTGATTAGCCCCCAATGTAGTGATGTGTGCGCCAGGTAAATTATAATAAATTTCTTGGATACCTAAGCCCCCGACATGCAATAATGTAGCCCTTTTTTTTTGAGGAGTGCCAATATTTGCTGCTTCAATATAAATTTCAAAACATCGTTTCCACTTTTCCCATTTTAAGCCAACCGATCCAATGTCACCTTCGCAGTCAAAGGATTCTAAAGCAGCTAGGTTGGTTGTCATAATGGATAAATATACCCTTGTAATACTCGTCGCCAATAAGATTCACTACACTTTTAAAATCATAAACAAGCAACCAAAACTTCTCTATTCATAACTTAATTGATATCTGTGTACTTATTATTATTATTTCTGAAAAAATTCATGTCATCATTTATTAAAACCTCAGTTTTTATCGTGCCCTTTGGAATAATTAAAGACCCACCAAAACCTTTAATAACCGTATTAGAGGGCAATAATTGTATTTTCGTTGTATTTAACACTTTCATGCTTGCAACATTTACTGAATTTCCTGTATCTAAATATCCTCTAAACGGAATATTATTTATTTTAATGCCTACTTTGTATAAGTTATTTTTTTAATTGTCCCAAAGTGTTGACTTCTTCGGTGTGCTTGCTCTTATGCGAGCAATCTCCTCCACGGTGTCCTGCTTTGTTGCACACATCGCATCGCTTCAAATCTTGCCTTTGGGTTGATCCACTTGGCCGCTTGAAACAGTCCTTGATGGTATGGTTTGTACGGGGGCATATTGCGCAACGTAGTGGTCCTGAAGATTCTCCTGGAGGTCCTCTCGAAGTTCCTGGTATATTGCGGTTCCAACAGTCCTTGGAAAAGTGTCCTAACTTTCCACAGTCGTAGAGTTTGGGGTTCTTCTTTCGGGTCACCATTTCTTCCAAAAGTGTGACGTAGTCTACGCATCTGAGAAAAGCTCTGGATAGGGCCGTTTTCCATTCCGTCCAAGTCCTGTCGTAATATCCAACCGAAAAAACCACTCACGTGCCACGCGCTTCTATTTCATCTGCTTGACTTTTCTTAATGAGTCCATCCGTAGATCTGAGAAAGTTGATCGATTTTATTCAGCCACGAAACTACTGTATGTGGCGATCATCGGGGTCGAAGGGTGGAATTATGTCCCCTTTCACAGTTAATTTTCTACCACTAACATCCATAGCAGTGACATCATTTTGCTCCAAGTTTAAATCTCCTAAATCTGTAGTTGGGGGTCTAGGATTGGATCGAATTTTCGTTTTAAGGCAGCCGTAATTTATCTTTGTATATGTCTTTTAATTATCTCGTCATACACTTGATTTCGACGCACTTCTTCGTCACTTTCCCCGACTTCACTCATTTTTGTTTAACAAAAGAAACTTTTAAACGAAAAAAAAACACAAAGTGAACTGTACTGTCTATCCCACTTTTGAATTATTACGAGGGTGAGAAATAAGGGTACCTACTCGCGTTTCTCAAAAACACACTTTTATTTCGCAAAAATCGCTACAAACCGCGCTTGCTGTGATTAAACCGAATACACGCTTCGACTCAACTAAAACACCTATTTTTTTGCCGCTATCCAATTGATACGCGCTTAGTCATTCACTTTCTTATAAAAAATACAAAACATAATGTTTATACTTTAAATATTTTCCACTTACTCATACGTAACTAACAAAATTAACAGATTCATATTATTTGATATTAATTAATTACAAAGGATTATTCATTAGCGCCTAATTGTTTAAAATAGTATACCTATCTAACAAAATATTATTTTCTAATCAACAAGGATAATAATTATAACAATTAGGTACAATACATACAAAAAATACATAAACATAACAATATCTAAAAAAAATTTACAAGGCTCGCAAAATAATTTTTTCTACGACGTAGCTTCAAAAAATTGCAATTTATATTTTTTTACGTTCGAGGTAAATTACTTAAGCGTTACTAAAAGCGTCTCATAAGAAGCTTCATGCAAATCTACCCAACTCTCTTCCTTCTATAGCTGCGTTCCGACATTGTAATTACCTCCTCGAACGCTTAATCACTTATAATGGGTGTCACAGTGCCACACGACAGTGGGCTTTTTACATTTACATTTTCCTTTTTTGCAGCCTCATAGTCTGTGACTTTTAACGAAGGTACTGCTACGGGTCTTCTGACATTTTTCTTGACAGCCCACCAGTAACAAATTTATGTTACAAATAATTTCCAGCTAGCTCAGAAAATGATTACATAAAATATATGTACAGAACAATAGATATCAAATCAATTTTTTCCTCGAACACTTAATCACTTATAATGGGTGTTGCAGTGCCACATGACAGTGGGTTTTTTACATTTACATTTTCCTTTTTTTGCAGCCTCATAGTCTGTGACTTTTAACGAAGGTACTGCTACGGGTCTTCTGACATTTTTCTTGACAGCTCACCAATAACAAATTTATGTTACAAATAATTTCCAGCTAACTCAGAAAATAATTAAATAAAATATATGGACAGAACAATAGATATCAAATCAATTTTTTCCTCGAACACTTAATCACTTATAATGGGTGTTGCAGTGCCACATGACAGTGGGTTTTTTACATTTACATTTTTCTTTTTTGCAGCCTCATAGTCTGTCACTTTTAACGAAGGTACTGCTACGGGTCTTCTGATATTTTTCTTGACAGTCCACCAATAACAAAGTTCTGTTAGAAATAATTTCCAGCTAGCTCAGAAAATAATTAACTAAAATATATGTACAGAACAAGAGATATCAAATAAATTTTCTCCTCGAACGCTTAATCACTTATAATGGATGTCACAGGACCACATGAGAGTAGGTTTTTTACATTTATATTTTCCTTTTTTGCACAGCCTCATAGTCTGTAATACTGAATAAATAAATAAAATATATGTATAGAACAAGAGATATCAAATGGGAGGTGTAGGGAAAAAGTGTATTGATTGAAATACTAAAATGTACTGGATTCGTTTAATAAAATAAATCTAAAGTTAAAAACAAATTGTCAAGATCTATCGTAATATGTAATAAATATTGAAATAAGAAATAATGAAATATATACTAGTAAAAAATATTCCTGTGAAAGTGAACTATTCGTAAAATAAATTAAACCATAAATAGTATCACAAAATACTGTTGATTTAAACAAGCCTGATGCGTTAATTGTGATTATGATTAAATAACTATAAAGAATAAAATTAAATTTAATTGTAAAATCCCCTTGTATACCAAGTTCACATACGATCGTATATTAAATGTAATAAGTCTTAACCAATCATAAACGCAATAAAATAAAAAATGATCAAAGTCTTCCATGTCCACGTTCCAGTCAGTCCATGAGTAAATCCAGATTGCTGGTCTTCACTGTCAGAGTGACATCCCACGTCACAGTGGCATTCACGTCAAAGTGACATTCACGTCACAGTGGTATACACATCTCAGTAGCATTGGTTACTTCGATCCAGTAATTTTGTGCCCAAATCCAGTACAAAAAAATACTTAAACTAGATCATAGCTTAACTACTATATTGAGTAAGTAACATAAGAAAGAAGCGAAGAAAGAACACTTTCCACCATGCGGACGTTCCCAAAATAAAATGGCCTTTCAACACGTTATTCCATAGAAAAGGGTTCTTTGAAGGTCCTCGTACTCATTCCGTACGACATATTTAGGTACACATTTCGCATTGCAAAATCATGTCCTCAAACTGACTAATATATCCCTTTTATAAGGTTTTCTCTGGAATTCCTACTACTCAAACAGGCCAAAATCGCCTAAAACAGTGCCAAACTGCACAACCAGTCTTCTCGACCCCCAAAAGATTTCCAGACAACTCCAAGGAAACAATCCCAACTGGAAAGCAAGGCAAGACCAAAAAAGAACTTCAATGGAATTCTTTTTCAGTTAGAGGTTAGAAATGCTGCGTTTACCAAGACGGTTCGAAGTAGAAGAAGGACGAGTGATTTGCAAAATCTTCAGAACATGATGGATTCCAGGTTACCAACACAAAATTTAACACTGGCAACCAATAAAACAAAAGATCCAAAGTAAAATTTGATACTACATTTATTTAATGCGTACTAGTTGAATGAAACATTTTATTATATCATAAGAAAATTATAATAATCAATAGATGTGCATAATATCTTCGGAAAATAATCAGTACAATTTCCGATCATATAAAAACCAATTAAAAGGATCGAAAACCAAATATACGAAGATCGATCTGTCAACCTTCAACGCCGGTGTCACACGATCAGGACGATCAGCTGACAAACAATTGAAACCTCAGTCTGTAAATCGTAATATACACAAAGATGAAATTTGGGGAAAAATCAAACCATAATCAGGTAAAACCAATTGATTACACACAGGAAAAATACATAATAAAATCCTTAACCCATGTGTATATCCACTTGTTGTCCACTTGTATGTCCACTTGTCCATATTCCCACTTGTTGCGTTGAAAACAGACGAAAGATAAACACATCAAGTCTATGTTTAAGAATCTTCCGAAGAAATATGCAAAGAAAATATCCTAAAACAAGCATAAGCCTAAATAAAAAGTTAGGAATTACTGCAGAAAGAAAGGTAGTCAAACACAGTCAAACTGATATTATATTAATGATGTTTTATATTACAGTTATCGAAGACAACTCCATCCAAAGAAATTGTTGTGATGATGAAACTTATAGATAAGATATTATTAGAAATTATATGTACAGGTTGGTTCGAATTCGACGTTCATCATTGGGATTTCGGAAACCGTAAGAGATACAGGATCGGTTAAATGGAGGCAAAGTTGCGCAATTTGATGCTCAATAAAATGCCGTACTGCATTTTGAAAAATTCCGAATACTTCCGAATATATTCGAAAAAAAAAACGGAATTTTCAATTATTTATAACATTTACATTTTTACATTACATTTTATTATTACATTTTTTTATTTTCTTTATTTGTTAAGATAACTTAAAATGAAAAACACAGTTTTTTCTGCTCTATAACTCTGTGTGATTAAATATTGACTCTGACATTTCGGCTTCTGGCGACCATTATCAACTTAATTTTTTTAAATACGGACCTGATTTTTTTTTTCAATTTAATTAAATCCTTTCATCACTTTTAAAACACTATATATAGTCACTTTGATATTTGCCGACGTTTCGTACAGAAAATTCCATCACCAGAATATTTTATGCAAAAAAAAATTAAAAATAAAAATGCAATGTGGAATTTTATTGAGCATCAAATTGCGCAACTTTGCCTCCATTTAACCGGTCCTGTATCTCTTACGGTTTCCGAAATCCCAATAATGAGCGTCGAATTCGAGCAACCCTGTACAGTTAAGAAATAAGCTAATTAAACGTTATTATTCAAGTTATTCAAGTAAATTTTAGTTTTATTCTTAAAAATAAGTAAAATAAGTAAAATAAGTTACGGTGAAATTTTGAACCGTAACACACTCTTTTTGTGTTCGACATTGCAGATCTTTTTGATTTTCACAATCTGCTCCGCGTTCACTTTTACATTTGGGAGCGCTCTCAGCGGGCTCGATCTCCTCCGGCTAGTTTGAAGGAGCTTATCGAGCTCCAACGAAAAAAAGGCGGGAAATTTGTTTGAGTCTGTCAATCCAGTCGATTTTGGCAAGAATATAACCTCAAACGTGAACTAAAGCCGTGAATAATATGTGGCCGTGACTTAAAGCAGATCAAAGCTTGCTTTTTACATTATAACTGCATATAAATAATTACTTATACGAGTTTTTAATACCCACTGTGAACCGTTTTATTCTTAATTTAGATTCATAGATAAAAATGGAAGTAGTATCCGTGATTGAAATTCTGGATGAAAATACAGAGATACATAAAATAAACAATGAAACATATATTTTCAATAAGAAAGGTAAGAATACCGAATTTAGTAATTTAAAATAACTAATATTTTTATACTTGAATTTGTAGAAAATACCTATGAACCTATAAATTTGTAATATGAAGATATAGAAGCTAATAACTCAACTTCAGAACTCCTTGATAAAGAAAGTCCTCTTTCGCCAACTGGTTTGAGTTGTTCTACAAATTCAATACAAGAATGTAAGAGATTGTGGACCAGAAATTTAACTCTATATTTCATCAATTTAGTTAGTGGAAGAGATGAACAGTTTCAAACCCGTGTAAAAAACATATTTGGACAAAAATTTCTTCCCAACTTAACGAAGAACATGGAACTACCTTAACTTGGCAGCAATGTGCAACCAAATAAAAAGGACTGAATAAAATATATCGTGAAATTGTATATCACTATAATACTTCAGGCAAGCAAAGAAGAAAGTGGGAGTTTTTTGATGCAATGCATGCTGTTCTCTTCAATAAACCAGAAATATTGCCAGTTGCTACTTGCAGTAGCAGCTCTGTATTGTAAGTAAATGTTAAGTCAGGAGAAAACATATTCAAGAAGAGTGATAATACTGATAATGAAGAAGACAAAAATAAGGAGCCAGTACAAGATTCTAATTTTCGGCCAGGTCTAACATCATAGAGAGGAGACATGATTGTTTTAATAACCTATTACAAAAATATATAGATATTTTACAGAGCGAACAAAGTAATAGTAAGCAAAATTAAAATAATTTGTGTACATTTTAATAAGTATTTATATTTTAGTACATTTTGTATTAAATTAAAAATAATAGTTTCTGTTACTTTTTACTAATATATAGGTAATAGGTACCGAGAAAGGAAAAGATTTCTCTTTCGAACTTCTTGCAAATCTTCTCTTACATCATTAACCACTGCATAAACATTTTCCTCAATTAAAATCTCTTCTCCAATTGTAAATCTGCAATATCTTCCTGTAGATCTCCATTTAATATGCATATATTATGAAGAATAGTTCCTGATACAATAATTAGTGGGATTAAATCCAATCTAGTTTTTTTCTAGAGATTTTAAACGACGAAACCTGCCCATTAGAAGAGTAAATGCATTTTCTATCACTACTCTGCATTGCGACAGTTTGTTGCTGAAATTAATTTGGGCAGGGGTTAAAACTACATTATTTTTGAAGTTGCATATTGCCTCTGATACAAGCTACTTGCAGTAGCAGCTCTGTATTGTAAGTAAATGTTAAGTCAGGAGAAAACATATTCAAGAAGAGTGATAATACTGATAATGAAGAAGACAAAAATAAGGAGCCAGTACAAGATTCTAATTTTCGGCCAGGTCTAACAGCATAGAGAGGAGACATAAAGAAAAAATGATGAGACAGGATTGTTTTAATAACCTATTACAAAAATATATAGATATTTTACAGAGCGAACAAAGTAATAGTAAGCAAAAATAAAATAATTTGTGTACATTTTAATAAGTATTTATATTTTAGTACATTTTGTATACGTTTGTATTTTGTATTAAATTAAAAATAATAGTTTCTGTTACTTTTTACTAATATATAGGTACCAAGAAAGGAAAAGATTTCTCTTTCGAACTGCTTGCAAATCTTCTCTTACATCATCAACAACTGCTTAAACATTTTCCTCAATTAAAATCTCTTCTCCAATTGTAAATCTGCAATATCTTCCTGTAGATCTCCATTTAATATGCATATATTATGAAGAATAGTTCCTGATACAATAATTAGTGGGATTAAATCCAATCTAGTTTTTTCTAGAGATTTTAAACGACGAAACCTGCCCTTTAGAAGAGTAAATGCATTTTCAATCACTACTTTGCATTGCGACAGTTTGTTGCTGAAATTAATTTGGGCAGGGGTTAAAACTACATTATTTTTGAAGTTGCATATTGCCTCTGATACAAGTCTGACTTGTTTTCTTAATTCTTCAGCTAACAAAAACTGCTAAAAAAAATGATAAGAATAGAACTCACCGAAAACACTCCAAACCAAATTGTAACCATAAGTTGCTTATCAAATGGCACAGGCACAATGAACAGTGGAGTCAGAAATACTATATAACTTGCCAAGTAAGTCTTCAAATGTACAAAGGTTTATTCTAAAATGAGATTTAAATGTTTTATCTGAAAATCGTGGGCACAATTTCTTCAGCATATTGTTGTACCCTTGGAGCTCTTTCTACTTCTATTTCACTATCACTGCTGTCAAAAAATGTACTGTTCGCAAAATTTAACATCAGACCTATTGCCTGGTCTGTGTTTATATCCATTTTAGGCAGATTTAAATGGAAAGTATTTTTCTCTTTTTTTCTTAATTGAGGTTACATCACCGAACCACACAGAAAATAGGTTATATTTATCGTATTTTAGAACAGAAAGGCTCTGACAGCTCCGAAAACGTTCATTTTTAAAATCGCATACCCGAGTAGTCCGCAATCACGTGATTTAACTCGGCCTCTGCCCGCTCTCATATCTACACTAAACAGATTGACGACTCATCGAAAGCCCGCAGAAGAAGGAGAAATCGATTTCCAAGGTCTAGCAGACTATTTAAAGAGAGTTTCCAAAAATAATATGGGTGGCAGAAGATGCAACACGCATAACCAGCCCCCCAAGAATTGAATACTCCCCAAATTCAAATAAAGTGGTTGGATTTGTTTTACCACTCAAACATGCTGTACGAGTTAAAGACCAATATGTTGCTTCTCTGATAAAAAAACATCTTTTTTAGCATTTTTTTTATTCTGGCGTTAAATCTAATTATGTCTATGCCATAAGAGCGCATCCCTTTTCATTGGAAGCGCCAAGCTACGGTATGTCCGTTTTTGGGACTGACTATAAATTTATTGCCGACCATGTGCTCCAGCACTGGGAATATGTTAAGCAAACCGCCAAAGAATTCGGCAATACTATGATTGGATTTTCAACAGACGGGATTCCCGTTCGAATTCACTTTTACCAACAAAAGAAACTACGAAAATGTTTGAGACATATAAGTGGGAGTGGTACAATGGGGATATTAACAAGAAAGAGGAATGTTATTTTCAAGACACGGTGCATATCATAACTAAATTACGTACTTGCTTTTTGAAACCTGGGATAGTATTCCCACTTGGAAATTTTTCTGCGACTGCAGCACATCTTTTTATATTAGTTTTACTAAAAATCGACACCTACTAAATCAGATTTGAGAGCAGAAAATGTGTTCCACTTCAGTTATAGATTTAATCAATGAAAATCCTCAAGGGTACTACAGCCTATTTAAAAATTATGCGCTACATAATATCAGCTTTTTTAGATGAATCTGTCAATATTTCTTGATTATGGCCCTGTTCCCAGAAGAATCCCTGACTAGTCAGCGCGTTTTTTATTGGTTGAAATGTATAGAAACCAGACTAACAATCAGGTTTCTCGTCATTTTAACCAATGAGAAACGTGCTGACTAGTCAGGGATTCTTCTGGGAACAGACCTTATATTATATATGGTATTTCTTCAGAATATGGAGGGTTCATGTTCTTCGAAATCAGAACCTGACACTTAAAAATAACTTTTTGACAAGTAATTGTTATCTATGTATAGAATTGAATGCCCATAATTTAATAAAACTTATTTTAATGTTTAGAGATGCTTTGTACCTAGAACTAAAACCAAAAATGTTTTGTGTACCAGTATTTAGTAGTTAAGCTTGTTAGAAACTTTTTAGATCGGCGCGTTCAATTACTTCCACCTTTTCGACCATCATCAATTTTAGTAGGTATAGTATAATTTTGATTGAAGTTCTTTTGACGTCGAAAGTCATATATTTCGATGCCTACATTTTTAGGGAAAAAACTAGGGTCATACATTGAGTTTTTCTTTTCATAGTTCAGTGACCAAAAAACATTTATTTTGGGTTTCTGTTGTTGGAAATTCTTTAATATCAATATTTAACTCATTAAATCCTGGTTTTGCCCTTATGTAGTCAGACAGCTCTTTGTATACGATACAGGTATAACCAAACTTTCCTTCCGACTCCTTCAAAGTCATTGGAATTATCTTCATTGGTTCCTAGTTGTTTAGTAACACTTCTGAATTTGTTTTTCCTTGTCTGAATTTTCCTATTATTCCTTTGATGGTGCATTTCCCACTTTCAGTCATGATGCTCACTGGCCAGATTAAAAAGCGAAGGGTTATCAAAATGTTTTGGCTCATTTGAACGTCATCACTATGTGTGGGATAGTGTAAGTGAGGCGTCAACATTCGTTGAAATTCTCCAAAAAGTTCTTTGGAAACTCTAAACAGTTCTTTAAATCTACTGTCATGTTATTGATATCAAATTCGTCCCAGTATCGACGTCGTTGCCTTCTAAAACTTATGTTTTGCTGTGCTCTTACTAACTCATTCACTATGGGTAACATTTTATTTTGTACTTGGTTTATGGTAGGTAAATTAATAAACTAAATCTGATTATAAATTCATAATTTTTTTAAAAGAAATCAAAAAACGAAAACTTATAACCCTACTTTTATTTTGCATCAGCTGTACCAATATACAAAACGAAAAATTGGGCAACGGCCCAGCTACGTCTAAGCACCGGTCCCCGATAAATCACCGAAGTTAAGCGACGTAAGGCGATACTAGTCGATGGTACTAGTCGAAGGTGACAGTCTGGAAACTCTGTCGTGCTGTTGTTCCATCGCAAGAGTGTAAAAATTTATACTAGACATAGTAAACATATAGAACACACACTCTGCTCATTCACGCCCCGCCGGTTTGAGGCCGGATGAGATCGGATATCTGGTAAGAGTCGATATAGACACTCGCCAAGTCGGTAGGCCATTGACCATGATATGGCCGAGGATCGCGGTTTGGATTCCTCATAAATAAAGTAGGCCCTGTCCAGATTAGCCCTAGTAGCTAGTAAAAAGGAGACGTTAACTTAATCGAAAAATTTAGTCGGAAGACATTGAGAATCAGTTTTGAATCGGTAGAGATTCGCTTCCGAACGTTATGTTTCGAACGGGATATGACGTAACGAGGGGTTGAGAATTTAGCTCCTATGGTTAATGAAGCGTTGAGAATAAGACGGGTAAAAGAAAATATTGGATTTATTCGGAGAAGAAGAAAATTGAGAAGAAACTTTAGTGTAGAAAATAGGTATAACAGAACCTCGTTTTATGGAAGTTTTTCGAGTAAATAAACAAATGTTTGTATGAGGTAGGGTAAAGGGGGCTGTTCTTGACGACCTTGAGAATTCCGTGACACTTCGCTGTGTTTTAGGTGTCTGTGGTTTCAATTCAATTG
Organism: Sitophilus oryzae; assembly: GCF_002938485.1. Taxonomy (NCBI): domain Eukaryota; kingdom Metazoa; phylum Arthropoda; class Insecta; order Coleoptera; family Curculionidae; genus Sitophilus; species Sitophilus oryzae. Next base: position 7,867,934 of record NW_022147434.1, on the reverse strand, counting down.
GCTCTATGGGCAGATGGGTTTCACTTCATTTTAAAACCGACGCGACGCCTGACGCTTTACCAACGCTAACCTCTATATATTTTTCTGTTCTTTCCTGTGTTTATTTATTGTTCGTGCTTCGTGCTCATTTATTTTTATTTTCTGTTTGTGTGATCTATTCTTTTTCTGTATATATTTTTTTGTTCGTTCCTGTTTATGTTTTCCATCCTTTCTCTGTATATATTTTTTTTGTTCTTTCCTATGTGTTTATTGTTCGTGCCTCGTGCTCATTTATCTTTATTTTCTGTTTCTTTCCTGTGTTCCTCTAACCGATATCCTGTGTTCCTATTCCTGTGTATATATTTTTTTCTGTTTTCTTTCCTGTTTCTTTGTTCTATCCTTTTGATCATTTCTCTGTGTTCAAATCTTTTATTTATACACAATATGGATGAAGAAGAGTTACTCTCCCTGGCATTTGTGCTGTGTATGTATAATTTCACAGTCCAATATCGAAGACGGCGCATTCGACAATATAAGACTCGACCTATAAATAAGGATCGTAGGGGTTTCAATTATTATGATCAGATGGAATTGGCGGATCCACAACAATTTTTCAAATATACCAGAATGAATGTTGCTGTCTTTGAAAAACTTTTGGCTAAGGTGAGGCCAGTAATAAGGCGACAGAATCGTTCTGATGGAATATCTGCAGAGCATCGTCTTATTATAACATTGCAGTAGCCAAATTTTTAATGATTAATATTTATTTTGTTAATGTACTGATGTTTCAGATATCTGTCTCAGGGCACATCAATGCAGAATTTAGCTTGGACATTTCAAATTGGCCATACCACGGTCCACAAAATTATACACGAAACATGTAGGGCAATTTGGAACGTATTAAGTCCAGAATACTTAAAATCCCCTTCGACAGTGGCTAAATATTAGCAATAAATTTACTGACAGATGGAATTTTCCCCATTGTGTGGGTGCCTTAAATGGGAAACATATTAATATTAGAGCTCCTGCACATAGCGGCTCATTATTTTATAACTATAAGAACACGTTTAGTATTGTCCTACGAGCAGCATGTGACAGCAAATATTGTTTTACCTTTGTTGATATTGGGGCATATGGGTCGCAAAGTGATGGAGGGATCTTCAGACACAGTATTTTTGGCCAACGACTGGAGGAAAATGACCTAAACATCCCAGAAGCCACAACTTTAAACGGGTGTAGTACTAGACTACCATATTTTTTGGTGGCAGACGAGGGCTTTCCCTTGAAATCATTTATAATGCGCCCTTATGGAGGTAGAAATCTGACAGATACACAGAGGATATTCAATTATAGACTGTCGGGAGCACGGCAAGTAATTGGAAACACTTTCGGTATCCTAGTTGCCAGATGGCGAATATTACAGACGACGATAAATGCGAAAATAGAAAATGTGGATGAAATTGTCAAAGCAGTGACAGTACTCCACAATTACTGCCAAACAGAACTTGGTAATGGTGAAAATGGTGAAAATTTTTATTGTCCACAGGGATTTGTAGATACCGATGATGAAAATGGCTCTTGGAGGAATGGCCAAACATCACTACGGTCGGTAGACAGATTGTCCTCTAATACAGCGCAGCGATTATTATATTCAATTAGAGAGTTTAGCCCAATCTTTTGTACCACCACATGGTGCAGTGGCATGGCAAAACAATGCCATTAATAACGGGAGATTATTTTAGTGTTTGTATTTGTTTAAAATGCAATGTGTTTTTTTAATTTTAAGTAATTATGTTTTGTGTAATGTAACTTCTTATAACGTTAATATTTTTTATAGTTTAAAATAAATTATTAGTAGTTAGGTTTTCCAAATATTTCTGTATTTTTTTTTCATTTTATTGTATCTATGTGAAATATATGTACTTATATTTTATATACTTTTTCTCCTGGTTTATTTTATGTTACTTCAATATTTAGCTCCAATAAATAATTTGTATGTCAAATTGAATGACAATAAAATAAATATTAAAGATAAAATATTTTAAAATAACTTTACTTTGCTTTCACAGGGAAGAATATTATCTTTCATATCTTTTCTATTTCTGTGTAACCATGATTTTTTTTTATATTTCAGCACCATGTTTTAAATTGTCAACAACTATTCATGATTACTTATTAAGAAACTATGCTTTTTAAAACTCAAATAACAATAAAATAAAGGAAGTAGTTTCCTTAGAATTAAAAATAATAATTATAATATAATAAAATTGTAAAATATAATAAAAATGTAAACAATTTTAAGAATTTGTATTCTCCTCATCTTCTTCTAACATCCTAAGAAACTGTGTTCTTTTTGCCCTGGCTACCTCTGTAGGCTGTGGCTCTGTGGCTACCACTGCTGTCACCGCTGACTGTTCGAGGCCTCGAGGAAGAAGATGTTTCTTCCCCCCTATCTACCGTTGATGTTCCACAGTGGGGGCGTGGCCCGTGGGGCATCAATAGATATTTTTTGAGTTGTTGTGTAAGTTCTAAAAAATTACGTTTAATATTAATAAATAAAATGCTAATAGAGCTAGGTGTATATTTATAAACTAATTTTTTCATGAACATAAACAAAATGTTTACTTTATTTGCCTAGAAAATTTGGCGTAAAAGGACATTCTCTCATAGTAGGTCCACCTCGACGCCGGTACCACGGATCCAGATTTAGAAGCAATCCTTTTTTCTTTTGTATAGCGGTCTCTTAAGGCCTTCCACCTCTTTTGGCATTCTTTAACTGAAAAATAACTATTAGTAAATACTATACACTAAAATTAAGTAAAAATTAATTAACTTACCACCGATGTTTAACATCTGTGCGATTTCCACCCAACTTTGGTGTTTTTTTAAGAGATTTTTGTAATCCCGGTATTCGAGATTGTACAGATGTTCATAGTTGGTTATTATATCTAATAATAACCCACTTACATCGTCGATCTCGCACAATTCTGTCTATACTGAAGACATAATTATAATTACTAATAAAAATACGATACTAATAAAAATACGATACCACGACCAACGACAGAAACGAAACTGAAAAATGAAAACGCCGACGCTATGGCCATAGATGAACTAAACTTTCCTATCGCCACAGAACGACAGAACATACTTTGAGCGTCACCCATAGAGAAAGTTAATTTTTCTATTTGTCAATGGCGTCACCCGAGCGTAATATATCACGTGTTCGAATTAGCCCACTGAGTCACTGTGCCGAACGGTTGCGAACTGCCTACTTAAACATCGACCATCTCTGAACTCCCCTGAACGTAAAACGAACTGCCAACTTTTCGACCAACTTACTTTACAAATGCGCGCGTTCATTTCATAGCGTTGAACATTTTGAACGGCAAGTGAACCTCAACTTCCGAGTTTATAAATCCAGCTTTACTTAATTAGGGGGGTGCCAACTACTATCATATAAAATCGTTCATTTTGTAGATATTGGCATTAGTGCCAATAACTGAATATGTGTTATTAAACCGGTTTTCAGTCATTGGCCCCTATCTATATCAATCGTGTAATGCAGTTTTCTTATCTTTTTCAGATGCCGAAGGTTAATAGAAAAAAAATCTATTTAAAATCATACACGGAAGCAGATCTTCAAAAAGCATTATCCGAAATTAAAAATGGGGCTCCCAAAAAAGCAGTTTCTAAAAAATATGGGATTCCAAGGGCAAACTTGCAATTTCGGTTGAGTACAAAATTTACCAAAGTAGAAAAAGGTCCAAGCCCATATTTAACCAAAGAAGAAGATGCAGTGGTTCAATGGATTTTAGACTGCCATGCCATCGCAAAGCATTCCCAAGGCGAAAGGTAGACGTTAAACTAAGTATCAAAGCATTTTTGGATGCCGATCATCGTGAAACTCCTTTTAAAGAAAACATTCCAGGTGATTGGTGGTACAACGCGTTCTTGAGAAGGCATCCAATTTTATGCCTAGGACACCTGAAGCGGTAACGCCGGCGCCGGCGTCATCGAATGTTTCCAGTGATATACGGAATGTTTCCAGTGATATACGGAAATGGTTTTTGGAAATTGAAAATTATTTAAAAGAAAAAGGTTTATTTTCGATTCTACAAGATTCTACAAGATCCATCAAGGGTTTTTAACGGGGACGAAACTTGTTTTTTATTTAATCCCAAATTAGACAAAGTCATTGCCCCTAGAGGTTCTAAAAATTTGTACGAGGTTGATATCGGAAATGCTAAAGAGAACCTTACTGTTATGTTTACATTTTCGGCCTTAGGTTCCATCACACCTCCAATGATCATTTACCCTAACAAAAGGTTATGTGCTGCCATATCCAGCAATGTTCCTGACGATTGAGGAATAGGATTCAGTGATAACGGGTGGATGAAATCACAGATTTTATAGAATATATTGAAGAAATTTTGTATCCATATTTACAAAAAACTGGCACTCGTTTTCCAATAATTCTGTTTCTAGATGGCCATCAAATCCATCTAACTCTTCAATTAAGCAATCTTTGTACTATACTTCAAATTACTCTCATTGCTCTGTATCCTAATTCGACGAGAATATTGCAACCAGCAGACGTGGCTGGTTTTAGACCCTTAAAGCTGTAATGGAAAAATGCTGTATCGAGAAAATCCATATTGAAAAATGGACAAGGAACATTTTAGCTCCTATTTTAGAAAAAGCTGTAAAATCTTTAAGTCCAAAATTAATTAGTAATGGATTTAAGGCATGTGGCCTTCAGCCATGGAATCCTGATGCAATAGATTTTACCAAATGCTTGTGCAGAGATGTGCAAAACGCAGATACTTCTTCAAAAAAAGTACAAATAGATAATAATGAGACTCTAACCTTTACTGATTTTCTTAAGATTGTTGGAGAAAATAAGATTAATGATTTGGCGGGACATAATTTCCATGCCAAGTTGATAAATGTGAGAACTTTGATATGCTGAAAAAAAAATCTTCATTTTAAGCCTAATATAGAAAAAACTGGGATATTCCTTAATCAGAATCGCATAGTGGTTGAAAATGAGTGCTTTGAAATAAAAGATCTTCGTGAAGATAATATGCTTTCTCCGATAATTAACAATTCGGCTGAAAATCATAAATTCCAGATTTTTGTAAACAATGAAAACTCTCTATTGGATAGTAACTCATTTCCAGGAAATGAATTAAATGAAATGCCAGTTGTACTAGCTACATGCGATACTGAAAGTACCATCATTTTAAATAGTAAGAATATTATCATTCATGAAGATATTCAAATTCAGCCAGCTAATCCTCTTCCGGAATTGTTCGACCAAAAGTCACTTGACTCTTGGAACAAATCCTCTACTGTGTCTATGCTTGACACTAACAATTGCAGGCTGAACCTATTCCTGCTTCAACCGATGATTTTTGTAATGATATTGCGCCTAATACAAAACATCAATCAAATTTTGTAAAAACCCATGAAGACCACAGAGATGAAGACAAACCTAATATAAAAAAAATTCTTTCAAAATCACTAACACCAGGAAGAAAAGGGAAGCGAGAAACGAAAAAAACGCCATTTGTTCTCTCCTCCTCAGGATATAAAGAGATAATTGAAGGAAAAGAAAGGACCAAAACTGATAAAGAGCAGACAAAATTAGAAACTAAAAGAAAAAGAGAACTGAAAATGAAAGAGAAAGAAGGACATACAGAAAAGGGTAAAAAAAGAAACCTTTCTCACGCAATAATGACGTATCTAAAAATATTAATAATACTGAAAGTCATGTTCGAAACCTGACTATAGAGAAAAATGAATCGGAGAAACAGGAAAGAAATGCAATAGAAGACAATATAGAAATCAGAAAAGGACTATGTTTTATTTGCACTAAAAATATTTATTTAACTAATATTTAAATGTCAGAGTTGTAATAGAACTTACCACATTAAGTGCCTCGAAAAAAATATATATATTCAGATTTTTTTAAATGTTCCACATGTCTCCTTAAAACAGATTTGAACAGTAAGAAAGTTAGCATATTAAGATTAATTTAAGGTTTTGCAATAAATACATTTTTTTGTATTGAATTGGTGCATTATTTAGCAGTGTATTCAATTTAGGTACCTCATGCTAAAATTGACATGCCAATCACTGCAAAATTGGTACGCCAACAACTACTAGAATGGGGCCAATAACTATAAAACTCGTATATTATATATATTTTTTACTTTAAGACATAAACATAATAAAAGTAAAAATATGTGGTTATTCTTTTACTATTTTACAAACATTTACAAAAAATTTTCAAAAAAAAAGAATTTATAAAATTATTTATACATAAACCTGCTTAAAGTGCCAATAACTCCTCTTTTTACCCTATGGATGTAAACAAACGTGATCAAGAGAAAATTATCGAAAAAAAGGTGCAATTAATGTAAGAAAAAGGTTGTTGACTGTATCGAGTGTGTCCTGTGCAAAGCCTGCTATCACCCTAGCTGTGGATCTAGGGTGAATCTACCCAATAAATAGGGAAAATTTACATGTTGTGATAACAACAAAACTAGTGAGATTAGTGTGATAAAAACCCAAAAAATAGCGAAAAATCGTCAGATAAGGATACAAAATCTGTGGAAATGGACGAAAAAAGACTAAAAGAAATTATTAAAGAATCGCTTGGGCAGTTTTTAAAACTAGTGAAAAAAAATGAATAAGCTTGGGGATGCAATACAATTTATGTCAGACTCATTCGAAGAACAAAAAAACAAATTTGAAAGTCTACTATTAGACAACCAAGTCCTGATGAAGGAAAATGAAGACATGAGGAACCGTTTAAGAGCACTATCTAGAAGAAAGAGTTGATTATGTTGAGATGTCAGAAAAAGCAAAGAACATACTAATGTCAGGGCTACCAAAACAAAATGATAGAGACACAACAAAAATTGTTAAAAAATCTTAGAAGGAATTAGTTTACAGATAAGTAATAATGAGATTGTGGATAGCTTTAGAGTGGACAATAAGGGCGAGGGACCGATTTTAGTTAAAATGATTAATGAACAAACAAAAAAGGACATTGTTAGGAGAATAAGGGAACTGAAAGACATTACTACACGAAAATGTGAATTTGAAGGCAAATATCAGAAAATATACCTGAATGAAGACTTACCACTAGCCAGTGAAATAAAAAAATAAAAGATATAAAGCAGCATATTGTCTCAATGGTATAATTTTCTTGAAAAAGAATGACATTGACTCCGCAATAAAAATCAAATCGGAGGCGGATTTGATGTGACATGGTACTCCATGGTTTAATAAAATATATATAAAAGTAAGCTAATTATTTTTCTCATTTGATATTATGGACCAAAAAGATATTCTTGATGACTATAAGCATAAGAAAACAAGCACGTGTGATAATTTAGACCAAATAGAGTATTTTAATAATAGTAAACAGGATGTGAACATAATACATGTCAACATACGTAGTATCTATAAAAATTATGAACAGATTTTAGTCTTGTTAGAGTCAATGGATAAATCATTCGATATAATCATATTATCAGAAACTCACAATGTCTACTGCAATAGCGATTTCAATATACCAGGATACATCTTGCTCTTTAATCAGAGTAAACTTAATAGATGTGATGGATGTCTAATCTATGTTAAGCATGAATACCATGTGGTGGACAAAGGTTTTTTTCTGACTAATTTGAAACTACGGTTGGAACACCTGCTTAACATTTTGTCTGTCAAGTGTCAATTTCAAGTAGAATAACATGACCTAAAATTCGTCTAAGGCAACATTGAGTAAACACGGTTGTTGTTTCTGAAAGAACTAGGAAAATGGCTCAACAAGGTAAATACGTAAATATCTTCAACATTAATTTATTAACTATAGTTATGTACACAAAAACAAAGTAATATGGGTAATAGTTATGTATACCTGTTTCTGCTATTTTCTAAGATCTTTGAAAAACTCTTCTAGACTAGTTATATAGATCCAATATAGTAATAAACCGTGTACACAGCTTTGAAAAATTGTTTCAATAATTTGTTATTAATAAATACGTACTTACGGGACAGTAAATAAACAGGGGTGCTGGGCGGAGATAATACAGAAATAATCGAACAGGAAACAAACACAGATACAGTTTTTCATCACTCACGGCTCCTTTTTTGCATCAAAATACGAGTACTTTAAAAACTGCAAAATAGTTTTCACAATTAATGTTAACGTTGATAAATGTCAATAAGATGTTGAATTTGGAAAATGTTTAAGAAGGAGAAAAAAACGATATTATAATGAAATAGTAGGGGGTTAAAGACGTCCGACTTCGTTTCAAAAATTTAAAAAAAAAATTAAAGGAAATTATGCGTGCATGGTTTATTACTTATAAGTGGTCTAAAAGAATTTTTCAAAAATGTTGTAAAGTAGCAGAAACAGGTATACGAAACTATTACCATAATATGTAACCGAGTATGTAACAGTACTTTCTTTTAGGTTTTCTTGGTGAGTTCCTAATTTTTCCTGGACAACCAGAATTAAGTAATAGTTTGACCAACAAAGAGGAATGTCAGTCAACATACAAAATACTTCGGCCTAACCAAGAAGAAAAATCAGAGTTTGTTGCTAATTGGACAAGTAATCAAACAAAAGTACTTCTAGATGTTTATAAAAAGTACCGTTCGAAAGTGGGAAGTTTCGAAATTAAAAATTTAAAAAAGTTATGGGAAGTGATGGCTACAAATATTAACGACATTTTAAAAACTAATAATTACAGACCAAGTCATGTGGAAAATAAGTGGAGGGTAGTTGAAAAAGAACAAAAAATTTGTCGATAACAAAAAGAAAACAGCAAGGGGCAGAAAATATTTCGAGTACCAGGAAGAAATGGATTATATATTTAAGGGCAAGAAAAATGTTACGCCTGATGTTCTCTTGTCAACCGATACCGTAGAACATTTCTTGGAAGAAATTGAACCAAACACTGCAGAATCTACTATTCCCATATCAACTGCGGTTTAAACGCCATGAAAAAAATTTTCGTTAAGAAGAAGAAAAATAGCAAGTAGAACACTTATTGCGAACACAACGTTGCGTTCCCTATCGCGCATTAAAAGAAGATCCTATATTTTTATTAGTCCTTTTTTGTTAACATAGCGCAGTGCGTAGAGTTTCCGACCACGAACCGATGATTCAGAGTTCGAATCCGGGTCAGGGCAAAGACTGTTTTATTTTATTTTCGTTTATATTCTGATTTCTGATAGTAAAATATTAAATATTTCTTGTTTTTTTTAATTACCAGAATTATTTTAATAATTTTAATGCTTTACTATCAGAATATAAAAAATAAAGAGAAAGATAATAAATAAAAAGAAGTGAAGCACATTTAAGATTCTTTACAGATTTCAAAATTATAGCCACAATCAAAAAGATAACAGGTTCCTTTCATTTTATGTGACGTATTATAATAATAATGTGTTTGCAACTCGATTTCTAATTGCCCGGGCTTCCATTTCTTCTTCATCTTCATCAAATTGAGGTTCTTCACCTGGTACATGACCTTCCTCCAGTTCCACTGGTTCATTGACCACTTCGAAATTGTCATCTAAAGCAATGTTGTGAAGCACACAGGCCTGCTCGGATAAAATAACAAATCAACCTAATCTTCCTCAGTTTTATATGGTACATCTGTCGAAACTTCTGTTTCAATACACCAAAACAGTGCTCGATGACATATCGATTTTTTGTCAATTTTAAATTGTAATTGGTCTGTCGTCTACTTAAGTTTCCCCTGTCTTTATAGGGTGTTAATAAGTTGGGAAGTAGAGGTAACCACTATCTCCCAAAAGATAATACCTTCCACATTTCTCCTCCAAGTTGTTTTTTAACGGCGAGTTTCTGAATACTCTGCTGTCATAGACAGACCCAAGATACCCTATAAAGACGTCTATGATTTTCAGAAAGAAAAAAATCGTGGGTGTTTAGAAAGGCTCGAAAGGAAACAATGTTTTTGCGACGTTTCGCGACTTTATTGTCGCTTCTTCAGGCACTATTGGAAAAGCAGTTTTTAAAAAAATATCAAAATAAAATTAACTGGCCACTTACCCAAAACATATTAATCCATATTTTGCCTAAAAACATTCATGGCGATTCCAACCGCCAACACTAAGACACATACGGAAGAAAGAACAAAAACTTAACGGGTATTTTTTGCCCGACGTACACCGATGCTCGGTTTGTGTGGATCTCACTCACCGAATCACAAACCGTTGAAGAAGTTATCTATGAAGAGTGTGCTGCCGGGAGGTAAATACTGCAGACATAAATTTTCTGTTACCGACGATCCCAAGGATTTGCCTTCCTTTTTGTCACCAGCACCACAGTATGGATCAAATTTGAGCAAATAACCTTCTAATGTAGAGAGGCACCAAAATTTGAATCCATACCTAATTGGTTTCCCTCGTATGAACTGCTTCATATGGTGGCGATAATAATAGGGCTCCATCGCTTCAGCTAATGAAAAATTTTCTCCGAGAGGTGCTGCTATCAATTGAGAGACTTCATTTACTCTGTCGATGAGGGGTTGGATCTTGTAAACCTCGTTATTAGGGTCAATCTTGGTGTTGTCGTTGACGTGTAGGTAACGGTGTATCAACTCAAAACGATCTCTAGATATACTATTGCTCACTAAATGATTGTATGTATCAGACTTTGTTTCCCAGTACATTCTTCTGGCAGCTAACTTATTGTACCCAGATAAAATCAAGATTCCAAGGTAAATGTACATTCCTCTAGTGGATACAGAGAAGTTATGGTTACCTTTAAAAATGGCGTATTTCATAGTTTCATCACAAATAAATTGTACGAATTCTTCTGGAAAAAAAAATCAGTTTGAATAATTCTAGTGGTGTTAGACCATCGTTTTTGATTTTATTTGCAACATCTGGTAATGGAGATTTGGAAATTTTCATTTTTTCTGGAATGTTTCGTCTGTAGCTTCTTTTCAGATCTTTTTAGCCAAAATTGAAAGAGGTATATCATCTTCATCAGTTTCTTCATCACTGACAGCCGTATTTTAGGAGCCCGGATTTATTTCAGTTTTCTCACAGGATTTTTCTTTCACTGCAAAAACTTCAGCTGGTTGTTTCAAAATCCCCTTTTCTAAATCATGTAGTTGAAATGGCTCCTCTTCATCGCTTTGGGCATCGTCTTTGTCGCTATCTTGGCCATCAGGTAAAAATACGAAATCAAATCGATCACATTCTTGCAGAGTTTCATAATTCTCATCATCATCACTGATAACATCAAGAAAATTGATAAGCTCCTCGGCGTCTTGTGGGTTCTCAGAAGTATACCACTTCTTCCTGAAAACCAAATTTATACATTACTTCCTTTGATGTGATATTTCATATGTTGAAAAGATACTTCAATAAATGTAAAACTAACGAAAAAACTGGTTTTAATTAGTTTTGTTGGAATAAAATAAAGTACTGGCTATTAAGTTTTCATAACAACTTGAGAAAAAAGTACTTATTATAGAAAAAAATAAAATATAACCTCACCTTAGCGGCATGTCTACATAACGAAAAAGTTTCGCGAGATATCAACTACAACTCTACGTACCCTTTCGAATATTTGGAAAATTCACTGACACTAACACTTAGATATACTCACAATCGACGTATAAGACAAACTAAATAATTAATTTTCACAAACGGCTGGACGTGTCACGACTCGCAGAGATTTGATGTTTTGGGTATGAAATATCATATCATAGGCATTACTGGGTTAAATCTATCGGCAACATCTCGAAAACTTGTAGTCTGGTGTCCCATATACCACAAATAGATGAGAACCTGAAATTAAGTTATCTTTAAAGAAAATGCCAATTTCAGCAAATGATTATTTTATATTTTACTTGATGCAAAGCAGGAATATTGCCATATTGGCCAACTTGGTCATTAAAATGCTGGCTTATTTCAAACTTTTCAGCTACGTGATTAGCACTTTGTCTTGTAAGCCTAAAATGTTCAAAGAAAATCTTCATTGGAATATTGAGGCACGGTTTCCTCTGAAAATATTAACACAATAAGATATTAGATAAATTTATGTGCAAAAATGTCGAATTTACCTAAATAATTTTGATTATTAATTCTGTGCTCATCTAGTAGCGATTCTAAATCCTCCTCATCACTACTTTCCATGGACGACACGTCACTAATCTCACTACTATACTCTTCGTTGCCATTTAATTATGATATCTATTCACAAGTCTTTAAGTAGTTGAACAGCCCGTTTAAATTATTCAAACAGATACGAGTATAATCAAATTTGCTATTATTTTATTAGTTATGGCGTGGTTATAGGTTATAACGGTAATACGCATGCGTCGGATAAATGATAGGAGAAAATTTTGCAAACTGTTCTGACAGTTTTCAAACAGTTTTCAATTTAAGATGGAACAAAAAACAAATGATTTACTAACCGACAATAAATACGGTTGGAACGCTTTTCAACTTCTGTGCAAACTCCTTACTGTAAGAAACCGTTTCTTACGCGGGTTGGAACGAACCTATTATAAATCTTTTGCGGGAAAATGTTCAAACAACCCTAAAAAAATATGGAAAGTTGTTAAATAGGCTACCAATGACCATGAATCTAAATCTGAAATAAAATGTGTACTTAGTGACAATAACAGAATAAAAGAGTTATACAACAAAAAATAAATTGCAAATAAATTTAATTCTTACTTTTGCAATATAGGAAAACAATTATCCCAAAAAATTAAAAATGGCATGCAGAGTGGATTTTCGGGTGGAAAGAGGGGTATCAATTCTTTCTTTTTGGGATCAGTAACTAAGCGAGAATCTCTTCTCAGGGAAATAGACAACTTGAGAGATGGGGTGAAGGGGGGGTATCTCTACTGATATAATTAAAAAAATTTAAATGTAGCCTGGTAGAACCTATCAAACATATTATCAATCGAGTTTTCAGTGAGGGAGTTTTCCCTGATATATTAAAATACACCATTATAGTACCAATACATAAACAAGGAGATAAAAAAAACATTAAACAATTATAGACCTATAGCATTGACAAGCACAATTAGTAAAATCATAGACAAATGCTTCAAGAGTAAATTAATATCCTTTCTAGAAAAAAATAAGCTTTTCAATAAAAACCAATATGCCTTTAGGGAGAACTGCAATACTGAAAATTAACTTGTGATACTTGAGTTGCTCAATGATAATGATATTTATTGTTTTGCTGACGACACAGCCATTATAGTAAGTGGAGAGGATTGGGAATTAGTTCGACAAGCAGCAGAAAGTGCCCTACAAAAAATTAAATCATAGTTAGATATAAGTTTGCTTTCTTTAAATACAGAAAAAACAAAGTTCATAACATTCTCACTTTCCATTCTCATTCTACGTGATATGCCATATCTTAAGGTACATACCCCTCAATGTGAGCCAGACAAACAATGTCAGTGTGAAAGTACTTCCATTGAGAGGGTAGCAACAATTAAATACTTGGGGTTCTTTTTAGATCAAAATGTTAATTGGAAAGAACATATTAATTATGTAACCACAAAAATTAGAAAAACAATTTACAAGTTTTATAAATTAAGAAATGTACTTTCATTTGCATCACTAAAAACAGTCTACTTTTTTTTTGGTTGAATCTATTATTAACTATGGTTTGGTGGTTTGGGGTAATGCAGGTTCAACTATATTAGCAAAACTGCAGATAGTTGAAAGGTGGATTATTAAAATAATACTCTTCAAAAAAAATATACCCTAGTGAACTAGTGTATAAGGACAGTGGTTTTTTAACTATCGAGCAGCTTTATAGAAAATCTGTTGTGCGATTCATGTTGAAAAATCCCTACTACAAAGAAAACTTAAAACATGGCTTAAATACCAGAAGTGTTACCCAAGGAAAGGTAGAACTGCAGAACCCAAAACGATCAGCCTGTCAAAACCACACTTACTGTATAGGCCCAAAAATATATAATGACTTACCTAGTAATATTAAAGCTAAAATGTATGATAAGATCAAAAAGGACATAAATAAGTTGATTATAAATCATCATCATCATCATCATTTAGCTTATACTGTCCACTGCTGAACAAAAGCCTCCCTTAACTCTAGCTATTTCTTTCTATTTTGTGCCACTTGAATCCAGTTTCCAGCCACCATCTTAATATCATCTGTCCATCGACTAGGAGGTCGTCCTCTGCTTTTATAGGCCTCGTGTCTCGGTCTCCATTCCACAAGTCTCTTTGTCCACCGTCCATCTGTCATCCTAGCCACATGTCCTGCCCAATTCTATTTAAGATGTAAGACAGATATCACCGCATATCTTACTCCTGTTCGATTTCGTATTGTATGATTGGGTATTTTATCTCTGAGTGTAACTCCCAATGATTATAAATTATAAATAGTAGTAAGTAGTAATCAGACAGATATCACCGCATCTCTTACTCCTGTTCGATTTCGTATTGTATGATTGGGTATTTTATCTCTGAGTGTAACTCCCAATGATTATAAATTATAAATAGTAATAAGTAGTAATAAGACATATTACCGCATCTCTTACTCCTGTTCGATGTCGTATTGTATAATTGGGTTTTTTATCTCTGAGTGTAACTCCCAATGATTATATATTATAAATAGTCAATCCATCCATACATATATAAAAGCTCAAAGGGTTTTTTTGTTACATCCATCCCGCCGAAACCGCTTCACCAAACTTGATGATTCTTTTTTTAAATGAAAGGTATATATGTCTAGATTTGTTATGAAGTATTTTTATATTGTGTCAAGCGTTTGGCCTTAGCTTGGCTCTTTTTAAAATTAAAAAAAAAGAAAAAAAAGTAAAAAAATACGAAGAAGAAAAAATATTATTAAGTTAGTGATAAAAAAAATAAATATTTATGGAATTTGCAGGGGTTCGGTTTGGCTGTACCTTACACTAGCTGAACGTAAAGTGACCAAACCAAGGTAGTTCCAAGAAAAACGAAAACTTTTTTTGCAACAAAGAAATAGCCAGATAAAAACACGAGCGCTTGATAAAATATGGATTGCCAACCATGAGCTGAATAAAAACATGAAGAAAGAGTTATATGTCAAAGGAAAATAAAGTTAATATCAATAATTTATATAATTAATAGAATAAATAAAGTTAACGAGATTAATGAAAGTTATATAGAAATTTGCTTATCAAAACATTCAAAAATTAAGAAATAATAACAGTCTAAAGATACTGCGCATGACACACTTGCCGGATCGATACGATATTTTTAAGACAATTATGCTTAGAAAATTCTACTTAAAAATTAAAATAGAGCAACATAAATTTAATTAGTTTAACCAAGTGACAATAGGCTCAATAATTACTGTTGATTAAATAAAATACAAAAATATATAATCAATTTATTAAAGTAAATTTTGGGTTGCCTAATAGTTAATGTTAATAAAAATAAAATAAATAGTAATAATATATTTTCTTTCTAGTTACCTATGTTCGATTCACTTACTAAGTATAATTATCTAGTTCTCAATAAAATTGTAACTGCTAATTTAACTTGTCATAGTTTCTTCGAGTTAATATTTTGAATTGTACGAGTAAAATTTCTTCGGTGTAGCCTTACAGTTTTTGGATATATCATTAGATCTTTTTAAATTTACCATTTTCTGATATTTTCACAAGCACATTGGATTTATTTCTTCTTGTTTATAACTTGTAGATGTTAACAAACCTCTCAACCTGAAATATTGTGATGATAAATTTTCATAAACATTAGTAGTTATGTAATTCTAGCTTTGGTATATATTACTCACCTTTCTAATAGGTCCAGTTTTATTGATTTATTGATATATTGGATATTTTAGAAATATATTTTCGATTTTCCAATGTTTTGTTTATCTGTCAATTTTGATGCACTTGAAGGTCACAGATTGTAGGTTATTTAGAGTTTCTTCTTTTAATAATATTGGGATTTTGTAAATTCCGTCGAAATAAGTCGCCTCAGATTAGTGATACACAAAATTATATATGATTATTTGTTAGATACTTTCAACTTTAGTAAATATTGTTGGTGGTACTTTTAAGTTTTCAAATAACTGATTGAATTTTTGACGGTTGTCAATTTTTCGGTTAAAATGGTAAAATGGACAATAGAAGTTAAAAATAAAAACAAATTAAAAACAAATAACTTAATCCGAAAAAATCTGACAAAAACTTACCTTTCTTCACTGTTTCCAATCTTTGGTGGCCCCACCTGGAATGGCATTTAAAATTATCGTTACCTCCTTCCACAACGCCATGGATGCCATTTGTATATGTTGGCGTCACCTTGCCCTTAAACATATCTGGACGTGGGTACACAAAATTGATCAAGATTTCTTTTTGTTTGAAACTTAATTGTTTTGATTTCGACTCCATTTTAAACAAGCACAAACGATAGGCAAACGACTAACTACCGCATAGAATCTGAGACTGAACTACCGTAACAAAGACCGTAACACATCCGTAACCACTGACTGACAAATAACAAATGACAAAACTCGAAGTTTGAGCGTACCCACGCCGAAGCCGCTGACCACAGAATAAGAAAGCCGCTGACTGTCAAAATTTGCTGTAATTCTATTGGTTGTACAAACCGGCAACGCTGTTCCCCGATTCTACTTCTTCCCTTATACTCCTCGATGCGTTCGGTATTTCAAGAATACGAGATTTCGTTTTCAGGGTGGTCGAGTGAGGGAGCACTCCCCGGGAGCTCCCAGGGACCACTCCCTTCTCTCGCTTTCAAGAATAGGTACCAGTGTTGCCAGGCTGATGTGACAGATGGTAACAAGTTCCCATTGAAAATGGTAATAGATTTTGACAGAAGGTAATATTTTTGGCGACACCTAGCGTCATCTGGCGGAATTCGTTTCAACAAATGTGTTTAAAAATATTAACGCACTGGCGCGGGCTCGGTTCAAAAAATTGAAATTTTTAAAAGTAAAGTTTTTTTTGTTTTTTTGGTAAGTAATGAAAAACAATTCTAATGATGTAGGTACTTTATTATACCAAACCGAAAAAAAAACAAAAAAGATAATCCTCTTAAGACAGACATTATCAGCCTCAGCCCTAAAAAAATAACAACAAATTAACACAAAATAAAGGAACTCTCTTAACACAGACATTATCAGCCGCAGCCCTAAAAAAATAACAACAAATTAACACAAAATAGAGGAACTCTCTTAATGGATCACATAAAATTTGGAACAAACTAATGCCCTAGCTAATATCTAAAACCTAACTAGCATTATAGAACAAGTTAACACAAAATATAAATGGTTTTTAAACCACTATAAATAACATAGATATTGCATTGCATAATGCACTTACTAAGTAGTAACTTCTCACTATAAAAATTATTCAGGTACTTTTCAGTCAGCCTTTTAGGGAATAACAAAAAATATATTTCTTTTACTTATCTCTAGATCCGATTGTTCCAATAATTAATTTTTCGTATTAATAATGTTGGTGATCTTTGGTATGTAAAATACTATCTAAAGTCACTACATCTAAACGATTACGTATTTTTGTTTTTAATAGCGCCACTTGTGAGAATTGCCTCTCCGCTGCAGCAGAAGAATGAGGTAGGGACAGTAATCCTTGAATAAATATGGTTATAGAGGGGAACATCGGTTGATCAAGTTGATTTTTCATTTTGAATACATTTGACCAAAACTTTTCTGCATCTGTTAAATCATATTTTTTAAGTTCTGATAAGTCGGCTAGAAGACGCCATTCAGAATTTAGGTTTTCAATATTATCCACCAAATTTGGAAAATATTGTAAGCTAGTCACAGCAATGCAAACATCGCCTGAAACAGCCACTTTTGGATCAATTATTTTTAAAAAATTTAGTACATCATCTGAAAAATCAAATCTTTTTTTTATTTGCCGTGATAGTTCTATGTAAAAGTCCAAAGCCCTTAATCTAAAATTATGAATTTCAGCTTGATCAACCCCTTCTCTGATTATTAATAGTTCAGCTTTTGTCCCAAAATACATTGATTTAAGGGTTACAAAATTTGATGGATCACTAGTATTAATACTTTTTAAATCTGTCCTGTCAATATATTCTTTTTTAAGAAAATTTCGTAAAAGGTTCCTATAGAAGTCACTTACTTTTGTTAACAATGTGAACAATTTGGGTTTTACTGCTTGAAATTCCAAATTCAGTTTGTTAACTAAATCTAACACATAAGACAAAAATGGACAATAAATTTTATAAATTGGATGTTCAAGCGATTTTAAAATAGTTCTAGTTGAGGCCAAATCACCTTGCTCACATTCCATCCTAAAATAGAGAGTAAGTGCATCCCAGTTCACAAGTATTCTGTCAACAGCAGCCTGTAAATATAAAAAGAAATTTCATACTAATAATGAGGGCCCTATATCTGTTTACCTAACATCGCAAACCAGAAAGCCATCTGGTTTGCGATGGGCGTAATAACTTCTGAGGCTTCATATTAACAAATTTTTGAAATGTTGCAAAGTTTTCCTGCCTTTTGCTACTATGTGAAAAATAGTTATACCGAGATCTCACAAAATCTTCCAAACTCCGTGGCAGTTTTTTTGCAGCAGCTGAGCTGCACAAATGAAAACTGTGACAAACACAACCAAGAACAAATATATTAGGTAAAACGTTTTTAAATAGGGCTTGCACTCCAGCTATATTCCCCATCATAACTGAAGCATTGTCAGCTGCCAATCCCAGTAAATTATTAAGTGGAATATCTATTCTCTTCATGTACTCACAAACTGCACTAAAGAGTCCTTGAGCAGTGCAATCTCTTACTCTTAAGAGCCCAATGAAAATATCTCTGCATCTGTTCTGCATGTGGTCAAAATACCATCCAACCATTACCAAAGATTTTTGTGTACCGATGTCTGTTGTTTCATCAATAATCAAAGAAAAAGGTTGGCTTTTAAATGTTTTGGATAATATGGCAATGTGTTCTTGTGCCAGGCAGTCTGCTGTTAGTTTTGTTGCTTTTGTTCGCCCACATTTTAGCCCCTTTGCAATTTTAGAATCTGGAAATATGCTCACTAATAATAGAATTAAATGGTCCATTAACAAAAAAGGAAGATTGTGCTCATGTACAAATCCAAGAATTTTGAATTCTACCCGTCTAACAGACTCTTCCAACTTTTTATCTTCATTATTTGGACAAAAATCTGTTATTTTTGGAGTATTTTTGGCTTTTGCATTATTGTAAATATGACTAGCTCTCTTCATATGTCATTGAAAATGTGTTACGCCTCCCTTTATGACAGTATGGCACACCTTGCAGGATGTGGAATTGTTCTAATTCATCTCAAGAAAGTAGAATTTTTTCATCCATTCTTGTTTAAACTTCTGTTTATAAACCTTCTTTTTTTGTTTCGGATTCGATCCATACTCTTTTGACGTCGTAGCCGTAGGTGTATTTTCATCTTTATTGTCTTCAATTGCTTCAATATTCTTCTCTATTTCCAAGTTGATGTCCATGCGACTCGGATCGGCAACGGCGGCAACCGCATCTGGCACATTTTGCTTTTCAGACAAAACTTGGGTTTTGGTTTTCGAATAACAAAACTAAAAATTATTTAATATTAATTTAAGGTGTACAATGCCATAAATAATTATTATTTACCTGATCATTATCTTGACATATAATTTAGAATATTCAGATAACAATCATAATAATTATCAAGCATATCATAATCTAAACAAACGGACAAACGAGAAACGACATTTGACAGTTGTTCTTGTTCTTCTTTTCGGCTTTTGAGATTCGCCAGCCGCGACCTGGAGGTAAGTTAGAAAACCGTAATTATGTTTTTCATAAAATCAATGTTTCAATCAGCTTTAAAGGATCTTAAGTTTTTAACTTTTTTGGCTGACGACGGACTGCTGACCGTAGCGGTAAAAGGTAATAGATTTCTTAAAAAGGTAAAAAAGTAATTACTAAGTAAGTAATTACTAAAAGTAAGACTGAAAAAGTAACAGATCTATTACAATTGTAATAGACTGGCAACACTGATAGGTACCCTAGGTACCTATTCTTGAGTTTCAGGGAGTAGAATTCCCGAGAGAAGTGGGCGTGGTAATCATAAAGCTAGTAGTTTCCGTATTCTTGAAAAATATTGTGGGAGGGAGTAAGAAACTGGGGAGATGCTAGGGAGTTAAAAGTTCTCTTACTATAAAGCGAGGGAGAGAGCAAACCTAACCTAACTTACCGTATTTATTTACGATGTTTTTTGTTTACTCGGCTGTTACAGACTTAATATTTATAGATAAAATGTTTCTTTGAATGTGTGTAAAAAATGTTTTATATAGGGTGGATAGAAATTTAACATGTAATTTTTAAAATTAGTCAATGTGCATTTGTTTGAGAACCAAAATTAAGGTATAAAAAGAAAACATTTATCTTCTCTTAATAAAAAATCAATAAAGTTTTCTTACGTATAAATTACGGTTATACTGGAATATATCTCTTTGAATATGGATAAAAACTCCAAAAAGTATATATATTTTTTGAACAATTTTAAATATAGATATTAGTCGTTTTTGTTTGTACCCGCTGTATTAATGTTTTCTTCTTGTTTTATGAGAAAACAAGAAGAAGACATTACTAAATTTGAAAATAATATGTCTCTGAATAAAGTTTCTGTATTGACTAAAGTGCAAGACAAGCAAAAAAGCCCTTTTGTTGATCTTACGGGAGGCACAAAGACTTTTGGGACACAAACAAATCAACCTACATTTGCAATCGTTCGAAATTTTACGTTTTAAAGTAAATTATATCTCTAGACGCGATGTACGCAAGCCAAAGTCGTTGACCATAGAATAAGTAAGCCGCCGACTGTCAAGATTTGCTGTAATTCTATTGGTTGTACAAACCGGCAACGCTGTTCCCCGATTCTACTTTCTCCCTTATACTCGTCGGTGCGTCCGGTACTTCAAGAATACGACATTTCGTTTTTAGGGAGGTCGAGTGAGGGAGCATTCCCCGGGAGCTCCCAGGGACCACGCCCTTCTCTCGCTTTCAAGAATAGGTACCCTGGCCGCTCGCATAATGGGGAGCGCGAGTCTGGGCCGTAGTTCGGCAAGTGACCAGCGAAGATCAGTGGGAGGGCGCCACCGTCGATGCACAATGCTCGCTGAAGCCTGTCAGCCGCCGATCATTCACTTGTTCCGCGTGTGCCTGGCATAAAGAGCTGTTTTGTATTTGTTCTCGATTTACGTCAAATAAACCCCTTTTACTGTTTAATTTTTGTGCAATCATTGAGTTTAACGCCCTAGAGATTCATCGTCTCAAAGATTTAGGTATTATTTAGAATAACATATTCCGGTTTTATGTGATATTGTTACCGCTAGTAGTTTTGTGATTGTTATGTTACTATTAGGATTATGTTGAAGAATAAGATAATTTTTTTATTATTATTTTATTTTTGTTAAAGAAGTTGTTAATTGATGGAGAAATCCTCAAATAAGTTGAATGTTAGGGAAAACTGGCGCACACACAGTATTTTAAGTACTATCGTACACCAAAAGCGTATTTAGCTTATGAAGAAGACATTTTTGTTTGCATTATAATGATGTTAATGTGAAACTGTAGCTAAATAAATAAATTAATTAATTAAAAGCATTGTTAGCGCCACAGATTCCAGAACCTCATTATAGAAATAGAGATCTTTCTTTCGGTAAAATTACTAGCTGCTTCTGATTCTACGCCACAGGGTGTTACCAGCGTAGCATAGGAGAATATTTCAACTTAGCTGTAAGCCAATCAAGCGTCCATAGGAGAGATAATTTTATTGTACTAACTATTATAGTAATAACTATTGTATTAACTATATGACTATCTATTTGACAGACTCTAGAATAATAATTTCTGTGGATTGGGTGCACATTGTGTTAAGTGATAAAGTAGTTTTTGAAAACTAGAATATTTTGAAAACGGTAGGTTTGAATATGGAATGTTACTTGACCTTACAAAGGCCTATGACTGTCAGAGAACGATTCAAAAATTAGAAAGGTATAGGATGAGACGACAAAAAACCGGCTAAAATCTTACCTTATGGAAAGGTCCCAATTAGTAAAACGGAGAATCATGTGGATCAGAAATATTCCATAATGATTATGGAATTGTTCAAAACAGCATATTGGGACCGATTCTATTTGTAATATTTATGAATGACCTCCTACTCTGTGACCAGTAACTCTTCAGCCCATTATTAATTACGCAGATTATTATTGATAGGGGGTAAATATAAAAATATAGATCATCTTATATCAGACAGCATAGATATTTATACCTCAGTATTAAAACGGTTTACAGGCAATAAACTTATTCTTAATTCAGACAAGACAAACATTATATTTTTCAAGACGAGACAGTCGAAACTACCAAATATTGATTATTTAGATTTAGCAAACAATCGAGTACTGTCGTCTGAGAATATAAAATTCCTTAAGCTGTGAAAATTTAGATTGGTTGTTCTACTAGTGTTGGGAAAAATCGGATGATTTCAATCCTCGAGGATTCCAATAATCGGATGATCATCCGAGGAATCCTCGGTCATAAAAAAATTTCTCTGTATAATATCTCGATATAAACCTGAATAATACTTGCCGCTGGATGTGAGTGATTTTGCTAGCTGTTTTTAAAACACTGTTGCCATGTACTTGAATGACTTAAATAATATTGTAATAAAAATAAATACTAATTATTTTAAATACTTTTTTAATAATTTTTAATATGTTCGTGTATAATTTCATGTGGGAAATAAAATTTTCATAGGTTTTGCTTTAAATTGTGCTGATTTTGTTTCTTTAACTCCGACTTTGAAGCTAATCTGGCAACCTTTCAGCACACTTTCAGGCCAAATGAAACCAAGTAATTCTAGGAAATACGCGCGGCTTTTTAAAAAGGGCGCGTATTTATTGTTTATTTGTCGGCGTGTGGTACGTTCACTGAAAATAAACTGTAGTACCTAATAAATTGTAGTAGTATTGTGTTATTGTGCATATTTTAAGTTTTTGTGCGACATAATATCCAGTTTTAAAATTGAATTTACCAACTGTATTGTTTGGGCACAGCTTAACTAATAATCGAAAAAAAATTGTTAATAATGATTGTTTCGGATTTTCAACCTCGTTCTCTTGTGAGCCGTCTTAAAAGAAAAATATTAACTAATAAAATTTTACTTAAGGCCGAGCTTAAGGCTTACAACGAGTCAGCAGTCGCTTTAAAAACTGTTTGAAAAAAAAATTAAATAAAATATACAGCAATATTGTTATTGTTCTTGTTGGCAAATTCCGCAAATCATTCACTTTATATCTACGTTCCATCACACTAAATTTCGATTATACTTTCATCAGAATATAGTCTCCCAACGTACAACTACAAACAAAGTTTTTTTACAAGAAAACATGTAAATTGAAAATTAAAAATGCAAATAAAGCAAAATCTGCAAAGTCTTAACCCAAATAAACAACTGTGGTTTTGTCAAATGGAATTTTGAAAGTCGAAAACTGACGTATTATGAATTTTCAAATGTTTCAATTCTGAATTATTATACACAGAAAAAGATTTTATTATTATATCAATGGTTAAAAAACTATAATGCTTAAAATATAAAGTATGGAGAAAAAATTTTTATAAATTAAATAAATATTATAATTAATATATCCCATCTAAACAAAACAAAACAAAAATAAGTAACGTATTTCTGTTCAAAAATGCAGGTTACTATAATACTCTGAAAACCGACTATTATTGCGAGCGATATGCGAGCAAGTGATTAAACGGTTATCCTCTGTCCTCTATATAAATGGTTTCAGCATAAATCGTAAAATCGCCTGTATCGTCGCGAGCAGCGAGGACCGTACACTACACCCGATGTTAGTTGCGTGCCGAGTAATCCTCGAGGATCGACAAAAATACTCGAGACATACCGAGGATATGAATACTCGGATGATCGAGTTCTACGCTACTTCATTATTAAGAAAACTATGTTCAGTGGGGTCAAGTTTCATTTAGTCGAAATCCGTTAAAAAAATTGTCATTCAGGTACTACTACTTAGGTATTTAATACTGAAAAAATTTTGCCGCGAAAATGCGCCGCCGCCGTTATCATTTTTGAATGCGGTTTAAAAGTAACGAAATGACATACATGAAAAATTAATGTTATTTCATATTTTAGACGTCTTTGTAACTACTATACAAAAACTAAATTCCGCGGAAATGAGCTGAAATGCGTTGTTTCACCACTATGCAGTGACCTTCTTCCCGACCTTTGACACAGATCAATGAATAATATCTATAAGTATACCGGGTGCGCCTTGAAAGTGATTCACCCCTATAACTTTTTTATTTTTTTCAGATAAAAAATTGAGATTTGGATTTTTCAGATAAAAAATTGAGATATAATATATATGACATAAATGAGGATTGATTGACGTATTCAATTGTCACTTCCTGTTTCGCCGGAAATGATTACAACTTTTGATTTTTAAATGGTACCCTCGGTTTTTTGTTGCTTTATTCGATAGAAAATTATACTCTGAATCGAATGACATATCATATGTCAACTTTGACATTTTCGCGTATGGTTTATTTGAGATTATAGCATGCGGTTCATAACGATAATTTGACTCGAAATACCAAGTGTGTGGTATCAAATTATTCGTAAAAAAATGCTTTTTCCAAATATGCTAATGCGCCACCCTCGTTCCGTTTGAGAAAATTGAAATGTGATTAAAAATACGATTTGGGCATCTTTTAACCAGCCAGGACAAGACATAAATAACCTTAGACGATCAAATCTATTTTTCCAATGCCCCTTGATTAAAAATTAGTGTTTTTAACATAGCCATGGCACTCTAGATTGAAATTTAAAATTCAATTTTGTTTTAAACAAAAATGTGAAAAGTTGACAGATGATATGTCATTCTATTCAGAATGTCATTTTCTATCGAATGAAGTAAAAAAATACCTGGGGTACCAAATAAAAATCAAAAGTTGTAGTCAATTCCGGTGAAACAGGAAGTGACAGAAAACAAATGAATATGTCAATCAATCCTAATTTATGTCATATACTAACATACCAAATCTCGTTTTTTATCTAATAAAATAAAAAAGTTATAGGGATGAGCCACTTTTAAGATGCACCCGGTAGAGTAATATAAGTAATATATACAGGGTGATTCCTGTAAGTTGGTCATGCTTTAGGGGAATGATGAGGGACGTCGAAATATTAATTTTGATATAGCACACTATGGGTCGGAAATGCCTCTTACGCAAAATACAGGGTGTTAAAATTTTTGAAAAATTAAAGATTTTCTTTAATAGTTTTTTAACAGTTGAAGGTATCGTTATAAAATTTTATTATAGGAGTCTACCTAACAGAGACGCTTTAAATGTAAAAAGAAAAGGTTTTAGTTTCAACTAGTGGCGTAGATGTGATACACATCAGGTAATTTTTTCAAAAAAAATAGTACGCCACTGATAAAAATAAAAATTTCGGAGTTTTTTATTTACTTGGTTTATTTCCAAGAAAAAATGTCTCTTGCAACTTTCTCCTATCTAACACCATTTTGTCACAATTTAAAAATAAATATTTTTTTAATGGGAACCCTAAATATGCGAATTATTGTAACTACCTTAAAACTAAGAATTTTATTATTAACAAAAAAAAATTCTAGTTTAAATTTATAATTTTTTAAAAATTTATTTAATGAGCTAAACCTTGGCCTATTTAAATTCATAAGTAATTGATGAAGGGAGCTGACGATGCACATGTGTTTCTGCCCTCTAGTTATAATAATTCGCTGTATTTAAAATTCTCATTAAAAATGTATTTATTTTTAAATTGTGACAAAATGGTGTTAGATAGAAGAAAGTTGCAAGAGATATTTTTGCTTGGAAATAAACCGAGTAAATAAAAAAACTCTTTATTGTTTATTAGTGGCGTACTATTTTTTTTGAAAATATTACCCGATGCGTATCACATCTATGCCACTGGCTGAAACTAAAATATCTTCTTTTTACATTTAAAGTGTCTTTGTTAGGTAGACTTCTATAATAAAATTTAATGACGATACCTTCAACTATTAAAAAACTATTAAAATAAAATAATTAGAATATCTTTAATTTTTCAAAAATTTTAACACCCTGTATCTTGCGTAAGAGGCATTTCCGACCCATAGTGTGCTATATCAAAATTAATATTTCGACGTCCTCTATCATTCCCCGACAGCATGACCGACTTACAGGAATCACCCTGTATAAGTATATAGTAAATATATATAAGCATAGCGATATTAAGTTGAGAAGTCTCAACATAATATCGCTATGGTCAATAAATGCGAAAATTAAAAAAAAATTGTCAATAAAGCATAAAAACTACAATCCTGATAAGGCATAAAAAGTTGGTATGTATACATTCTACATAAGAAAAAAACTCAAAATTTAAGTGAGGATGCAGACAATAATCACCACATAGGCTAATAGAACTACTTTTTCAAATTTGTCAAGCTTTCCAGAATTTCACTCCCATCATCAGGACAGTTTGACTGAGTCAATTAGCAAAAAAACCATCCTCTGCACAAAACATCCTCTGCTTTTTTTGCTAATTGACTCAGTCAAACTATCTTGATAATGGGAATAAAATTCTCGAAAGCTTGACAAATTTGAAAAAGTAGGTAGTTTTATATGCCTATGTGGTGATTATTGAGTGCATCCTCATTTAAATTTTGAGTTTTTTTCTTAACTTAGTCAGTCACGACTAACCTGCTATTTTTGCCATTCTACATAATATATGTGAATGTGATATTCTACATTCAGTTGAGTTGAACCATTTCGTTCATATTATTTACAAAAATGTCGACTCAAGTTGTAGAAATGGCTCAATTGGCAGTTTGTTGCCTAAAGGCCCCTTATGTAAAACCAAATGTAAAGGGCATGGTAACAAACCTGATATTTTTTCCCATTATTACCATGGAGAAAAAGATCTAGGCATATGCCGTTGTTCAAAATCAGCAAAGTGTCGTCCAGATCAAACTGTTGCAAAAAACGCATGGTTTGAACACAGCCGAAATGATTTGATTCTGAAATGCATTTGTCGAAAGCAACGCTTGCAGCAAGACATAAATATTGCCGTGAAATGGAAAAATCAATAATAAATATCTATCAATTTAACTAAATTATATTAATGAATGATTAGATTGATGAATCGAAATTCCGGTCTGGAAAGTATAATAGAGGAAGAATCGTTGAAGGTCACTGGATATTTGGCATGATAGCGAACGGCTCAGAAGACCTCAGACTAGTGATCTGTCCTGACAACAAACGCGATGCGGCAACGCTAATCCCCATACTGGAGCGACATGTGAGAAAGGACTCCATTATCCATTCGGATATGTGGAAAGCTTATGGTAAACTATCCAAATATGGGTATCAGCATCGCACTGTAAACCATAGTGAGATATTGGTTACCAAGGAAGGGGTTCATACTCAAAGATGTTGGTCTGCTACCAAAAAATGTTAAAAGGCGAACACATTCCACCAGATGAATTCACAGATCGCCTTTGCGAATATTTATGGCGACGCACTTGCAAAAAAAAATAACTTGGATCCATTCATAGAGCTTATTCGTTGTATCCATTTAGAACATGGCAATTTCAAAAATAAATAATATTTCAAAAGAAATCTGTTTTTCTGTGAATTATAAGACGCAGTAAGAAGGTCAAAATCTCCAATAAATAGAAAAAACCGCACATATATAATATTCCCCACCTACCACCCCACTTCACTCTACAATCCCGTAAAGTAAGAATGTAAAAAAGTGAGAATACTATGGAAAACTTCGAAATATTGAAGATTTTCCATTACAACGCCCTTATGATAAATTTTAATTATTTTAAATTAAATGGAATATATTTGACGGCATTATTAAAATTTGATAAGCATATGGTGATGGCGCTAGAAAATTCTGGTGTTGATATGTTAAATCACAAATTGAGATTTTCTTTTGAAATTATTAATTTATTTACTTTAAAAACATTTATAATATTTTATTATTTAATTTATTTATTAATTTTATTTTAATTTAACTATAAAAATTTAAACGGACATAGTCTCGTTCAGCAACTAAACTACTCTTACTGATTTAGAAAAATAATTGGATTTTATGATAAAAATTATGATTAGCTTGACAATAATCGTGAGAACAATTGAATATTATTATTGTTAAAGCTCCCTAAATATAAAATAAAATTTGGCAACAGTGTGAGTGTGACATGTTGTAGCATGTAGACGCTTATCGTATTTTCCACAAATAAAGTGAAAATAAATGTATACAGTCCACAAAATAGTGATTTAATTAAGTCCAAAACATTGGTCCAATCGAGTCGGATAGTGAATCCGTTAAACTTTGTCCATTTTGAAGAATTACGTAAGAAAAATCAAGGTAAATCTAACCAGTCAATAAAGCTAGGTTAATAAGAGAGATCGTAGACAAAGCCGTAGACAAAGAACGAGAGAAATAGGCTAACGAGCTGAAGCAAGACACACATCGGTGCGACGCCAAGCAAGAAGCAGCGTCATCGACTGGCGTTTTTTGTGTTCCACCAACGGTCTCTTAGCGCTGCGTCACAATAAAAAGTTCTGAGTAAGTTGGTTCCTTATTTTTGTTAATATATCGTAAAACTTGTGTCAACATGTCAGAAATTGCGTTACTAAAATCAAAAAGAAGTTCCTTAAAAAGCAAACTAACGCGTCTTCAAAATTATTTTAATTCTAATAATAAAAACGAATTAGACGATATTATAATTAATCAACTTGAGAGCCGCTTAGAAAAGATTCAACCTATTTGGGAACAATTTGACGAAATCCAATTTGAGATAGAGCAAATGTTGTGCACTAGCGAAAATCCTCAATCTCAGTCTGACGAAGATGAGAGAGACGCGTTTGAAAATAGTTATTTCAAATTGACTGGAGATATAAAGATTCTAATTAAAAATTACAGCCAAATAATAGAACCCAATGATGGTTCTTCTGGTCAGTTTTCGACACAATTCGGTCGTATCTAATTTTTTCCAATCCTTAGTGAAATTGCCATCCATTAAACTCCCTACTTTTGATGGACAATATGGTAATTGGCTAGAGTGTAAAGATTCTTTTGTTGCCTTAGTTGATAGTAATCCTACATTAAATTCGATTCAAAAATTCTATTATCTCAGGTCATCACTAAGCGCAGAAGTTCTTGAAATAATAAAATCGCTAGAGGTCTCATCTAGCAATTACACGGTAGCATGGCAATTTCTTACAGATAGGTTCGAAAACAAAAAACTTATTATTTATAATCATATTCGAGCGATATTCGAACATCCTAGTTTAATTAAAGAAAGTTATACCGATCTTCGAAACTTATATGATTCTGTTACCAAGCATTTACGTGCGTTGAAGGCTTTAGGCGAAACAACGGATACTTGGGACAGATTAATTATTTATATTATGTGTAGTAAATTTGACAGAACTACACGACGAGACTGAGAAATTTATAAATACGAAAATGATTTACCGACAATGAAGGATTTAAGTAATTACTTACAATTGAAATGCGAGATGCTGGAAAACTTGGAAATGTCAAATAAAGATGCGAATAAAAATAATAAACAAAATAAAAATAACTTTAGAGACACTAGTAATAATTATCACTCAACAAATAAACAAGACAATAATAAATTTAAGTGTTATTATTGTCCAGCAATCTCATAATTATTTTCAATTGCAGTGATTTCTTAAAATTATCCGTAAAATGAGCGTATCGCAGCGGTAAAGAAGGATTAAACTATGTTTAAATTGTTTGCGCGATTCGCACCCTTCTTGGAAATGTAACAAATCAAAATGTTTTAAATGTAAAAGGTCGCACAATACTTTACTTCATTCAGATTCTTACCAGAAAATGGATCAAAATTCCGAAGCGACCGCTGGCGCAAATAGTTTGCCACCTACAGAGAGAGAGAACGATACGACGCCGAACACGGCTGACAGGCATATATCGTTGAATTCCTATGTGTCGGAGGCTGAAGGCGCTGTTGCCGTACTTAACCCATTTTCGAGTTGTGCCCAGATTTCTGCGGGATATTCTCAAGTTTTGCTTTCTACTGCAATGATTCAGTTGACGAATGGGAAAAAGAGTATTATGGCACGGGCTTTGTTAGACAGTGGTTCGCAAAAGTAATTTTATATCGGAGAATATTTGTAAAAAATTAAATTTACAAAGGACTGCAATAAATCATGCAGTAAAAGGTGTGGGACAGACATTCACAAATATTAATGATCAAGTTAATGTAACGATTAAGTCTTGCATAAGTAATTTTAAGACAGATGCAACGTGTTTAATTTTAGAATATATAACTGATAAATTACCAATTATGTCATTCAATAAAGATGTTCTGAAAATTCCAGCAAATATATCCCTAGCTGATCCCAAGTTTAATACGTCAAATATTATAGAGGTTTTACTTGGATCAAGTATATTTTGGTCTATAATGGGATCTAACCAAGTCCAACTTGGACCCAATATGCCAATATTACAGGAAACTAAATTTGGTTATATAATAGCAGGCAATTTATGTATGAATCCGACTTATTCTCTTAAGGTATCGGTAAATTGTTTAAATATTTTAGATTCCGATACGTCTATAGATAATAAAATAATAAAATTTTGGGAACTGGAAGATATTTCTAGTAAAGAAACCTAATATGTCGGATTCGGAGAAATATTGCGAGCGTTACTTCAAAGAAACTGTTCAAAGAGACGCAAGTGGTAGATTTATAGTAAAGATACCGTTTAAAATAATATAGAGCAATTAGGCGATTCACGTGATATGGCGTTAAAGCGGTTTTATCACCTTGAAAGAAAATTTAAGAACAATCCTGAATTAAAAATCAGATTATGTAAAATTTATGTCTGAATATGAATCTTTAGGCCACATGTGTGATGATGTGGTCGACGACGGGTACTATCTTCCACATCACGCCGTGATAAAAATTGTAGCATCACTACGAAATGTAGGGTAGTGTTTGACGCGTCGGCAAAGTCGTCGAGCAGGTTTTCCCCTTAATAATGTTCAGTATGTCGGTCCGACAAATCAACAGGATGTGTTTTCAATATTAACTAGGTTTAGAATTCATGAATTTGTTTTGACAGGTGACATATCAAAAAATGTATCGTCAGGTACTTATTGATTCTAATGAAACTAAATTCCAAAAATATTTTGGCGTTCGCAATCTGATGAAAAATAAATGTTTATAAATTAAACACTGTAACGTACGGTACGGCTTCTGCGCCATATTTAGGTGTAAGGTGTTTGTTTCAGATTGCAGATGAAAATGAAAATAAGTTTCCAATCGTCAGTAATATAAAAAAGAGATTTTTACATGGACGATGTTTAACTGGTTCTGATTCTATAGAAGAACTATTGCAAATTCAAAAAGATCTTATAAATTTATTATCTAGTTATGGTTTCGAACTTCGCAAATTTCTATCTAACAGTCAAGATTTATTGAACAAATTTGATATTAATAAAAATTTAGATGTCGGAATACTTAATATAGGAATTAATGAAGATTATAAAACTTTAGGAATTTACTGGGATTCTAATAATGATCAAATAAGACATAAATTTAATTTAGATGAACGTCTTTCTAAGGAACGGGTAACCAAACGTACAATTTTATCTTTAATATGTCAAATTTTTGACCCACTTGGTTTACTTGGGCCTTTAATAATAACTGCTAAGCTAATAATTCAAGAGCTTTGGAAATTAAAAATAGATTGGTTAAATATTTGGAACACATTTTTTATCGGTCTTTCTGCTATCAGTAATTTAAAAATTCCAAGATATGCTGCATTTTCTCAATATATACGCATCGAGATGCATGGTTTTTGTGACTCTTCAATCAAGGCTTATGGAGTATGTTTATACTTAAGGTGTTTAACATCATCAGGAGAATACTGTTCAAATTTGTTAGCAGCAAAATCGCGTGTTGCACCTTTAAAGCAAGTTAGCTTACCACGTCTCGAATTATGCGGTGCAGTATTACTAGCAAACTTAGCTAAAAAGACAATAGATTCGTTAGAAATTAATTTTGATCAAATTTATTACTGGACAGATTCGACAATAACATTATGTTGGATAAGAAACGAATCGACTAGATGGAAAACCTTTGTTGCGAATAGAGTGAGCGAAATTAGATCAATCACCGACTATCAAAACTGACACCACGTAAAATCTGAAGAAAACCCGGCTGATTTAATCTCTCGGGGTACGACTGTTGATAATCTAAGTAAATCAAAGTTATGGTGGTATGGTCCAGATTGGTTTTTTACTACTCAGTCAAAATGGAATTTTAGGGAGGCCTAATATTGACTTCATTGATCCATTGGAAGAAAGGGTTATTTCTTATACCCCGGTAAAATACAGTAATGAAATTAATGACATTTTAAAGAAGTTTTCTTCGTTTAGAAAAACATTAGGTGTTTTAGCTTTTGTGCAAAGGTTTATGTCAAATATAAGGCTTAAATCTGACAAAAGAATTTATAATGCTTTACAGCCCGAAGAAATTGATAAAGCTCTGAGCTTGGTTATTAAAAACGTTCAAAAGGAGAGTTTTTCACAAGAATATTTATATTTAAACCATAATAAAGACTTACCTAAATCTAGTAAACTATTGTCATTCAATCCATTTTTGAAAAACGATATTTTGCGTGTAGGGGGTAGAATAAAAAACTCAAACTTGTCTTTTGAAAATAAACATCTTATAATACTACCCAGTAGCCATGTATTAACAAATCAAATTTTAAGACATGAACACGAACGGTTACTTCATTGCGGTGTCCAAAATTTACTATGCTCAATTAGGGAAAGGTACTATATCTGGACGAAATGCCTGCAAGAAGGTTGTTCGAACCTGCATAAAATGTTTTCGTGTTGCACCAAAAGAGTTTGGTTATATAATGGGTGATCTTCCTGAAGTCCGTGTAAATCCTCATACAGTATTTTCGAATGTAGGGACAGATTTTGGAGGACCATTTTTCTTAAAGGATAGGCAAACTCGCGGAGCTAAAATTATAAAATCGTATATGTGCTTATTTGTGTGTATGAGTACAAAGGCTATACATATAGAATTAGTGTCGGGATTGACCACACAAGCATTTTTGGCTGCTTTAAACAGATTTGTGAGTAGACGTGGTAAACCGTCGAATATTTACTCTGACACTGGCTCAAATTATAGGGGTGCAAATAGCGAACTTTTAAAATTTATGATTTTCTGCAAAATAACTCCGATTATATTTCCAGTCAATTAGCGTATGATTATATAAAATGGCATTTCATACCAGCGTCTTCTCCAGCTTCGGCGGCATTGGGAGGCCGGAATAAAAAGCGCAAAAAGTCACATAAAGCGTGTAATAGGTGAAACTAGATTAACGTTCGAGGAATTTGCAACGGTGTTGACACAAATTGAATCTATTTTAAATTCGCGGCCGCTTTGTCCACTTACACAGGACCCAGACGATCTCGCAGCGTTGACACCAGGGCATTTTCTAATTAGGAGGCCCTTGACTACCCTTCCTGAAATCAATCTCACTGATGTTCCAATAAACCGCTTAACCAAGTGGCAGCACTTGCAGATGATGAGTCAGCATTATTGGAATAGATGGCAACGAGAATACTTGACGGAGCTACAGAACCGTGTAAAGTGGAAGCAGAATTCAAGACATTTACTAAAGGTTGGAATATTAGTTCTTGTTAAAAATGACAATGCACCTTCAGTGAACTGGCAGCTTGGTCGTGTAACAGAACTGCATCCAGGAAAGGACGGTGTTACCCGTGTAGTGAGTTTGAAGGTGAATGATGGTGTCCTAACTAGGGCAGTAAATCGCGTGTGCGCTTTACCAATTATTAACAATAAAATTTCTATAACCACTTAGAACAGGTGACACTAATTTTGTAATTTAGAGTTTATTTCAAAATGTGTATTTTTCTTTTAGTTAGTTTTGGTTAATTTTCTATGCATATAATATTGGTTAATATTTCTATATACGAAATATTTTTATTGTCGTAACGAAGATAATTAGCATTATTTTCTATATTATAGGTACATATTTCGAATATGTATAGTTATAAATTATTATATAACGAATTAATTTAAATTTTTAAGTAACGTCATATATATATTTAAAAAAAAAAAAATGTTATAACGAATGTATTATTAAGTATTTGTTCATTTATGTTTCCTTAACAAAAGAAAATTCTGGTGTTGATATGTTAAATCACAAATTGAGATTTTCTTTTGAAATTATTAATTTATTTACTTTAAAAACATTTATAATATTTTATTATTTAATTTATTTATTAATTTTATTTTAATTTAACTATAAAAATTTAAACGGACATAGTCTCGTTCAGCAACTAAACTACTCTTATTGATTTAGAAAAATAATTGGATTTTATGATAAAAATTATGATTAGCTTGACAATAATCGTGAGAACAATTGAATATTATTATGATACGTGCGCGATTTCGCAACGCGTGCCGGACGTGTCGCAATAGGATGTGGCCTGCCGGGTGAACGTACTGGGTGGACCAATATAAAAGAGATAACATTAGATTTTGCAAAAACAAAACTATTTCAAGACAAAAAGTAGCAGAAAAGCGAAAATGAAATGGCCTTAGTGTAAGAGCAGTGAGGTAGGAAATCATCATGGTGTTGGTTGTGTAAAAGGAGGGAGCACTACAAAAACCATTGTACTAAGAATACCAAGAAGATATAGTATAATAGTAAGTATAATAGAAGAAAAATAACTAAAAAAATATTATACGTTAACAAAAAATAGTCCCCGACATTAGTTAACATTAATTAATATATCATCCTCAGATTCCAATTGTACAACCTTATCTCCAATTCGTTTAAAAATATTTCCTTGATTCAACTTATTAATATTAAAAAATATTTCCTTGACCAAACTTGCTTATTTCCCATTGTTCTTTGCCAATGCAAGTATTGCTCCCCCTTCTCTAGATTTAGTAAGTTCCTCCAAAATATCTATTTTCGATCCCTTCTATTTTCTCTTGTTGAAATAACCTTCGTCACGTTTAGATTTTCAAAAATAATTTTTATTACTCTTGGTTTCTCTCTCCTTTGTTGGTTATTTACTTTTCCTAAACGGCAGTAGGCTTCAAAGTCATCAAATCCGATCCTAGAATTAAGCATATTCTTAACATTTACTTGTAAGTCGTAGCTGTTGTCTTCATTTTCAGGAAAGCCATATATTCTCAAGCCTTTCAGTTTTTCATGCTACTCCAAGTCATCAATTCTTCGTTGAAGTTCATTATTTTCTGCCTGCAGTGACTCCATATTTTACACTCGCTAACTTCTTTTTATCGTGTATTTAATTTATCATTAAATTATTCAGCGATTGCATCGGCGAGCCTATTTGCTATTGTCGCGAGGAATTCATTATCGCCAAAAAATTTCTTTAGCATTCCTTTAAACTCGTTTTTCTGTCTTATTGTAAAAACCATTTTGATATTAATTTCTTCCGTGCTATATTTAAATAGATCCAATGCAATAATGCAGTTGTCTTGTTCAAATAACTGTTTCCGAAGTTTTTGTTACTGTAATATACACCGTATTAGAAAAAAAACTCACTGTTAAGTTTTCACTATTTTCTCTTCACTTGATAGTGATAAAACAAAAGAGTTTTTATTTGTATAAAGATTGTCCTACTGTCGGCACCAAATGTCCCAAGTATGGATTTATTGGCTATTATGCATTCATGTACAAAACGAGAACAGGAACAAAGCTTCACCATTATACGAGTCTCATAATAAACAGTGGCGCAGCTTCATCTTCAATCCCCAAATGGTCCCTAATTTGCATTCTCAACAATACGGGGGGTGTTCTGATATTTTCTCGTAACATTTGATGAGGCCTAATCAGCTCGAAGGCTAAGTTTTTTAAATATTTACGTCGTGGCATTTCAATACCAGTATTTTCAAAATATATAATATGACTGTTTGTGCCACCAATATTCAAAAGACTGAAAAAAATGGACAGCGGCCATCTATAGCTTAGTCTAGCCACAGAGTATATAGATTTTAGTTAGTCGACCACATCTACACACACATATTTGAACAAAAAACAAAATTTTACGTGAAATTACAGACGAACGTGATTGCACTGTCAACTCGATCAGATGCGGTGCCGTACAGACCGTACAGATCGCTCGAAATATTCTGCAACGTCATCCCCCCTTACTTAAAAAGGATGCCAAAAGCATACCTGGGCCCGTATTCTGTAACTTTGAAAACGCTAAGCGCTTTTAGACGCTCAGCGTATATGACGTTAATTTTCGCTGAGCTCACACTTAATTAATGATTTCGGTATTCTCGTCTGACGCGCTTAGCGTTTTTACTGATTGCGCTGAGCGCTTTGAAAACGGTTGCCTTAAAGGATCGTTTTGCTTGTCGAACTGTCAGTGAAAATCGAAAAAATTGTGATTTTGTGCGTTATAATATACACCGTATTATCTTGCTCTTTAGTGAAAATTACTACTTCTTCTATAAATTCCTCAATAAGTAATTGATAATTTACGATTTGGCAGCTATAAATATTGTTCAAAACATCGAAAATGCTGAGAAACGTCTTCAACACACTTCCCTCGTATAATAAGAATAATGACATATCCATAGAAAAATAGCTTGACATAACTCAACAATAGGTTATGAAATTCACGTAACATTGACATTTTTCATTGTTACATCCGTCAGTTATCAACTTTTGACTATATTTGACCTATATTAGAAATTGTGATGTTGCCAATATATGCTCAACGCGTATCCCGAATAAGATTCGCATGGCAAAGAGAATACCAAAATCGACTGCCTTGCGTTTCGCTGATCGAATGCTTGCGCTCACCGCTTTGAAAGCGTAACGTTTTTATGTCAAAGTTACAGAATTCGGACCCTGGACGCTCAATGTTATTATATTAACTACGACAAATTCCTTGTACAAAAACCAATGTTGTAAGGGATTCCCTTACAGCGCGTGTAACGGCGGGTTAAGGGAATAGGTACTACGACTAGCACATGAAGATTATGCGGGGGAGACAGTCATGAAAAGAAGACTAAGAGCCAAAGTTTGATGGCCTTTCATAGACAATGCTGCCGAAATAATTGTCAAAAATTGTCGCGATTGCTTGCTAGTTAGCTTAGCAGATAATCTACCCCCGATGGCAAGGCTCAAAAATTGCCTTCAGAGTCTTCAGTTATTATCAACCATTCGACAGAAATATTTTTCGGTTAGGAATACCAAGATCAGTAAGAGCAAACAATGGACCGCAGTTCACTAGTCAAGAGTTATAGAATTGTTTACTTATCGATTTACATACACCGCCATATCGGCCCCAGGCGAACGGAGAAGTTGGAAACATGAATAGAGCTATTTTAGAACGTCTCCAGATGCACACGTCTCCAGCCGTACAAACAACTTGGAAAAGCACCCCTAGAACTATTATTTTAATAGGATAATTCGCAATAAAGTTTCATCATTTCAGGAACTGGTTTACACCAATGTAGGCCATATACGGACAAACTTTGTTACATTCCCCGGTTTTCTGCTGATAGCATTCAAGGGCCCGAGTGCGCCAGAAAACTGTACGAAGGATCGACTGTACAAGAAATGAGTCAACACTGTCCCATGCACTGCCACACCGCACAGTCCATGATAATCTCAGAAATATATGAAGAAATGTATGTAGTAACTCACCCAAAGGAGGATCTCACCATTTCTTGTAGGTCCGGAAGAACCTCTAAAATCAACGCAAAGCTGCTAAACCAAGGTGCTGTGAAGATCCATCTTCCATGTAGTTGTCAGCTGCATACCTCCAATGACGTCATTATTCCACAGAGGTTCCCATGTTCAAGCGCGTCGTTAGCAGTTGATGCCCAAGCTACACACATCATCCCAGCCGCTTGGTCCAATTTAAAATCCTTCATCTTAAATCCAAGGATGAACAACCTCTCGCCTACATATAGAGACCTAAAAGAATGTCTAAATACAAACTGGACTCTACACATCCCATATGTTAATTTGACATCAACGGAAACAAATTATAATAATATCATGGAATCATTAAGGGAACCAATAATGCTTCATACAGTGTTACTTACGGGACTCACAGCGAGACGATCTTCTTAATATGGAACATAACACTATCCATTCTAATAGCTTTCCTAATATTCGGAAGAAACAGGATAGCTGTAGCAACGCCACTATTTCAGGCTGTACACAGTAAGCCAATCATGCCCAATGTAACCCACGACGCACTTTTTGGAACAGTGTGCCTATGCTTCATCATATTTATCCTCTACGTAACAATTCGTTTTTGCTACTTAATATGGAAACCTAAAATATTAAAAAGAAGGAAAAATAGACGTACTGAAGACGACGAAGGAGGCGAAGAAGAGGGCATAGAAATGGCCAATATATCAGAAGGTAATGTAAAGGTAAAGTACTCTTTCAAAACGCATGATAATAAAAACCTACTGCATTTATCTCCTGGGGAAAGATTGAGTGGCGATGTAGAATGTATAGAGATAAAATGACACCTTAAAGCACATCATAGCATGTCCAAATGTGACTTTTCGCGAGGTTAAATTTTATTTCAGAACTAGACCCGTTGGTCTTAAAGAACTGCTCGGATGATATTTTGTTAGTTGATTTGTTGCTATTTTTATTCCTAGTATCAACGTCACGTGACTATTTTGGCCTAGGATGCCCATTATTTTTTTTAGAAAGCCGTGATTGTTTTAGAGGTACTAGTTGAATTAGATTTTTTTTCCCGAGTCAGAAACAATATTATTTATAACTTATGTTAGTAATAAAAAAGAAAAATAAACTGGCGACAGTTTTGTCAATATGTATGTATGTTGTTCTGTTTTGTAGACTATTTATTGTATATGTTTCCATGTTGACAAAACATATTATTAAAAACCACGCGACTTTTTCCAAACAATCTTTCACCACTTAGGAGATAAAGGACATGTAATGTAGTAGGCAGAATTAAAAAGATACGTAACGATTTTTGTTTCTCAAGAAAGAATTTGATGAATTTCGCCATATATATACATATAATTTTTTCCCCTCGTCCTAAATGAAAAGAAAATGTAAACGTCATAATAAATACTTACTTTTCTATTTTTGCTGAAGTACAAATAGTTGGAGGCTATTTTTTAATATAAATAATAATACAAAGTGCTTAGCTCGACTAATTAAATAGTAATAAGTAAAGTCATATTTTAAATCTTTATTTTTTTATAAATATAAGGAACTTAAGCAAATAATTAGAACTATCAATTTTTAATATATATTTTTTTTTTGAGCAAATACATATTCAAAAAAAATATTTAAGACAAACACAAACTGTACATATTTCATAGGGAATTAATAAGAATAGTTGATAACGTAAATGTTATTCTGTTTTAGATATTAGAGATATGAATAAAATATAGTACTTACTCTTTAATCCTTCATGAATCTTTGTATCACACCTGCCGATACCACAATCAACACTAAGAAGTCGGAGGAAGAAATGAGTTGTTGTCTGGAAACACGTACCAACCACACCAGTGAGATGAAACTTCCCAGCATCACAAGCTCTGTTCAGTTGAGCAAATGTTAAACACGCCGCTCGCCTTTTTGCCTCGAATTCTAATGGATTCGAGATATATGGAATTTCTGATACAGATATGGAAGCAATAACCAGCCTGGAGAAAAAACTAATTTGGATGGTTGAAGTAACAAGCCACTGAACCCATAATACCGCAGAGAAGCCAGAAACCCAAGAAATATTAACAAGTAAATTTTGTTTGGCTCGAATGAAAACAGTACACTAATGAAGAAAAGAAAAATAATTGTCCAGTATTGCGCTGATCCCAGCAATTTCAAAATCGCCCGTTTGACATTGAAATCAAGCGCGCGGACGAATAGAAGTATGCGATGGATAAGAAGGCAACCAGTCAAACAAAGGCAAAGGCAGTGTTGGCGTGTGCATTACTTAACTGATATGAGCTACGGTTAAAGTCTATGGTTGAAATGGACGCAACAGGACGCAACGTACAAGGACGACGCACTTCTTCAATACGGGTGGTATCGAGTAGGACTCTTATTATTGTACAGGACTATAGAGTGAACGATAAAAATATATATATTTTTTTATTTTATTTTCATGACTTTCAGGATCACTGTAGCATTGTAATCAACTTTTATTTTGTATTTGTAAAGAATTTATTATGTGTGTTTCCTATTTAAATCATTATAGAATATTTTTTTATCGCTGGGGACCAGCTCTCTAAGCCCGGGGGATATGTCAAGACTTAAATAGATGTCAACTTGGGTTTAGATTTGATATAGGCCCAAGAGATCGGTTACCTGCATGACATCGACCCAGATATGTTTTTAAATAACATTAATAATTAAACAATTAAAATACATCGATCTCGGGTCGATAATCAAACGTAGGCTACCAAAGTTCGATTTCCTCATGGTCATAGCCGGGTGAATGTAATTAGATGAAAACGGATTGAACGACGTAACCGGCGATGACCACGAGGGATAGAAAATATAAAAACGTATGCTGAATAGAGTCGAAGGGAGTCCGTCGATGTGACTCGCATTATTACGGTCAGTAATTCGCGTTATCAGTCCGTTAGTAGAAGACAGCGCAGAGTGAAGATGTTCCTGTAAGTACTTCTTTAAGTAAACCGTTAAGTCTTGGCACTCCCCAAAATTGTTATACACTGTAAACTTTATATTAAATAAATGCATAGTTTATCCAATGGTTGTTTTGATTGAGAGAGAGAACCTGGTATAGCGACCCTAGCAAACAGCCCCCCAGCTAGGTCGCGACAATAGTGGTAAGTATATAATTTTTCTGTTTTTCACCATACTAATTATTTTTTCGGTGTTTAGGTTGGACTCTTCAGCAACTCCTCCACGTAGATGTAAGGGTAAATAAAATCAACCCACTAAAAGCCTCATCTTACATACCACTACCGAAGGAAATAGAAGCGAAAAGGCTGTGTTGGACATTCAAAACACTGACCAGAAATGTTTTGTATGGTCGGTTTTAGCTGCCTTTCACCCAATTCATTGGACTCAGAACGCAAACAGAGTTCAGAACCAGACTTATCAGCCTTTTGAACAGGAATTGGATGTGAGAGGTATAGATTTTCCGATATCTTTGAAACAAATTTCAAAATTCGAACAACTCAATAATATTTCTATTAATGTTTATGGGCTCGAGAAGGCGTATAAACATGATAGGAATATTGTTGAAGTTGTGGGTCCTTTGTATTTTACTAGATCTCATAAGGTAGATAGACATGTTAATTTGTTATTAATCAGTGATGATTCTGGCAATAATCATTACTGTTTAATAAGAAATATGTCTCGCCTAATCTCAAACCAACTTTCAAGCAAACAACATTCAAAATTCTTATGCGATGGTTGCTTGGTTTATTTTTCTTCAGATATTAAATTAAAAAATCATCCAAAATACGATTGTGGGCATGTTATAGTTGAAACTCCTTCGGATAATTTAAAGAAAAATAAATATGGCGAAAATATTCCCGAGAATATCCTTAAATTTACGAATTTCGAACGAAAATTTAAAGTGCCTTTTGTTGTATACGCTGATTTTGAAACTATTTTGGAACCTATACAAACAGAGCAAAACGAGCTGGATCCTGAAGTTTCCTATACGGTGAAAACACACCAACACGTTCCTTATTCTTTTGCCTATTACATTAAATGCGATTTTGATAATTCCCAGTCGATTTTCAAGACTTTTAGAGGGCCTGATGCACATAAAGTTTTCATAGATTGGTTAGAGACTGATTGTAAATCAATCTACAACCGATTTATGAAAAATATTGAATCCATGCCTCCTCTCAGTAGTGTACAAGAAGCGTAGTTTTATCAGGTAACGCATTGTCATATTTGCGAAAGATCTTTTAATGTAGAAGATGAAAGAGTAAGGGACCACTGTCATCTAACAGGAAATTATCGAGGTGCGGCTCACTCTGTTTGTAACCTAAATTTTAAAGTACCTAATTTTATTCCTGTGTTCTTCCACAACATGTCAAATTTTGACAGCCATCTTTTTATAAAAGAATTGGCCGTTGAGGAAGAACAATTAGACGTCATTCCCCAAAATAAAGAAAGATATATTTCTTTCACTAAACATGTTATGGTGGATGATGACGTCACTCAACAAGAACAGGAAAAGCGACAGCAAAGGGTATTTTTAAAATTAAGATTTTTAGACAGTTTTCGCTTAAGTCAAAATTTAACGTCTCAACAGTGTCGTGAAGTTAGAATGTTTTTCCCTAACGAAGAAGAATTTAAGGTTATTCGTATGAAGGGTGTTTTCCCATATTCGTACGTAGATTCTTTTTCCAAATTAGACGATACCAAGCTTCCACCCATTGATGACTTCTATAAGGAACCTAGAAAAGAAGCCATCCAACAAGGAGATTACGAGCGTGCATTGAACGTATGGAATTTATTTAAATGTCAAACTTTAGGCGAATATTCAGATATATATTTAAAATCCGACGTACTATTATTAACTGATGTTTTTGAGAATTTTAGAGTGGTGTGTCTACAAACATACGGTCTAGATCCTTGTCAATATTTCACCGCACCAGGCCTATCGTTTCAGGCTGCTTTGAAGACAACATCTATCGAGCTGGAATTATTGACAGATCTAGACATGATACATTTCTTTAAACACGGGATTCGCGGCGGTGTCAGTCAATATACTGTTAGAAAAGCTATCGCGAATAATAAATTTATGTCTATATACGACGTTTCCAAACCTACTTCCTACATTATGTACTTGGATGCTACCAATTTATATGGTGCGGCCATGTCGCAATATCTACCAGCAGGTAACTTTACGTGACTAACAGAGGAAGAAATTTCAAACTTAAATTTTATGAATATCGATAAAAATTCTAATATAGGTTATGTTTTTGAAGTCGATTTAGAGTATCCAGAGCATTTACATGATTTGCACAACGAATTACCCTTTTGCCCAGAGTCTCTTCAACCAGAGGGATCTAAAGTTTCAAAACTAATACCCAATTTTAATTCTAAAGTTAGATATGTAATTCATTTTTATAAGTGTCTTAAAGCAGATCGGAAAATAGAAGATGATATTGAGGGGTATAGTGGCTCTTTAGATTTTGAGATTGAAGAATGTTGAGATGTTACGTAGCCGTCTTTATCACTCATTGATTTCCTTCCTTGTTCAGATTCGATTTTAGGGCATAATAAGTTAATATTTTTTTCAAAACTTAATATTTTTTTGTTAAAATGTAAATAAACAACATTGTTATAAACAATAACAAAAGTTTAATTTCTTCAAAAAGGAACCAACCCACACAGTATATGCTAAAAATATGATAACAGTTAATGTTTTTTTTTCAAAAAAGAACCAACCCTCAAAATTTACCCTAAATATGAAAATTTTTAAAAAAGGAATTTTAGAATTAGTAAGTTAACACAAAACCTGAAAACCCTTCAAAAATAACCAATATTTTTGTTGAAAAAAATAACAGTACAATAACAGAGGAACCAGATGTTTTTCCAGAGTGGATTAACTCGGTTCGGTACGAGTAAGGGTTGGTTCTGTGTTGCCTAACACCATTCAATTATAGTAAGTGATTTTAACAAATTCGCTTTTAATTAGGTTCTCATTATATCAGTGTTTTAATAGGTTTGAAAGAATTTATTTTAATAACTGTACTACCTCCCGAGCCGCCTACATTGCCAGACGAACATCAGGCAACAACTGCCCAAGAACAAATAATACTAAGGGAAGAAAATAATAATTGTAACTGGACCACAAATAAGATTAAAATTTTCATTGAATTATACCAAAAGTATAGAAAGAAAGTGGGAA
Organism: Sitophilus oryzae; assembly: GCF_002938485.1. Taxonomy (NCBI): domain Eukaryota; kingdom Metazoa; phylum Arthropoda; class Insecta; order Coleoptera; family Curculionidae; genus Sitophilus; species Sitophilus oryzae. Next base: position 7,823,861 of record NW_022147434.1, on the reverse strand, counting down.
CAATGGAAATCAGAACACAAGATAAATTATTTTCAGGTTTTGCTATTGAATTAAATAAAATATTGAGCACTAGTTTTAGTGCAAATCTTTGCAAGAATAATTGGCGTGCATTTGGAACGGGCGTATAAAAAATATTAAAAAATATAATGAAGACAAAAACAAAACAGGTCGCCGGTAGAAAATTCTTTGAATTTACTGATGAAATGGAGAAAACATTTGAAAAGAAATGTCAATCCACTTATTCTGCTAGATTCAAACAGTAGGACACCTCTTGAAGATATGTCATCAACAAAAAGAACATTGTCATCCATTTCTAAAAAATAGCTTAAGACTTAAATAAACGACAAACAAGAAATAATTTAATTCCTACTAATGATTTCTGAGTAATTTCACCAAAATATAAAGAAATTATGCAAGAAAAAACGGTTCACAACGAAAATATACTTTGATTCTAACGTTCTTTCATTCTAACGCATAACAATTAATTTCTGCAGTAGTGCAGTAACACTTTTGACAGTTCCGAAACTGGTTCGGCATCATAATGAAACAAAAAACAACAATCATTAATCTGTCAGTTTTTTGTCCGGGAAGTTGATGGAACAGAGAAACTTTAGTGCGCATGCTCCAGACATCCGTGATCTGTCGGTGACCGCTGATGGAACAAACCTAATATAAACAATCTCAAATCATTTCCCCGGAAGATGGATTGGAAATAGTGGATCAGTATAATGGCCAGCGAAGTTCCTGGACCTGTCGCACAGAGCAGCAGAATTTAAAAAAGGTGGTTATAACTGGTTTCCGAATTTTATCAGAAAATACATTATTTTTAATCTAAATCGGGTCACAAGGCATCTACCTTTGAATTGGTACAAAATATTTCTGATTTTTATCAGTTTAGTCTGTCCAGTATTTTATCAAGCGTGTTTGTTAGTGAACATCGATAGGTTTAGAATTTTGATACGCTTGATTTCAAATAATTAAAAAGTGGTAACCGTTTATTGTTTACAAATGGATATTACAGCACCAAGTAAGTTATAGTTTAGTTTCTAAGTAGTTGCTACACTGACCGGCAAAACCTTTTATTTTTACCTATATAATTTAATTTCAAAAGTAGATGTAAAAACTTATGGAAAAATAATAAAACGTATCTAAAAAGTATAGTGCCCTCTCTGTCCCGATAACGATTTTCACACCGTTAGGGAGGGTATATATTCAGCTAAAAGAAGCCCCAAACAAAGTTTCCTCCTCTTGAGTACTGACCGAAAAAAATAATTTTAAATGATCTAGTGTATGTGTGCTCTAATTTTCTTACAAAAGTTTTTTGCGTCAATAAGATAATAAAATGGAATCTTTTTGACAGAATCATCGGAAGCACATCCAAAAACACTGGTTTTAATGAAAATGGTTCTATTTGAAAAACTTATGGAATGCGATTCACAAAAACTGGAGGACAAGTTGTTGTTCTTGAAAAATTACGTCGTGGACAAAACTGAGTGTCCAGAAGATCAATCTGTATTGATTCATAGAAAACTTTCTCAATTTACCATATTATTCAAACAGAAATATGAATCAGCCCGGTACATACGGGAAAGACTTATATCTCAAAATCAAAACTGGTTAGAAACAGTTCTTGAATTTCCAAGATTTTCCCAAAAGTCTTCGAATGTAAGTAACAGTAACTTGTAATGTAAGTAACAGGCATAGACCAAACGGTTATTTATCGTCAAAAAGTGATACTTCAAACTATATCCAGTTCATTTCATATAAAAACAGATTTATTTAAAGAATACTGCCTAGATACAGCTAAGTTGCTTATCGAGACTTATCCTTGGTGCAATATGCCTACTACAGTGCATAAAATATTATTTCACTCTGCTGAAATAATAGACTCGTTTCTGTTACCTATTGGTCAAATGACCGAAGAAGCGCAAGCATTGAAAAAAACGATAAAAAAATACCATGAAGGGTTCTCCCGAAAATTTTCCAGGAAGCAAACTATGGAAGATGTTTTTAATAGACTCTTATTATAATCTGACCGCTTAATATCCAATCTTAGAAAGCCACCAAAAAAGAAAATTAGATCTTTCGACGGGGAAGTTAAAAAAATATTAGTGCCCCCTGCAGTTGACGATTCTGAAGGTCAAGACCAGCAAGATGTCGACAGTGATGTTCAACATAACATCATCATTCATTTTCATCAGATTGTGAAAATACAGAACAAAGTGAAATGGATGTGGATTAAGCTTTATTTTTTTGGTAATATATTTTTTTCCTATAAATTTTCACCATTCACACACAATGACTCATTTCGTATTAATCTTTGAAAACACCAGCTATGTAGCTGTTTTCGCAAAGATTGACTCCAAATTCAATCACTTTTTTCCTACCCATAGTTCTGGCCAGGTTTTTTTAATTCTGCCACTCTGTGTGTCGCCAAGGAGCAGGGGCATTACTTGACGTCATTTGTAAAAGTGAAATCAATACACCTCAACATTTACAACAAAGAGTACATACAAAATGCATTCGGAAGTATAAGATCTGTTGAAAGGGCTATACAAGAAATTGAACGAAAATAAATGCGTGCAGTACGGAGGGTTGTAATTAAATAAACCCTTTAGAACATATAGAGCACTATAGCACTTGTTTGTAGAAGTTGATATGTTTATAATAACTACGATTAATATTATGTATATTATTAGATCGTACATTGAGATCTCCAATTTACAAAAAAAGGTAAAAATAATATCTTTTAAATTCTTTTGAATTGCTGACTGGATATTATTTATTTGAATATTTCAATTGGCTCGATTTTCCTTATTTAATGTTAATTAACGCTCATCAATATTGTTGCGATGAATATAATCAGGTAAAATAATTTAAAAACCCAGAGTCGGACTTGAAATTATTTTGAATAATAATTAAACAGTTTTGTTGTTGTTAAAGTATCCAAACCAAAAAAAAGGACACTGAATTCTTTCAAAACTTCAAATAAAAAATTCAGGTACGTATTTAAAAAAATTAAGTTGGCCTATGTATCTCACAAATAATCAGCTAACTTGAAAATCTAAAAATACTATCAGATAGTCCTGATAAAGTGGCTATTAGGTACAAGAAAATTTCGGGAGTTACGTGTTGCCCGACCGTGGATACTATTATTTAGTAATTAATTTGTCATACAAATATTTAGGGAGTTGACTGTGACGAACTTTATAAACAAGAGTAGCTAAGTGAACATTGAATCGTTCGTCCAATGTTAACCAGTTGGACGCCTCTAACAATGGGGTAACATGGTCAAATTTTCTTTTGCCAAAACTAAACTTTAAGCAGGCATTTTGAAGCTTTTGTAGGCTATATCTATTTCTTTGTGTAATGGCTGGCCAGAATAAAACATCACTATAGGAGATCATATATAACACTAAAGAATTAGTTAACTTTAACTTAATATCAGAAGATAGAATATTTGCATGCATGTAAAGTACTTATAATTTATAATAAGCTTTTTGCAGAACGCTGGACACATTTTCAAATTTAAGTTGGTTATCCAACAATATGCCAAGTTTTTTTCACAGCTTGAAGGTACAACTAGTGTGCCATCAATAATAACTTCCATACATTGATGATCAGGCATGCCAAATAACAACAATTTGGATTTGCTTCTATTGAGTACCAATTTATGAGATTTAGTCACCTTTACAATCGTATCCAGAGTCGGACTTGAAATTATTTTGAATAATTATTAAACAGTTTTGTTGTTGTTAAAGTATCCAAACCAAAAGAAAATATAAAGTGTGGCATATCGTTGTACTCAGGACACTGAATTCTTTCAAAAACTTCACTAAAGTCGCAGGTGTACAAAGAAAATATTAAAGGTCCTAGTATACTACCCTGCAGGACACCCTGGTTGACATCTGAGTACTCAGAAAACGTAAATGCCAGCCGTACTCGTTGTTTCCTATTACTTAAATAATTATTAAGAAGTATAAGAGCGGAATCATGGAGACCAAAATATTTTAGCTTGGTGAGAAGTAAATTATGATCAAATGTATCAAACGTTTTGCTGTAGTCCAACAGTACAAGTGCAGTCACATTTTCACTGTCTAATGAACGAAAAATATCATCACAAACATGCAAGAGCGCTGTTCTGGTGCCATGCCGCGCTCGAAACCCAGATTGTGTCACGGGTATTATATAATTAGTTAGAACAAATTCATTAAGTTGTGTAAACATAATTCGTTCTAATATTTTAGAGAAAATGGGTAGAATACTTATAGGACGATAATGAGAAAGTTCACTAGGAACGTCATTTTTTGGCACCGGTATTACATCTGCCATTTTCCAGCTTAATGGAAATGTGTTTGAATGAGCTTTATTAATGATATAAGTTACGTAGGGTGTCAAATATGGAATCAATAAAGTAATCATTTTTATGTCGATGCCATCAGAGCCAACAGAAGATGTTTTAATTGAAGATATGATTCTTTCAACTTCAGCTTCATTAACTTCTTCAAATTTAAAAGCATTGTGAACATTTGGATGAATTTTATTAGAATCTTTATCTATAAACTGATTATTATTTGTCAGTGCACTCACTCCTATTTGAGGAATGCTGCTAATGAAAAAAGAATTAAGCTGATCAGCCGCATCAGAGGTCTGGAGCAAGGCAGATGCATCGGAGCTTTTAGAAGAATATTAAGGTTATTTAAAGTTTTCCAAAAAGAAGCAGGCTCTAGTCTAAATTTATATTCAAGATAAGCTTTTTCGTTCCGTACAGCACTTGTTACCAGATTACGAAGCTGCTTGTATTCATATAGAGAGGTATCAGTTTTTAACTTTTTATATCTTGTGAAAGCCTTCTGGCGCAGCTTCATCATAAATTTGATATTATCGGTAATCCAGAGAGCGGGGGGTTTAGAAAACCTAGATGTTTTAAGTGGCGCATGTATATTAAATATGTCTGTTATATTTTTTTTGAAAAAAAGTAATCATCTGATCAATATTAGTCATATTAAATATGTTTTGCCAGTTCACGTTAAAAAGATCGTTCACAAAATCTGTAAGCACAAAATGTGAATAATCACGATAAGTGCGATAGGAAATGGGCACACGATTTTTTTGAAGATATAAATCTGTTAATATTAGATGATGGTCAGATATATTATCCATATTAATAACCTGCACATCTGATATTAGTTTTGGGTTAGATGTGACCAAAACATCAATTAATTTACCCCCGAATGGAGAAATACGAGTGCGACTTCACTAATTGCGTTAAATTATATTTATTGAAGAATTGATTAATGGCAGAGCACCCAGGGCTTCCCGCTTCCAACATATCCACATTCAAGTCACCACCAAACATGACAACATCGCAATCAGGCAAAAAACTAACAATAGCATTCTCCAGATCATCCAGAGAAGATGCCAAATTGGCCATAGGGGTCGGTATAATGTCCCGAAGCAAATAATTTTACCATTTATTTTAGTACGTATCCAAAGTTGTTCCAGGGTACTCTGCTGGGCAGGTGTATCGATTACCTGAAATTTTAAAGAATTGACAACATAAAATGCCACTCCGCCACCGCGGCCATCTCCGTCTTTGCGAACGAGATTATAGTTATGTATTTTAAAATTGTTGCTACTCAAAGGCTCACTAAACCAAACCATGCTTCCGAGAGGCCATAAATATCAAACGCCTCTGCCGCCACATAATCAGAAAAACTGTCGAAATCTGAACATAGTGATCTTATCTTAAAATGAGAAAAATAAAATTTATTTTTATTACTGCTCGCTGAAGCCATATAAGACGCTAAACAAAAATAATGTGCACAGAAAATTTAAAAGAGAAATAGATCTACAATGATATATAATTCTCGTTCAGCGAATAAATACGAGCCAATCAGATATTAGATTAAAAAAAATAAAAATAAATCAAGCATACAACGGTATAATCAAAAACAAGGTAATAAAACGAGAGAAGAAATCAGTCTATATTAGTACATATCTGATGAACTTATAACGAAGTAAAAATATTCTATCTTTATATTGTTTTTTTAGCAATCAGACCATAGAAACAAAAAAGAAATATCTAACATTTGTTGTCGAATAAATTCTCTACAGCGAGAAAAAATGAAAATTTTATAGTTAAAGAATCGCAGACAAATATATATGTATATGTAAAAAAATATTAATTTCGATTAGTTATTAGTAATCATACATTGTAAACGCAAAAAAGAGAGTAAAAATATTCCAAGGTATTAAATATATTCACATTAAAATAAATTATAAAAATAGACACCAGTGCTGATACAGAAAAAAAAGGATATGTATTTCGCAAAAAAGCCAACATGGATTTTAAACATTGTTTGCCTCTTTAAACGCTTGTACGCTGTTGCCATCATTAACCAAAATTCTTCCATATGTCGACCATGCGTTTCTCATGCCATATTTCCTTCTTGCTGCCAGCAATAGTTGATGTTGCTTTGCTGTCAGGTCCTCGTTAATGTAAATGCCAGTCCCCTTTTTCTTCTGTTATTAAGATTTCTTCTGTTATTAGATACTTCATTGCGTTTTAAGACTGATGTGAATGAAACTATTGTTACTCTTGATTTCCCAATTTCCATTTTACTCATTCTATAAACATTGTTAATTTCTTGCAAACAACATTTCACCCTTAAAGCATCATTGAGTAGAGTAAGCATTTTAGACACTAAGTTTTCGTCTGAACTATCTTCCAAACCAACAACTCTTAAAGAATTTTGTCTGATTTTATATTCGAGGTTATCCATTCTTCCTTCCATCTTTATTATAGACTGTCTATTGGACTGGGTCATACTTTCTATTGTATTAAGTTTCTCCATAATACTCTCAATACTGTTTTCTATTTTTTCAAATCTGTTACTTAAGTTTTCCAACTGATTCTCAATTCTTTGATTCAATTTTTGGACGAGCTTAGTTATTATCGTCTCTAGTTGGTTATCATCATGGGAATTGGACACTGACGCACTTCTAGTTCCTTTACTCATGTTAAATCCAAATGAAGATCTGGCAACCCCGGGATCTCGAATATATTAACGAAGCAAATATTCAACTAATGCAATCAAACCAGGTAGTCAACTTTTTTCTCCCTTAAGCCTGTCAACTTTGCCTTCTATTTCTATTATTACAGTTGAGGGTTGGAACCTTTGGTGTTAAACAGCAAAATAAAAACACTAAATCACCACAATACACCAAAACACTTTTACTTTTACACTGGACGCGCGTTTCGCTAACCATGTTAGCATCATCAGCAGATGATTATAAACTATTAGTTTATATATTATATAATTATAAACTATTAGTTTATAATCATCTGCTGATGATGCTAACATGGTTAGCGAAACGCGCGTCCAGTGTAAAAGTAAAAGTGTTTTGGTGTATTGTGGTGATTTATATATATTATATATATTATATAATTATAAACTATTAGTTTATAATCATCTGCTGATGATGCTAACATGGTTAGCGAAATGCGCGTCCAGTGTAAAAGTAAAAGTGTTTTGGTGTATTGTGGTGATTTAGTGTTTTTATTTTGCTTCTATTTCTATTCAACTTCCAGGGAACAAACATCAAAACAACCGTTAAAATGCCAACCAAACCGTGAGCTCGTACAAATCGCTGTTTATCTAGCCATAACCAAGCTTATACTCCTATTCGAAAATATCTCGAATATCTCTTTCGTCCTCTATTCGAAAAGGACGAAATATCTGATTTTACCCCAGCAGTGTCTAAAACTGTAGAGATAAAAAAGACTGTCAGAAATCCTGAAAGAATACTTAATAATTTTGGAAGTATTGAAATATTGTTAAAGTAAATACTATTATAAAAAATATACTATAAGTATTTTTACCTTATGGTTTTTGGATAAACCTGATTATAATATAGAACATATTGAAAATCAAAGACGTTGGACCAAAAAAAATAACTGCCCATATTGTTTTGTTGAAGTCACACACTTTCCTCGACATTTAGAAAGAAACCATTCAGATGAAGGTGCAGTTAAAGAAATGTTGGTTTTGCCAAAGAAAAATCCTAAAAGAAGATTGCTACCGATTTAAAAACCACATTGGTGACCCCGACGTGCGTCGAATTCCTCATATCTCGAGCCCCTCGACGGAAGAACACAATAACACTCTATAAAATCATTGAATTGAGTTACTGATACAGGATGGATACACACACACAATCACAAACAAACCAACAACAGCAAAATCAACCCTCGAACAGCTCATCTACTCAAAATACTACAGAGGTATGTAGTATTAAGTTTTAAAGCTCCGGAATTTTGGCGGGCCGAGCCAGAATTATGGTTCATAAGAATCGAAAGCCAGTTTCGGACTGCTTCAATCACTAGCGATGACACAAAATTCCATTATACAATTGCTAGTCTGAATTGTGAGACACTATGCGAAGTTGGAGACATTATACGCAACCCACCCGCTAATAATAAATACCATACGCTGAAACAAAGACTTATTAGTAGATTCGCAGAGGGAGAAACCCCAAAAATCCAAAAGCTACTTGCTGGTATTCATTTAGGTGATGACAAGCCATCACATTTGTTAAGAAAAATGCAAAGTTTGAGTAGCGACAAAGTATCAAATACTGTCACACTGTACTGTCAACACTCAAATACTGTCAAATACTGTCAACACTATGGTTTGAGCAGTCACCTCAAAATATGAAAGCAATATTGATGGTAAGTGGCGACGATTTAAATAATTTAGCTGAGATAGCTGACAAAATCCATGATACTTTTGATAAACCAACAGCAGCATTTTATGAATTAAATCGAAATTCAGGAAATACTTGACAAAAACAAATAGATAAGTTAACAGTAGAGGTGACGAAGTTAACAAATCAAAACAATACACTACAGAAAAAGCAAACAGATTTTGAAAAATGCTGGTATCATCACACATTTGGTTCCAAAGCAAAGAAGTGCGTCCCGCCTTGTAATTTCAATCAGGGAAACGACCAGAGGAAACAGTAGATGCGGCTATGCATGTTTCTAAATTACCAAGTCGCTTATTCATACATGACAACAAACAAAAAATTTCATTTTTGATAGATACTGGAGCAGAGCTAAGTATAATACCTCATTCAAAATTTTCAGGTCAATTAGATTCCAATTTTAAACTATATTCTGCTAGTGGAACACCAATAAGAACTTATGGCAAGAGGACTCTCTTAATCGATATTGGTTTTAAGAGGAAGTTTACATGGACTTTTATTATAGCAGAATCAGTAAAATTGATCCTTTCTCAAGAATTTTAGCAAAGTATCCAAATATTCTTAGGCCAATTCAAAAGGTCCAGTCACCAACAGATGTACAACATTTCATAGAAACAAAAGGCTCTCCTGTATTTTCTAGGCCACGTCGATTACCACCTGATAAGCCGAAGATCGCTAAAGAAGAATTTGACAAGCTAATGGAACAAGGTATCATAAGACCATCATCAGCAATGTCCAGTTGGTCCAGGCAGTTGGTCCAGTCCATTGCATATGGTTCAGAAAAAATATGGTTCATGGAGACTATTTGGAGATTATCGTAGACTCAACAGCATAACAAAAGCTGACAGGTACCCTATTCCACATATCCAAGATTTTACTCATAGTTTACACGGACAGACAATTTTTTCTACAATTGATCTGGTAAAAGCATACCATCAGATACCTGTTAACCCAACTGATATTGCCAAAACTGCTATCATTACTCCATTCGGATTATTTGAGTATACCAGAATGCCATTCGGTCTTAGAAATGCAGCACAGACCTTACAACGTTTTTTAGATCAAATTTTTAGAGATTTACCTTTTGTTCATGTCTACATTGATGACATATTAATAGCTTCTAGAGATTTTGAAGAACATATGGAATATCTAGAGCTAGTTTTGAGACGCGTTTCTCAATATGGACTTGCCATTAATCCTAGTAATTGCAATTTTGGTCTTAAAGTAAAATTTTTAGGAGTTATTATTACCCCATATGGAATCAAACCGTCACCAGAAAAGGTGGATGCTATAAGAAACTTTCCTAAACCATCAAATGTCCAGGAACTTCGAAGATTTCTGGGAACAATAAATTTCTACAGAAGGTGGATTCCACAAGCTGCTAAAGGTATGTGTGGCTTAACAGACTTGCTTAAAAATGTTAAATCCAAAATAGCTAAAATTCAGTGGAATCAAGATGCTGAAGATGCTTTTATAAAATCAAAAGAACTTCTAGCCAAAGTAACAGAACTACACTATCCCAATCTTGATTGTAAATTAAGTCTTGTTGTAGACGCCTCTAGTAAAGCAATTGGTGGTGTTTTACAACAGACTTCTTTAGAAGGTATCACGCAACCAATAGCCTTTTATTCAAGAAGATTATCAAAGACTGAAGAGAAATACAGTACCTATGACAGAGAACTTTTGGCAATTTACAATGCAGTTCACCAATTTCGCCATTTTGTAGAAGGTAGAGACTTTATTGTTTTTACAGATCAAAAACCACTGACATATGCTTTTCGCCAAATATCAGAGAAAAATTCGCCCAGACAAATCAGACAGCTCAATTTCATTAGCGAATTCACTACTGATATTAGACATATTAAAGGCAAAGACAACATAATGGCAGATCTATTATCAAGGCCCACCATCAGTGCTGTTCACCAAAATCAGATTGATTACAAGAAAATGGCTCAACAACAAGGAGAAGATCAGGAACTTCAGAACATCTTAGGTAAAACTATTCCTTCAGATCTTAATCTAACTAGAATCCGATTTCCAGAGAGCGACGACCCTATTTATTGCGATATTAGAGATCACAAAGCAGGACCATATGTGCCTCCACCATTTCGTCAACAAATATTTGAAAAATTTCACTCGATATCTCATCCAGGACAACGGGCTAGTAAGAAACTGATTGCAAGTCGTTTTGTATGGTATAAAATGCACAGAGATATAGACAAATGGGTAAAAGAATGTCTTATGTGCCAAAAAAGTAAAACAACAAGACACACAATAACACCATTACAAAGAATTAACATACCAGAACAAAGATTTTCACACGTTCATATAGACATTGTAGGTCCATTGCCTCCATCAGAAGACCATAAATATCTTTTAACAATGATCGATCGATTTACCAGATGGCCAGAAGCACTACCTATAAAGGACATGACAGCTGAAGTTGTAGGAGATAATTTTATAAAGCATTGGATCACAAGATTTGGTGTCCCTGTCAAAATAACAACCGACAGAGGTAGACAGTTTGAATCGCATTTATTTAAACATCTTACAAATCTATTAGGAATCACACACATTAAGACGACAGCTTATCATCCCCAGAGCAACGGCATTGTGGAAAGATTTCACCGAACCCTTAAGAATGCATTGATATCAGTAAACAATGCAAGATGGACAGAAAGCCTTCCAATGATCCTTTTGAGCATCAGAAATGGATTTAAAGAAGATCTACAGTGTACACCAGCAGAGTTAGTCTATGGAAATACGTTGACATTACCAGGAGATTTTTTTACATACAGCGAACACCGTTTAAACGAATCAGATTTTGTACAAAAACTACGAGAGATCATGAGAGATTTGAGACCAACCACTGCTAGTAACCATAGTAAAGAAAAAGCATACATACATCCCAAATTGTTCGAGACATCTCATGTGTTTATTCGTCTAGACAATCTATAAGGCCAGCTTTAACTCCGCCATACGAAGGACCATTCAGGGTGATATCAAGAACAGAAAAACATTTTACCATCGATGTCAAGGGCCGTGAAGAAAATGTTTCAGATCACCGGTTGAAGACAAAAAAAAACGTCCACAAAATTTACTATTTATTTTTCACCAAATACAGGACAAAATATTTATAATATTTAGTTACACATTAAAATGTTCATTATTTGCTTGCTGTCGAACAACTGTCAAATTTTTTTGCCGGTAAACCGATTTTTTCTCTTCATCGCCACAGATCGCTCCATGGGCTGCCTTGGTGCTGCTAACTTCGTGCCAATCGCCACATGGTTACCCCCCTAGTGATTTGGCGGGACGACAAATGAACGATCCAGCTGATTCTTCGCAACCAGAACTGAAACTTCATTGATGTCTGGCATTGCATAGGAATGTTCATCTTGAATTTGGCGTTGACATGGTAAATAGGCTGGCTTCAACCAGTCCACTGAAACATTTTTTTTTTATTTTTTTTTGACGACAAATGAACGATCCAGCTGATTCTTCGCAACCAGAACTGAAGCTTCATTGATGTCTGGCATTGCATAGGAATGTTCATCTTTGGCGTTGACATGGTAAATAGGCTGGCTTCAACCGGTCCACTGAAACATTTTCTTTTATTTTATTTTATTTTTTTTAATTTTTTTTTTGATATCTCTTCGCAGACAAGGAAATTATTTTCTAAAGACACAAAACGAAACGACCCGTCCTATCAGGAGACCCCGAATTAACAAAGAAAACGAGGAATATGTGCCATGCAATTATTGCTTAGGATTTTTCAAAAAACAATATCTACGAAAGCATAGAAAAAAATGTCACCTAAGTTTAAATCATAAGGAAACAAGAGAGAATCGTCTATCAGAGTATCAAGCTGAATTTATTTGTTCAGGCATTTATAAAGACTTTTATGATTCTCTAAGATTAAAGAAAGAAGTATTCTGCCCTCCTAAAACAAAAGGTCCTAACAGCAAAAATTCCGAAATTGACATTTTTGGTTCATATAACTAACGCACATTTTCTCTATTGATTTCCAAAAGTAAAAAGTCCTATCTCTTATTCAAATACACTACTGTATGCCTAAATGTTTTGTCCTAACTGACAAAAGTATACCTTCTCCTAAATAGAATTGTACTATGTGAAAAAAACAAACTAAATTGTCCAATCTGCATACATGCGTGGTTTTTTTTGTGAGGGGGCCTATAAAAAACCTTTTATAGGCGAGTGGTGTTCGTTCCCATCACCATCTCGGGATAGACGATCATAGAGACGAACTCCAAACAGTGTGGGAGTCGAATTGTTACCCACTAAAAAAATCCACCTCCGAGGAGTCAGCTCCTCTTCTCCCCTTACCCGGAACCGCCGCATGGCATTACTTCGGGTTCGTACGTGATCTTGGGGTTTATATCTTATCTATGTTATTTTTTATCTATATTCTATTCTATTTATTTTTAGGATACTTCCACATTTCTTGCCTTTTCATCTTTTTCTTTCTCTATTATTATTTCTTTCATAAATGCCCCTATCTGTCCCCATATTTCGCTAGTTTTGGTCATTTTCATAATCAAGGTGTCCGAAGTTAACATTCCTACATCCGACAATAAGGCAGACCTTCCGTTTTCCCATCTCGGACAGCAGATCAACGTGTGCTCGGCATCGTCGATTTCGTCGTAGTACATGCAGTTGCCAGAACTCCATGAAGACTCCATGCCCGGAAATAAATTGCGTAATGTAGTAGTCCACGTCTCCGTATATATAAATACATTATCCCCAGTATAATAATACATGCGTGGTAGTTAGGAAGAAATTGCTTAGCAATGGGAAGAATTACGGAAATACATAACCTAATTTTTCAGAAAACATAACCTACAAATCAGTGTTTGTTTACAAGTATTTATAAATCGTTATTGCAAGTTTTCGGTGTAATAACTCTTTTTTGTGCGTAGTCAAGTGAGTTTTTAAAAGAAATTATGGATAAATACAGCAGGTGAGATAAATAAATTTGTAAAACTGTATTGCTAGTATCAATTAAAACTGTTAATTCTAGTGATAAACCGGAGTATACAAATCGATCCAAACGTATTCTTTCACTGGCTCTAAATAAGCAATTGAGAGAAAAAAAGGATATAATACGCAGTTCTCATCAAAGCTTCAAAAAAATCACGAACCCAAGAACGATCCTGATTATATGCCGGGTTCATCTGATTCTAGTGCATCAGATATTTCGGAACCGGAAGATTCAAGTAATTCTGTTGAAAGCAGCGTTTCTTAAAGTGTGGTCCACGGACCCCTTAGGGGTCCATAACATGTGTATCAGTTAATCCGTTGTATAACAGTTAACTGTAAATATATTTATTAAGAAAAGAAATAGTGTAGGGGGCAAATTCAGTAGGTATTTAATCACTAAACACTACGCGATGCGCGTAAGGATCAAAAAACAAAGTTGAAGCTATTCCCTTCAAACGATGTTATTCGTTCTAAAATTGTTGAAATGTCGTCAAATGTTTTACAAGTTGTTGAAGAACTAGTTGCTTCACCGTTTCCATTCAGCATTCAATTGGATGAAAGCACCGATGTGTCACAATGTAACTACTCTTGGTATTTGTCCGTTACGTACAATAAGACACACGTAGTATTAAAGAAGAGTTTCTTTTTTGCAATTCACTTTTGGAGATTACAAAGGCTTCAGATGTTTTTGAAATGACAAAAAGGTTTTTCAACAGAGAAAATATAGACTGGAAGACTAAACTTGGTAGTATCTGCACCGATATGGAGCTCCCGCAATGCTTGGTAATACGTCTGGTTTCGCGGCTTTGGTCAAGAAAGAGATTCCTCATGTCATAATAAATAATTGTGACTTATATCGACATGCCTTGGCTTCACGGATTTTCCCTACAGTTCTGAAGGAAGCTATGTATACATGTGTCAAAATAATTAACTTCATCAAGAAGAACCTCAAACCACCGCGGCACCGCCTGTTTAAAAGACTTTGTCAAGAAATGGGGTCAGAACATGAAGCTTTACTACACAGAAGTTCGTTGGCTGTCAAGGGGACAGGTCTTGAAGCGACTGTTTGAGTTAAGGACAGAAATGTTATTTTTTCTAAAAGATAAAGGAAATTCACTGTCTGAATATCTTGAGAGCGAAGATTTTGTACGTGGGCTAGCGTATTTGGCAGCTATATTTACTCAATTGAATGAGATTAATTTGTTTATTCAGGGCTCTGCGGTGACCATCGTGGATGTATCTGAACGGTTGAAAGGTTTCATATGTAAACTGCCACTTTGGAAAAGGAGGGTGGAATCTGGTAACTTTGCAAATTTTCCGATGTTTGAAGAGTTAATAGCACAAGGTGACAGCAACACGATATCAAAAATGCTACAGAAAGAGGTGTCCTAAGATTTGGATACATTGCAAACTTCTTTTGAAGGCTACTTTAACTTAGAATGGTTTGAAAATGAAACATAGGTGCGGGGTCCATTTATAATCGACAAGGATAATATCAGCGATGAAGATCGCATTAAAGATGACTTAATTCAGATGAGATCAAAAGAAGTTTTGAAAGCTGAATTTCATGCAAAAGATCTTGGCGAGTTTTGGTGCTCTTTAAGTCAAGTTTACCCTTTTCTTGTCAAGCGAACTATGTCCGTTCTGATACCATTTGTTACTACGTACCTTTGCCCCGAGGCAGGGTTCTCGGTTCTGGTCTCAATAAAGACAATAAATTCTCAACCGATTGAACGTCGCAGATGATATGCGCCTTGCCTTGTCGAAGATAACCCCACAATTTAACGTTCTCATTGAGGCTAAACAGCAGCATCCTTCTCACTAATTTATTAGTGTACGTGTAATAAATCTACTACTAAACGTTTTCTTTTTATGCAAATAAGGATTAGTTATTATATTATTATATTCTCAGTTATTTCTGATAGGGGTCCGTGGAATTGTACAAATTGCGAAAGTGGTCCGTGACTGCAAAAAGTTTAAGAAACCCTGGTTGAAAGGAATAATGGCGAGGCTAGCGACAAAATTATTGTTTTGTCGAACATAACGATAAAATCACTTTTTCAACAACTCCCAATCAAGAATCTCAAGATTGTATTTCGGATTTTCAAACATTGTCAGAAAGTGGAAATAATCTCGTGATTGACGATTATATAAAGTGCAATGTACTTGAAGATATTATAAATAAAGCCGTGGATAGGGCAGAGAGTAAACTATATACTAAGGAAGGAGCTACGAGAAAAAGAAAAATATTTGATGAACTTTTGAAGGACCGGAAAATGCAGAAAAAAGAACTGAAAATAAGATCACATTATGTCAAAAAGTCATGCAAATGTAAACTGAACTGTTCAAGATGTTAACAAGCAGTACTGGGCACTATCTGAAGAACAGAAGAAACAGTATGTTTTGAGCTGTATCGAAGAAAAATCAAAAAGAACGTATACTTATACCTACTATCTATCAAATGAAAAAAATGAAAAAGTTAATGTCTGCAAGGTATTTTTCCTATTTTCCTATTCTCCATATTACTATCTGGCTGGACAATTGTTCCAGCCAGAATAAAAACTGGTCATTGTTCAGTTTTTTCATGTATACAGGGTGCTACAAATTCGAGGTACGAGCATGGGTATCTCGGAAAACGTAATAGATACGAAGATGGTTAAATTGGGGCAAAGTTGTGCCTTGGGATGTTTGCCAACATGCTATCAAAAAAGTTTAAAAAATTTCAAGGATTGCTGAGTTTTTTGAGAAAAACGGATTTTTTTGAAAATTAATTTTAATTTTTCCTGTCGTTACTTTTTAGAAAATCAAAAAACTAATTGAACATTTCCATAGCTACTTTGTCAGGGCTATCTGACAGTATTTTTAGATTTTCAAATTATCTGATAATTTGTGAGATACATAGGCCAACTTAATTTTTTTAAATACGGACCTGCATTTTTTATTTGAGTTTTTGAAAGAATTCGGTCTCCCGAGTACAACGATATGCCACACTTTATATTTTTTTTTGTTTTAGATACTTTAACAACAACAAAACTGTTTAATTATTATTTAAAATAATTTCAAGCCCGATCCTGGATTTTTAAATTATTTAACCTGATTATATTCATCGCAACAATAAGGAAAATCAAGTCAATTGAAATATTTAAATAAATAATATCCCGGTCAGCAATATAAAATATATTAATTTTAATTTTTTTTGTTAATTTGAAATCTCAATGTATGATCTATTAATATGCATAATATTAATCCTAGTTATTATAACTATATCAACTTGTACAAACAAATTTCTAATGCTCTACATGTTCGAAATGGTTTATTTACCATCCTATTGCACACATTTATTTTTCGTTCAATTTTATGTATAGCCCTTTCAACAGGTCTCCTTATACTTCCGAATGCATTTTGTACTCTTTGTTGTAAATGTTGGGGTATATTGATTTCACTTTTACAAATGACCACACAGGTTTAGGAACCTTACTGGCTATTATACTGCTCCACCATTCCCAATCCATCTTCGGAGGAAATTATTTTATTGTTTATATTATATTTATATTATGTTCAGTTTTAAAACTCCTCAATATTGTAATAATGAATAGATTAAAATATTAAAAAAAAACAGAGCCGGACTTGAAATTAGTGTAAATAAATTGTGTTCAAATTTCCGAAACAAAAAAAATATTAAGTGTGGCACATCATTGTACTCAGGAGGCCGAGTTCTTTCAAAATCTGAAATAAAAAATGCAGGTCCGTATTTAAAAAAATTAAGTTGGCCTCTGTATCTCACAAATTATCAGATAATTTGAAAATCTAAAAATACTGCCAGATAGCTCTGACAAAGTGGCTATGAGAATGTCTAATTAGTTTTTTGATTTTATAAAAAGTACCGTCATAAAAAAATAAAAATGATTTTCAAAAAAATTCGTTTTTTCTAAAAAACTCAGCAATCCTTGAAATTTTTAAAACTTTTTTGATTACATCTTGGTGAACATCCCAAGGCGCAACTTTGCCCCAATTTAACCATCTTCGTATCTATTACGGTTTCCGAGATATCAATGCTCGTACATCGAATTTGTAGCACCCTGTATTGTAAATTGCCCCGATGTTGCGTTGGAAGACATAACAATTAAATATTTTGAGCCGGGCCATACATTCATGGCCGCAGATGCATTCCATCATCAGGTTGAACTCGGGCTCAAAAGAAATCCTAAAATTTACGATTTTAATGACTTTTGTAATGTTGTTCAGAACGCGAACAGTTCAAAAGTTAACTTGCTGAAAATGCAACTAGCTAATTTCTTCGACTTTGCTGATTATACTTCGAAGTACAAGCTGCAAAAGCTCACATTTAGAGTTTTTTCAAGATAATAACTTCAAAGATTTGAAAGATGTATTTTTGGCAAAATATGTCAAGGGCTCGTTAACAAAACCACAAGAACGTGTGGCATATCGTGGCATCAGTTTGGAAAGGAAGACCAATCTGATTGCAAGATTAAAGGGCCATATTCCTGAAAACAGAATGAAATTTTGGCAGGAATTGCCTAGTCATAATGAGCCTGATGACCATGTTGATGACATTGAATAATAACTTTGTTTATTTTGCAGTGTGATTTATGTAACCAAAGCACAGAAGAATTATGTTTACTTTTTGTAGTTAAAACAAAGAATTATGTTAATTTTTTCATTGTGTGATAACTTTATTTAAGCACAAATTTATTAGCACAAATGTTTTATTTCTTTGCTATTGTTTAAATCCATAAATGTTTATGTTGGCGTGACATTTTGTTTTCATAGGACCTATTTCCTAAGTTTTTAAAATACCTCGCAGCCAAGTTTACATAGCAAAAAGGTCCTAAGTGAAAAAAAAAACACAATATTTCAAAAACTAACTCTTTTAGACAAAAATTTCTGTGAACTTATTGTTCTTTTATAGCATTTCATTATGCTTGAAAAAATTTATCACGTAGGTATAAACAGTTTCAATTATTTCTTAGAAAGAAAGAAAAAGTCTAATATATCAAAACAAGGGGAGATTTTGCAGATAAGACCTCTTGTTTAAGGAGGGCAGTATTAGTAAAATGCGTGCCGATGAAATATCAAAACAGTAATTTCAGATATATTAATATGCAGTTATGGCGAAAGTCAACTAAATAGGTATAAGAGAAGTCAATTGGCGACAATGGTTTCTAACAAGCTAAGAGAACTGGCAAGACTTTTTAATTGTCATGAAACAATTAACTGGTGTTGAAAATTTTTTTGATATCCTAAAACAAGAATTGTTCGACAGTATTGTAACTGTAACAAAATTATTAGCGGGTATGATAATGAAAAGATAACATTTAAAGCTGCCAGTCTGGCTATGCATATGAGTTCCCGATTAACACAGATATGTGATATATACTTGTATTCATTTAAAACTTCCCAATATGGCGGACTTCAGTATGGGAGGCTTAAAAAACGAAAATATCTAGACTGGAATCGACTGTAGTTCAAATCGTTCAAATTGATAATCTGTGGCAAATCTAATTGAACTCTGACACTTGGCTGATAGTGACGTTTACTGCCCCTTTTTCTAAATATTTTCATTATTTTTTGAGTTTCTATTCACAGATTCTACTTGATTTTGTTCTTTTATTTAACCTGCAGCCTGCAGTACTAATTATATAGTTATAAATAATCTTTTCACCGATCAAGAACTGAGCAATAGGCTGGAAGATATTCAAAATGTGTAAAACGCTTAAAAACGTATTAGAAAACATTGACTCGTCCACAAATTCGTGAAAATAAATTAGTCCAGATGTTTGTAAAAAGGTCTCTAATTATTTTGAGAAGTTTCCTCGTATCAGTAATTTTCAGGTTTGTAATATGTATATGATAATAAGTAGATTAAAACTTATATTTCAGGAAACAGCGCGGGCATTACAGATTGTTGTAAATCAGTTTTAAAATATAAAGAAGGTTTAAAACAGGTTTAAAAGTTGAATTAGTAGAGAAGACCTAAATAAGATAATGTTGGTAATGGGACCAAAGATAAATAACACTTAAAATATATAATATGTACAATAATTATTGTAAGTAGTTTTTATGAACCTGTTTGATATCTATTGCATTGTTTTGATATTTCTTGAAATATATATTTGTTTACTTTACAGGATACACAAAGAATAATAAAAAAATACAGTTATTCACTAAAAGCACTAAAGGTTTGTAACAGACGTAGTTAGAATATCAAACACCAAACCAAACCAAAAATTATGTTTTATTTTACTGGTATTCCTCACATTTGAAAGGAAAGTCACTTCATAAATAAGCAGAAGGACATCGTATAGTACACTCTATATTAATAATAATTCTTTTTTATCCTATACTTGTTAGTTGACGCATCACTTACTAGGTATAAAATTTAGTACTGATTCCAAACCTATAGTTGTGGTTGTGATATTCTGATGTGTTTCTAGCAATTTAAAATAAGTTAATACTTAAACAAACATTTCTGGCTTTCCTGACAGGAGTGTGAACACAAATTTAATAAAGGTATAATGTGGAGAATGTTCTGATTATTACAGCTTGCATGGATGACTGGTTTTGTATGTTGTTATTTTTAATAAAGTATATTTAAAGAGTTTTTGAGTATTTCTTTTTCCCTCAGAGAATTGTGTTCTAATCTTTATATATAAATTTTCATAAATTATATCTACAAAATTTATTACCTTATAACTTTTTGCTAAAGACTTTGTAGTTGATACAGTTTATCGGTATACAAAAGACAGTATATATAAATGGCCAGTATATGGACAAGTATACAAGGAGGCATACAATAAGTATAAAGTATTGCCCAATGGACAGTATACAGTATATAAAAGAACTATTTAAATAAGATGTTTGAAAATATATAGCTGTTTTTGCATACATCAATTCAATTTGTGATTAACTGTACTGAAATAAAAACAACTTAAGAGAAATGGGGTGTAAAAAAAAACTATAACATGAAACGCATCATCGTATTTCCAAGTCTTCTATTAATTTCACTTATTAAACAAATAATTATTCAATAATCTTGATAATTCTAGGAACTCTCAGATATCGTCAAAACATGAAAAAAAAATTCACTTCCTATAGTTCTTACGTCCGGTCCCTTTAACTAAAATATAAGAAACAGGGGAGTTAATATTCTCACTGAGAAAGTTTATAAAATACCTTTCAGTAAAATCTCTTCGGATCTGCGGTAAAATATCTTTATTCTTATTAAATAATTTCAATATTCTATGATTTTATTTATGATTTATGACAACCACCTAATAACCTAACTTTAACGTCAACTTGACAATCCTGAAAAATGTTATTGTTAACTAAAGAGTAAATCAATTTCTGAATTCGCTAACGCCAACTTATTTTCATTAAAAAATTACCAATTTTCGTAACTAGGTCGGCCATATTGAGGAACTTTTAAAAGAATTGTACTATAGCTACCAAAATGCTTATTAAGAAAAGCCTTTTTTAGAATGTGATAGTCCTGAATTGGCATTAAAAAATATAAAACGCTTAAGAAATATAATTTTTTGTCATTGGAATAGTGAGTTATCTAGTCTTGCCCTTACAGATCTAAAAGAAAAAAAAAAAAAAACTGGGAAAAGCCAAAGTTGGTTCCGCTTAGTAGCGAGATAATGATGTTTCAAAAATTGGTAATGGAAGAAGCCACTAAGGCATGTGAAAATATTAAAGCAAATGAAGATATTACTGTACACTTTAAACTACTTACGAAATGTGTTTTAGCATTAACGTTGTTATTAAACAGAAAAAGAATATGGGAAATACAGTATTTAAAATGCAAACTTGCCAAAACAATCAACCGACAAATCAAGAAGAATTTATAGAAAATTTGACAGAAAACGAAAAATCTTGACACAAAATTTTAAACGCGTTGTTACAGGAAGCAAAAGGAAGCAAACCTGTTTCTATTTTATTTCCAAAAAAATTCAATCCTTTTTTTAGTGTTATGTTACATATTAGAGACAAATGTGTTCCAGTAAGCAATGAATATTTGTTTGCTAATCCCAAAACCGAAAATCGCTGCCTAAGTGATTATCACGTATTAAAGAAACTGGCTGACCGATCTGGTGTAACTATTAAAGAATTGTTCACCTCAACCAGACTAAGAAAACATATAGCTACGGTTCTTCAAGTAATGAACATCACAGTGTCAGAAATGGAACAGTTTGCCAAATTCATGGGACATACTAAAAAAACGCACGAAGAATATTACAGGTAAATTTCTAATAATTTATAATATCTAAACGTATATTAGATATCTGTAAATTACATTAGGCCACGGCCATCACAGTTTATTAAATTTTTAAACTGTATATGTTAGTTATTGTGTCATGTGGGTGATATTGTATGAGTATATTTTTAAGTTAAATGTTATGTGTTATCACCTGTTATTTTATGCACCCATATTTTAATACAAGTTTGACGAAGGAAATGTACGTTTTGTGGTAAGTTTGATTTATATTTTTTACACAGTTGTTTATTGATAATATCGTATTGTAGGCTTTCAAAAGGTTAAAACTTAACCGAAACGTTAGTTATGTAATAAACACTTCCTAAACCCAGAAAAGTTTAATATTGACCAAAAGCCAAGAACCCTTTTAAATAAAAAAATATATTAGTTTGGTCAAAGAAAAGTCAATTAAAAAATATATATCTGTAAATCTAGACAGCTAAAGTCTCTAAAATACTGTTAGCTATAAACAGTGAAAAAGGGGCACAATATAAAGGGAAAATCTTGATGAAAATCAATTTTCTAATGACAACTTAGAAGCTGATGAATCCGACGAAGATATTGAAAAATATTTAGTCATGATGGTGTCAATAAACAAACTTCTGTGAAATCCAGAAAAAAAAATAATCTGAAAAACACAAGAAATTTACAAGGTACCAGCAAATTGGAAAATGATAAACATAACAATGATTCTAGTGGTACCAAAAGTATCTACCATGCCAATTTTGTGCTTGATGTTTAAATTATTAATCGAATAAACGTATTTCAATAAAAATCTAAACTTAAGTCTAATGCTCGGTTAGATTCAATTTGACATATTATGTTTGAAATATTTTGTTTAAAACATGATAATAGATGTAATAGGGATCGTAAATTAGGTATTATATTTTTAAAATAAAAATTTCTCATTTATTTACTGGGTATGTTATGTGCAAATGTGCAATTGACTGTAAAATAAAATGTAATTTTTTTAAATTAATTTCCTATTATCTTAATTTCTAGATGTAAGATATCCAGAGCGAAAAAAACCGAAAATTCAGAGAATACCCTGGTCTGATAGAGAAATGAATATTATAAAAGAATATTTTCAGAAACACATTTCGAAAAAAATTGCCCCCAAAAAACATGAAGTTGAGCAATTAATCGATAAAAATAAACTTTTGTTTAAGAATCGAACATGGATAAAATATATATATATATATATATATATATATATATATATATATATATATATATATATATATATATATATATATATATATATATATATATATATATATATATATATATATATATATATATATATATATATATATATATATATATATATATATATAACTTGTATAAAAAACAGTAGAAAATGAGCAGAAAAGAAGAAAAGTTGAAAGAAAAACAAATTGTAACCATTAAGTTAATAAATATTATTTATTTATAATTATATTTGTATACATTTTTTTTTCATAAATTTCTACTTTACACTTATTTTCCTATTAATACCTACGCAAGAAGAGATTAATACCTAGAAGGGATAAAAATTATAATACATATGCGGTATCTGTTAACCGCCTATAATTTAGAAATCAACTATACTCCCCCTATCCTATTAAACAAACTATACTTTTAAACCTATACTAAAAATTTAATCGACCATTGTCAGATAATGTCTGAAAAATCTTGGGCGACGACCCAGATACTGACAAAAATACCCCTTTATAGTGCACAACCATATTGCTTTGAGATGGCGTGAGATTTTAATAAATGGAATAATGAAAAATTACTCACAGAACTTAATAAATCTTTATGAATTTCCGAAAAATATCCCTTATTTATGTCCGCCAAAACTTAACCCTGAAGGCAGACTTAACAAAAACAGAGTATCTTGGTAGACTCTTCCTACATGGATATATAGAAACACATGGGCAAAGGGCTTGCCGTCTTAGCAAAAAATATGACCGAAAAATGTCGAAAAACTTCCCGAAGAAGTAAAAGGTGATATTTTGACTGGTCTTTCTGACTCCGGTAGAATTGTTACTTCTGTTTCATCGCGTGTCTGTAACACGCAAAAATCAAATAGTACCGTGTTTGAGAAACATGAAGGAATTCTCAGACAACAGTGTCCCAACGGATTTTTTGTTCGGGACAGACCTAAATGAGAAACTAAATTCTGTAAAAACGCTTGAAAGCGTCAGTAAGGAGCAAAAATTATCTGACTACAAACAAATGCCGTCTTAAACGATACGTCAAACTAAGGAAGTACGCAAACACGAATCTCGTCCAATTATATCCCTAAAAATCGTAGTTTAAACTCTCATCCCCCGGCTCGTCGGGGTCAGACAGGTGAAGAAAGGGGTCAGACCTCCAGATTCCAAAGGTGTACACCGAGAGATCACTAGTGGAGCAGATACAAACCGAAGAAATAATAAAAACAGTAAGTAGCATAGGCTATGCAGGCCGTTTAATAAATTTCGTTAGTGAATGGACAAACCTGACTGCGAATCCAATAATATTAGCATGGTTTCGAGGTTACAAATTACCTTTCGTTACCAAACCTCCTTGTTTCGGTCATCCACATACAATATCGGACAAAAGTAGAGCAAGAAAATTAATTTTTATTCATGTTTGAATAAAAAAAAATATAGGTTGTGATTTTCGGCTATGTCTACTAACACACTATTCTTACACTAAAAGTAATATTTTACAAAATTTTGGTGTACTTTTAATCAGTTTAAAAATGGTAAATAATAATGATTATAAAAATTGATGAGAATGGGGGCGACAAAAGTAGAGCAACAAATTGTATTCAACAGATTTTATTGTGTCTTATTTCAATAAAAAAATATTTAACACATTTAAGAACAATAATAATAGAAAGTAATACATTAGTAATTGATAGAATATCCATTATTATTAATAACTTGCTGACAACGGCGCGGCATTGAAACAATCAACTTCTGAATGACATTTCCGGGAAGATTTGTCCAAACTTCATTATTTATCTATCAAGGATTGTTTATTTGGAAACATTTAGCTACGAATACGACGTTCTACTTCTTCCCAGAGATTTTTAATGGGATTAAGGTTTGGGGATTGTTCTGGCCATTGCAAAACTCGAAAGTCATTTTCCCTAACCCACTGTTGAACAACTTGTGAAGAGTGTTTTGGATCGTTGCCCTGTTGGAAAATAAAACGCAGTGGCATTTCCCATTCTGCATAAGGAAGCAGAACATTCTGCATGATATCCCTATAAACAAATCGGTCCATCGTGTCATTAATAAAGTGTATAGGGCCTATCCCATTACATAAGAAACAACCCCATGAAAATACAATACCTTTACCGTGTTTAAATGTAGGTGTTACGTATTTAGGGTTAAACTTTATATTGATTGGTCGTCTCACACGTCTCATTCCATCAGGATTTAATTTTTTGTAGCGCATTTCATCACTGAACAGAACTTTTTTCCAGTCATTGACGGTCAAGTTTAAATGCCGTCGTGCGAATGCCAACCTTGCTACTCTATTTCATTCCGAAACTAACGGCTTTTTAGTAGGACGTCTACTAAATAACTTTGCATCTACTAATCTTCTTTGTACTGTTCGTATACCAATCGTAATTTCTGGAATTTCGGCAATAATTCTAAGTGCGGACCAAAGATCACTTTGAGCAATTCTTTGATGCGTCTGTCAGTTATTACTGTTGTTATTTGGCCTTCCCGATTGTCTCCTCTCATTATACGATGAAATTATTTTAGATACACTATACCGGGGTAACACAAACTGTCGTGAAATATCGGCTTGTTTGTTACCTTCTATGAATGCATTCACAACTCTTTGCTTTGAAATTGGAATTACTCTTGGCATGTCTAATCCAGCATAGAAATATTAAAAAAAAAACATAAAATAAACCTCGCACCGTTATGTTGGCCTTTACTTTTGCTAAAACCCTTCTTTGGAATGAATTATTTGAATGTTGCTCTACTTTTGACGCGTTACTATTAAGGATTTAAAACTAAATGTCAAAATAAATTCATTTGTTTTGTTGGTAAAAATTTTTGCTGTCATGGGTACTCATAGCCTACTTCGTAGTTTTTAAATTTATTGTATTTGTATACATTATCATGCATGTATAATTAAAAAATCGCGATTTGCAAATATTTCTCGAAGTGTTGCTCTACTTTTGTCCGATAGTGTATATCCAAACTTAAAAACAAGGAAGACAATTCTCTGATACAAGC
The DNA here is from genome assembly GCF_002938485.1 of Sitophilus oryzae. Lineage (NCBI taxonomy): Eukaryota > Metazoa > Arthropoda > Insecta > Coleoptera > Curculionidae > Sitophilus > Sitophilus oryzae. The sequence goes on along the minus strand of NW_022147434.1, from coordinate 7,797,581 downwards.
AGAAATAAATAATTTATTACTAGGGTAGTGGAACCTATTTTGACCATACCTCTAGTTTTGGCCATTTGCATATACTTGTTAAAATATTAAGCCTCCTTCATTAAGCAACATGGCAACAGGGACCATTAAAAACCCCGCGAAATAGCACCTGTCAGCACAAACCGCTATAACCTATGTCTCTAACCTCTACACGCGGTTCTAACGTCACGATGTGTGTTGATAGTTGCCTAACGCTATTGTCAGTATTCGGTAAATGACATTTTAATACGTAACATAAAAAATCTAATACCGTTGGCCGTTGTTTACGTTTATGTTATTATGTTGTGGCGCTTGCGTTTATGATATATATATATATATATATATATATATATATATATATATATATATATATATATATATATATATATATATATATATATATATATATATATATATATATATATATATATATATATATATATATATATATATATATATATATATATCTATATATATATATATATATATATATATATATATATATATATATATATATATATATATATATATATATATATATATATATATATATATATAGATATATAAAATGACCATGAGAAAATCTGGAAATTATTTTTAAGTTCCGCATTTTACCGCAAGAGGCGCAATTGGTAGGGTGAATAATACAATTCAAGTTTTCTCGAAAATTCTCATATTGAGCTATAACTTTAATAACATCGTTAGAAAGCCTGAAAAATTCCGCATAAATTCTCTCTGAGGCTCATTGGCGTACCGACCTTAATAAGGGTGGGGGAAGCTCTTGAATGTCTCAGTATTTAAAACTCTGTATCTTCTAAACGACTTATCCGATTTCAGCAAACTTAGGCTTGTTTGAAAGAGAAATGTACGTTTTCAAATACCCAATCCATTGCTACCAAATAGTTACAAATTAAATTGCTAGAGGGCGCAATTTCCAATAATAACAGTTTTTTTTTTATTTTGTCACGACAATTTAAATCATACGGTATAATTTTGATGTCATATTCGGAAAGTAGATTAAATTTGCAACAAAAAACGTTTAGACCGCAATTCGATATCTTCATTCGTTTCAGAATTATTGCCGGAAGAATACTTTATAACGCTTTAATTTAAAAAAAAATGCTTGTTTTCATAGTTTCGTGGTAGGTAAAGCATTTCATGAAATTTTTTGTCTAATTTTATGGTTGTTGAGGTTTCTCACTCTGTTTAGTGGCACAGGACCACTTTATAATTAAAAACACCCATTAAAATCTTCTAATAAAGCCTGATTCTTATGCTGTCTTAAAAAGTATTATTTGATCTAGATAGCTGTGGAAAACAATTTGTGGGTTTCCATGGAGATTAATAAAGTGGAATAGGTAGCTGTCAACTGCTTTAGTTTTGACGTTGAGGAAAATTCGTCATTGATTCATTTAAAATTTCTTGTAATCTATTTTTCAAAGTGTGTTCTACATCCCTTAAAAATGTCTTACACTAATGCCGAGGCCTACGACATGCTTGCCGTGTACTTTCAGTGTTTCGAAAATGCTTGTATCGCAGCACGTGAATATGCTGCCAGATATCCCGAACGAAGGCACTATGGCAGAAGAGCTTTTCGACAACTAGCGATACGTTTAAGGCAGACAGGAAGTGTACGACCCATTTCAGTTCCTGTTAGAAGACGTCCGATAAGGAATGAAGACAATATCATAAACGTTCTTGCATACGTGGAAGCGAATCCGAATGTAAGCACAATGGAAATTTCCTTAGACCTAGGAATAAGTCGCACTACGGTATTCCGTATTTTAAAAGACTTTAAACTACATCCTTACCATGTGGTGTTACACCAGGCTCTATCAGAAGATGATTATGACAGGCGGCTCAACTATTGTCACTGGTTAAGCGAGATGTGCAATGAAAATCATCAATTCCTCTCCTTGGTTTTATGGACTGATGAAGCCAGTTTTAGTAGCTGTGGCAGGGTCAATTTGCACAATATGCATTATTGGTCACAAACTAATCCGCATTGGATGCGCGAAGTGGATCACCAAAATAGGTGGAGTGTAAACGTGTGGTGCGGTGTTTTAGAGCATAGAATTATCGGACCATTTATTTTTGATGATCATCTAAATGGTGAATCATATTTAAACTTTTTAAGAAATGACTTACCTATCCTTTTGGAAGATGTTCCCATTGACTTAAGATTATCCATGTGGTATCAACATGACGGCTGCCCTGCGCACTTTTCACAAAGGGTCCGTGACTTTTTAAATGTTAAGTACCCGAATCGCTGGATAGGTAGGGGTAGTTTGTTTCAGTGGCCACCAAGGTCCCCGGATTTAACTGTGTTAGATTTTTACTTGTGGGGCCGAATAAAAGACATTGTTTATAAAATACGACCAACCACACGGGACGACATGATTGGACGAATTACAAACGCTGTAAATTCGATTTCACGAGCTGAAATTGAAACAGCTGTTTACAAATCTAGGACAAATATTAATAGTTGTATGTTGCAAAATGGTGGTCATTTTGAACATTTATAATAGTCTTTCTATTGCTTCCTTAAAAACTTTAATACTGGTATTATTGTTGTTTTGTTGTGGCCCGTTGGCCTTTAAGCACGCTCCAAATTTTGCCTTTTACATGATTTGGACTAGTCCTAAGCCTAGGTAAAGTGCGAAGGGAGGCACGGAATATGACAAATGAAAACTAATTGTTATCAATTCAAAGTTTAACCTTACGAAACTATGAAAACAACCATTTCTTCAAATTAAAGCGTTATAAAGTATTCTTCCGGCAATAATTCTGAAACGAATGAAGATATCGAATTGCGGTCTAAACGTTTTTTGTTGAAATTTAATCTACTTTCCGAATATGACATCAAAATTATACCGTATGATTTAAATTTTCGTGACAAAATCAAAAAACTGTTATTATTGGAAATTGCGCCCTCTAGCAATTTAATTTGTAATTATTGGGTAGCAGTGGATTGAGTATTTGAAAACGCTTACATTTCTCTTTCAAACAAACCTAAGTTTGCTGAAATCGGATAAGTCGTTTAGAAGATACAGAGTTTTAAATACTGAGACGTTCAAGAGCTTCCCCACCCTTATTAAGGTCGGTACGCCAATGAGCCTCAGACAGAATTTATGCGGAATTTTTTCAGGTTTTCTAATGCTGTTATTAAAGTTATAGCTCAATATGAGAATTTTCAAGAAAATTTGAATTTTGTTATTCACCCTACCAATTGCGCCTCTTGCGGTAAAATGCGGAACTTAAAAATAATTTCCAGGATTTTCTCATGGTCATTTTAGTCTTAAGAATTTTTTTCCTGACTTCCTATACCCAGTAGTTTCCGAGATATGGCCGGTGACCTCCCTTAATGGAACACCCTGTATATATATATATATATATATATATATATATATATATATATATATATATATATATATATATATATATATATATATATATATATATATATATATATATATATATATATATATATTGACCTATTTAGGAATTTTGAACATTCATCCTTCATAAAGCGTGTATTTGTTATAATAAACAAATATTGTACAGTTTCGCCTTACGTAAGAAAACATGACGTTGAAACAAGGTGAAATGCCTTATTCGCCAGCTGGCTACATTTACAGCAATTTTTGCAAGTTAAGTTTAGATAAAGAACAGTTTGTATGCGGTGATGTGAAAACGGAGACTCATGCTCAGGTCAATTTATATTTTTATTAGGATTGGGTTAAAAAGTTTGGTGAACAAAATTATGTGGAATGACGAATTGACAGAACTTATACTAGTTTACATAAAATCAAGTGTTGCTTTAAAAAAGAATATAGATACCAGCATAGTGCAAGTTCATATCAAGCCAAATCATCAAGTGTAAGGCAGGCAAAACTATAGGCAACTTTTAAACCACCTTCATTCTAGGCTATAAAATCCAAACGAACGAGCATGCATAACAGGGTCAGCAACCACTTATACACGTCATGATGTCACAGCCGTGTGTAAATTAAAATTATGCCGTGTTAGCACAGTGTAATTATTGAGTGTGACCAAACCAAACAAACATCCTTTGTGCGCAAGTTATTAGTATATGCGTGGTAAAGCGGCCCTGTAAGTACTAAGATTTTTTCAGGTGTGTATTTAGTAAATGTTGATAAAAACTGTTTTACTTTAATAATCCTGGCTTAAATTCAATAACTATACATAAAAGATGGAATGCCTGTAGCAACGGCTAGTAAAACTTTGGTGTGCCAAGGACAACGCTGAGACAGATTAGCAGGTCGCGCTCCGGAGACTATATCTGAACGTGGACCAGATTACGTTTTAGGAAGCGAATTAGAAAACAAACTGTGTGAATGGTTGATAAATTGTGCATGGGCGGGTTTTCCTATAAACCAGTATGGCCTCTTTTTTTCTGTCCCAAAACTATCGGTAGAGATTTTTAGTCAGCTTGGTGATAAAGGACCACACGTCGAGAAATTACCTGGGATAACATGGTACACAAATTTTATGAAACGACACCCAGAGCTGTCTTACAAGCAATCTGAATACCTAAACAAAGCGAGAGCATCCGTATCCGGGGATAAAATAAGGCAATGGTTTAGACATACCTACACTCTCCTAGGAGAAGATGCCGAAGTTCTAAATGATCCATCCAGAGTTTGGAACATGGATGAATCGGCTTTTTACCTTAATTCTACAGGTGGTTGCGTTTTGGCGGAAAAGGGTAAAGCAGTTTATAGGACATCTGCTAACAGCGAAAAGGAAAATATCACTACATTAATTACTGTAAACGCAAATGCAGAATTTGCACCTCCACTAACCTTATATAAATTTGAAAGGATCCCTAAAGCTTACTATGAGGCATTACTCCTACAGATGACTGGGGAATTGGAAAAATGGATGGATGACATCGGAAACTATTTATCGGAAACTACTATTTAATGTATAAATTAACAATATATATTTTTTTTATTTTTATTTTACTTTTTTGGAAATAACGGTATTATTATTATTATTATTAAAAATCGTTACAGGACAGCAATGTCTGTGGCAAGACAGGACATTTTAGAGTCTAGAAAACAGTGTTGGTTAAAAAAGCAAGCAAATCAAGTAGAAAACTAGAAAGAAGAAAAACAAGAACATATATCATTTATTGCAGCAGCCACAAACAGAAAAGCAACAACTACCGAGTGTGATGAAAACTTTATCAATTTTGTTGTTGATTCTGGTGCAACGGATCATATGATCAACAATAACAAATACTTTACAAATTCTAGTCCAGGACACTTATTTTCAGTTATATGGTGCTCGTTCATCAAAATGCCCTAAAGCTGAATTTTTGTGGATAGTTAGTCATTGTGATTCAGATAACTAAACAGTCCCCATCATACTAAAAGTCCCCATCCCTCCGAGCGTGCAAACCACCCCAAAACCACCCCTAAAGGTACAATTTTTTAGTTTTTGCTAAATATCTGCGATACGGTCAATTTTATTTAAAAAATGGTAGTTATCAATAAATTATTGCTTATAAAATTACCTACGAAATGGTGTATATAAGTGTATCATTTTATAAAACCAGTGGCGTGCAGCAAGCGCTTAAACTTATTAAATTGATAACGTTGGTAAAGTTCATTCTTTATAAACACAATAATTAGCCAAATATATTTTTAAAATAATAATAAATTATAAAATGTTTAATCTAGAAGAAAAATATTTTTGTCAAAAAGATAAATGAACTCCAAGTTTCAACGACGTAGGTATTACATATGTATTAATTCTAAAGGGTTAGGCCTATTTTAGGACAATATAAAAATAAAAATGATGTATCGAAAATATTTTGAAATATTATCCAACCGACCTTGCAAAACACCCCAAAAATACATTTTTAGTTTTTGCTAAATATCTCCGATACGATTACCTTGAGTAAAAAAATGCTAGATATCAAAATGAAAGCCAATAAAATTACCTATAAAATGATATATAATAGTATATTTTATAAAGCCAGTGGCTCGCATCAATGTTTTAAAATTTTAAAAAAATTGTTTCACAAAAAATATTTCGTTATCATTCGTTATCAAAAATGTATAGTTGTCTTTGATTATTTGAGTATTGCGCCGCGCCGGTATGAAAAATTCCCTTGCTCAGACATATTATTTTCAGAGGATATAATAGCAACCACAAATCGGGCTCGTTTTTTTTTCTAACCACAACAACAAAAAATTATTTCCAGACATTATATAGAGGACATGTTTTTTGTCATTAATTTTTTTGTCTTTTATCCAAAAATAGATTTCTCAGTTTCCCCATTGTGTTCCCCATTATATATTATTATTATTTTGTACATTTATTGTACAAAAAGCCCTTGAAGTCGAAAATTCGGTAACATTGGTTGGCGAGGACAGCGATTTAGCGATTTTATTGTTGTTTAAAGCAAGCTAATTTTAAGTATTTGAAACGCAGTAGTGTTGATGAGATAGGGACTACGCGTCTTAGTAAATAAAGGATAAATCCAATTATTTTATTTTATTCCAGACTCGGATTTATTTTAAAAGTAAAATTTGAAGAAAAAGGTAAGTGATATAGAAAAAGGACCAAACTGGGACCGGTGGTGGTCCAGCAGAACGCAAAGTCCTTAATGAATTTGAATTGCGAGCACTCAAATTCTGAGGGTATGGATTTATTCATGGATTCGGAAATTCTGAAATTGGAAAAATTTTGATAAAGTGCCTGTGCCCTCAAGTATCACACCTGTAAGAAATGTTAGAAACTGTTTATTGTGACGAGAGGACCAGAGAAATGAGGAATTTAACCTTAGAGATTTGTCTAAAAAGTTAATGATAAAATCTCAACATTCTTCAACAGTAAAATTTTACTATACCTACGGCACACAAAAAAGACAAAAAATATGGAAGAGCAAGAATATTATTTGTCCGCTGAAACTATTTCAGTGTTCAAAAGAAATTAATAATACAATCGATAGAAGACTGGGACAACATTACACCAACCGGCAGATGGAGGTGCTTTTAAACCTATTAATCCGTTCTTAATCCATTGGAATCTTATCTCCATTGGAATAATTAATCATTAAATATTTGAGCCCTGAATTAAAATTAGTCATAGATCGAAGTGCCGAATCCCGAACAATAAAGAACTACGTTGTATCCATGGTATGTGAATTCAATAGACTTTGTGTTGGGGGGGCCAAAACAAGCCAGCTAATGCAGACGAAAAAACAGAGTCACTAGCAACCACATACATAAGACAAAAATATTTCGCACGTATTGTTGGAAAAAATATAATAGACGAGTTTAAAATATATGATGAAACTATCCCAGAAAATGAGCAACCAATTTTATTACAATTATGGAAAAAATTTAAGCCGCTTCCTTTACCGGAGAAGAGTGTCCTTGTGAATGAAGATTGTATGTGGAAGTGAATTCGGAGTTAAAGGATACAGAAGTTTGCATTAACAAGAAATCTGATAATGTTAAAATCAATATCAGTAACATGCCAATAATCTTATTTAAAAACCGACCACCGGTGCTTTTTCAAACACTTGGCATTGAGCAAGTTGGAACTGTTGAAAACATAGAATTATCTAATGAACTAATAATGTATTGTACAAAGACATACCTAAACTGTCGATGGAAGTCAAAGAAAGCAAAACTGTTTCAAAAAAAGATGTCGAAATTTCTCTTTTATCTTTAGAGAAAACTCTATGTGTTTGCACTAACTCCTAAAAGAAAAGGAACTAAACATACTGAGAAAATCTCATTTGCAATTATGTCAACACATTGGTTAAAAAAAGGCAGAAAGAAAAAAGAATGAGGAAAAATAATAAAGGAAGAAACAACGCATTTAAAAGCAAGCAGAAAAGACTGCAGATAAATGTCAAAAGAAAACGATAAATAGAAGAAATAGCAGAAAACAATAAGGACCAGCATCACACATATAACCAAATTGCGACAAAAGACGGCATGCAACCCAAAATAGTGTTGGTTAGTCATTACACAAAATGAAAGGAATCAGCTATCATAACTAGAAAGGCCAATAATACAGATCGAATCTTCATTAAGACAAGTAACTGGAATTTCAAAAGAAATTAATGAACCAAAGAGAAATAATAAAACGAACAGTAACGTTTTGATATTATCCGATTATTGTTAGAATTATATTGTTATATAAACTGCTAAATCATATTAAAATAAAATAGAGAAAAACAGAGAGAAAGTCGCAAATCCTAATAAAGTTATTGAAAGGGAGATATCCAAAACGGATGAGGGCATAGTTGTGGACAATAAAATAATATCTCATCAACATTCTGCTCATTCTGCTCATTTTGGTATGGTCAAACCAAAAACTTGGCTCGTTCCTACGTTTGGTGGCCGAAAATTACTTATGATATTGAATATTTAGTTAAGTCTTGTGAATATTGTTTAAAAACTAGAAGTGAACCTCCTAAAATACCATTAAAAAACTGGGATTATCCTGAAAGACCATGGGAAAGAGTTCATATTGATTTTTCCAATTTTTGATAAATATATTTTAGTTTTAGTGGATGCTCATACAAAATGTCTAGAAGCTATTATTACACCTAACATTAAATCAAGTACAACAATTAATATTCTGTGGGATATTTTTTCTAGATTTGGTTTACAAGAGAGCAATATATTGATATCCAGCAAACTGCAAAAGCGCACAACGCAACAACAGCCTGCTAGAGGCGAAGAAGAGGTGTTACCCAAAAGATATTACAATTACAGAGGCATCGGGAGAAGTAAGGTTACAGTCGCTAGTGCAACATACCATACAAAGACTTGTTACTGTACAAAAAGACGGTTTTCGTGAATATTCTGAAAAATATAACCCAACTCAAATAAAAGTTATATTTAAGTGGGGGTGTGATGGCGCATCTGGCCAAAGTCGTTACATGCAAGGATTTGAGGATATTAATGGGGACGATGGGTGTTTATATTTAGTGTCGATGATTCCCTTAAGAATGACAGCTGAATCAAAAACTGGAAATGAAGAACTTCTTCTTTGGAGCAATCCGGTACCTTCATCTACAAAATATTGCCGTTCTTTAAAAATTATGTTTCACAGCAGATTTTGTGAGAGAGCAAGTCGATGCTATTAAAGATCAGATCCAAACACATCCCTACAAAGATCCAAATAATATGAACCGAACACCATTTTGACTCTGTGTTCTCGTTAGCAATGATTGATGGCAAAACCTGCAGCACCCTTTCCGACACAGGGGCTCAAAACTGTCATATTTGCGGAGTTTCTCCTAAGATAATGAATAACCTTGAGGCAGTGCGTAACAGACCTATAAATAAAGATACACTCCAATTTAGGTTATCAGGCCTCCACCTAACGCGTGGAGGTTAGGTTAGGATTAAATGCATGGAGTGCAACTTAAATATATCGTATCACCTTGATATAAAGCAATGGAGGATCGGAAAAGAACAAAAGCAGGTAACCGAGTTAAAGAAAAAAATAAGTCCAAGAAAATTTGAGACAAAAGTTAAATATCTTAGTTGATTTACCCAAGCAAGGCTATGGCAGCAGTAATACAGGAAATATAGCTAGAACATTCTTTGGAAATTCTCTACTGGCTTCAGAAGCTACGGGAGTATATACGGATCTAATCGAAAGACTTACTACAATTCTTCGAACGATTTCTTTGGGTTTTTCTATTTGGGGTTTTCTAAGACTTTGCAGCAAAAACATCAAGTTTATATGATCAAGAGTATGCTTGGTACTGCATGCCACAAAGTGTACACAAAATTCTTATACATGGAAGCTTAATAATAAAGGAGGCAATTATACCGATAGGAGCGCTCTCGGAAGAGGCTCAGGAACATAGGAGTAAGGAGGTAAGAAAGTTTAGGGAATTTCATGCTAGTAGCTTATCTGCCTCTGTCTTAGCCTTGTTAAAAACACCAAAAAAGGTTTAGATATTTGTTTCCTTTGTTTGAAGTTTTTAAAATAATATATACCTGTATTATATGTAAGTTTAGTATTTGTTTATTTTTTAATTGTGAACGGCATTTAAAATGCATGTATGTATACTACGTCTCCGAATGACAAATGGTGTGTAATAAATAAGTAGTATATACAGTTAAAATATAATAATGAATAAATATATTTAAAAAATATATACTCGTATAATATGAAGCTGAAAGCTTTAAAATTTGTATTAGTTATTCAAGATTTTAAACGAAATGATAAAAAAGATAGATATATCTTAACTTTTTTTAACTGCCAATACCTTCAGCAGAAATAAAGCCTATCACTTTATATTGTGACGGATGTGGTGGACAAAATAAACGTAGTCCATATGCTAATGTACTTAGCCAATACTGTCACATCGCTGACCTCAGTTAAAATAGTATTTCCTGTTAGAGGGCATAGCTTTCTTTCAGCTGACAGGGCGTTTGGAAGGGTGGAAAAGCTATTGAGAAAAGAGTCCTTTATCAAGAAAAAAGAACAATATCATGCGATTTATAAAAAAGTAGGAACATTGCGACTTCTAGATGAAGATTTAAAACTCTTAGATATTAAAAGTCTAGAAAAATCTGTTAAGAAATTGGTAGGAATAAGTGAGATGAAACGATTAATAATAGAGAAAATAACTGAAAAAGGAAAAGTGAAAATACTGATACGAGAACATCAGAATTATAGGGTAGATCTTGACATGGAGGAAAATCAGAATTTGTGCAAAAGAGGGACGAAAATATCCAACCTTACTCTTCCAGAATTAAAAATTGGTCGGCAAATACCCACTAAAGAACTCGAGAATATACAATCCTTGTAATTATTATTAAAATAAAATACCATTTATTTTAAGATATGTTTCAATCACAACTCAATATGTTTATGAACCTATTCAAACAAAACTTAATAAGTCCATAACATTCAAGCAAAAGTTGATATTTGAAAAAATTAAATTTGTTTTTTAGGATTGTTTTTTATTTAAATTTTAGGCTGATTTTATACCAGATAAGCAAAGCAAAATACTTTTCAAAGAAATTAATTTGATTAAAAAATTCGCATGTTTCAAAGAGCAATAACAAAAACACGAATTTCTCAAAATTGGTGAAATTGGACTTATCAAGTTTTGCGTGAATGCTCCTCATTTTCAAAAACGTTTCTGTTTGATGGTATTGAAATAAAATATTTTCCCAATCAATTATTTAGAATTTTTTACGATAATGTACAAAAGCAAGTGTCACACCTGTAAGAAATGTTAGACAAACTGTTTATTGTGGCGAGAGGACCAGAGAAATGAAGAATTTAACCTTAGAGATTTGTCTAAAAAGTTAATGACAAAATCTCAACATTCTTCAACAGTAAAATTTTACTATACCTACGGCACACAAAAAAGACAAAAAATATGGAAGAGCAAGAATATTATTTGTACGCTGAAACTATTTCAGTGTTCAAAAGAAATTAATAATACAATCGATAGAAGACTGGGACAACATTACACTAACCGGCAGATGGAGGTGTATATATATATCTATATATTTTATTTTGCATCTTAACTCTAAATAAACTCGCTAGCAAAATTAACGCATAATCGTATATTGTCTTATAAGTTTTATTATCTGTATTTTAGATCAGTTATATTGGCCTAAAATTACTTCTGTTTATTATTTCTTGCTGAGGCGATCCTTTTTTTTTTCATGACTGATAAGAATTTATCAATAGTTTTTATAAATTCCCAAAACAGGTATATTCGCTGAAATGCTCGAAGTCGTTTATTTTAAAATCATTTTATTTGAGTGCGCGCCTGTTGTCTGTTGAATACTTAAATCAGTAAAATGAACCCTAACGTACGCCAAAATCGCAATCTCACCCCCGAAGAGTGTGCTGCAGTTATTGCATTATAATTGGCTTGTCTCAGGTACAAAAGTGGAAATATTTCATGTTAGACAATCAACGATCTCGCGAGCAATAAGAATATTCCAGGACACTGGAAATAACCAGAAAAGACCAGGCCAAGGCCGTGGTCAAATAACCGATGCCCATCAGGATCGATTTTTGAAACTTCAGGCTCTGCGAGAAATGTTTGTGACAGCTACATTGCTCCGCCAGAATTTTATAAGGCGATATAACCAACAAATAAGCAGCGATACGATAAGAAGGCGTCTTAGAGAGGATAATCTGCGATCCAGAATGGATGGAACTGAACCACCGTTGTCCCCAGAGCACCGAAGAGTTCAACAGGCTTTTGCTAGAGAGCATATAAATTGGGAAAACCATCAATGGTCGAACGTATTGTTCATAGATGAGTCTAGGTTTTGCCTATATGGCAACGATCTTCGTATTCCAGTATACAGAAGGCCGGGCGAACGATTTGCGCAATGCTGTATACAACCAAAACATGCTTATGGTGGTGGGTCGGTTATGGTATGGGGCGGCATTAATATGGAAGCTCGAACAGAACTGGTGATCATTCAGAGAGGCCGTCTCACTGCTCACAGGTACATTGTGGACATTTTGGAGCCTCAAGTGGTACCTTTTGCTCCCTTTATAGGGGACAATTTTCTCTTTATGCACGATAATGCCAGGCCACATATTGCCAGAGTTGTCCACAATTACTTGGAGGAGGTCCAAATTGAGACGATGGATTTTCCAGCGCATGTCTACAAAAAAATATATTTTTATATTAAACTCGCCAGCAAAATTAACGCATAATTTGATAATTTTTATTTTTTGGAAAAACTAAAACGAATTGAAAAGTAAAATTACTAGTATTTGTTAGACAACTCGTTACCAAAATAATAAATTTCAAAGACATTTTATTAACTAGCTAAACAAGAAGATACAGTGGTTCAAAGAATAATGTGCAAAACGCAGTACAAAAGCATTACAAAAAAATAATCAGAAGGCACGGTTTAATAACGGGTGTTGCCTTCCCTGGCACGGATTACGGCCTGGCAACGTCTGGATATGCTGAGAACCTCATTCCTTATTTCATCTTGCTCGATAGCGTCCCATACTTCCTCTAGTCTTAGTGGTAACTCATTTAAATTATTGGGTGGATTTGGTAGAGCTCGTAGACGCCTATCCATTATGTCCCAGATAGGTCCGATGGGATTGAGGTCTGGCCTATGCGCTGGAAAATCCATCGTCTCAATTTGGACCTCCTCCAAGTAATTGTGGACAACTCTGGCAATATGTGGCCTGGCATTATCGTGCATAAAGAGAAAATTGTCCAAAAAAGGGAGCAAAAGGTACCACTTGAGGCTCCAAAATGTCCACAATGTACCTGTGAGCAGTGAGACGGCCTCTCTGAATGATCACCAGTTCTGTTCGAGCTTCCATATTAATGCCGCCCCATACCATAACCGACCCACCACCATAAGCATGTTTTGGTTGTATACAGCATTGCGCAAATCGTTCGCCCGGCCTTCTGTATACTGGAATACGAAGATCGTTGCCATATAGGCAAAACCTAGACTCATCTATGAACAATACGTTCGACCATTGATGGTTTTCCCAATTTCTATGCTCTCTAGCAAAAGCCTGTTGAACTCTTCGGTGCTCTGGGGACAACGGTGGTTCAGTTCCATCCATTCTGGATCGCAGATTATCCTCTCTAAGACGCCTTCTTATCGTATCGCTGCTTATTTGTTGGTTATATCGCCTTATAAAATTCTGGCGGAGCAATGTAGCTGTCACAAACATTTCTCGCAGAGCCTGAAGTTTCAAAAATCGATCCTGATGGGCATCGGTTATTTGACCACGGCCTTGGCCTGGTCTTCTCTGGTTATTTCCAGTGTCCTGGAATATTCTTATTGCTCGCGAGATCGTTGATTGTCTAACATGAAATATTTCCACTTTTGTACCTGAGACAAGCCAATTATAATGCAATAACTGCAGCACACTCTTCGGGGGTGAGATTGCGATTTTGGCGTACGTTAGGGTTCATTTTACTGATTTAAGTATTCAACAGACAACAGGCGCGCACTCAAATAAAATGATTTTAAAATAAACGACTCGAGCATTTCAGCGAATATACCTATTTTGGGAATTTATAAAAACTATTGATAAATTCTTATCAGTCATGAAAAAAAAGGATCGCCTCAGCAAGAAATAATAAACAGAAGTAATTTTAGGCCAATATAACTGATCTAAAATACAGATAATAAAACTTATAAGACAATATACGAGTATGCGTTAATTTTGCTAGCGAGTTTATTTAGAGTTAAGATGCAAAATAAAATTTTGTTCGTAATGTTTGAATATGTGATTATTTGAGAAAAAAAATACTGCATTATTCGTGGTCTAATTATTTTAGAACAAATTGAAAAATGCGTCACTAAAATCCTTAAGTGGCCAATAACTATACCCGTTATCCTATCAAAACAGCCATGTGGTTTACAGCTTGAATTTCAAAATAAAATTGTGGACGAAACCTATGACATTATAAATGGGATGAGATGTATTTCAAAAGTTGTCATTCAGTCTGAATGACAGAAGGGAATATTAATATCAGTTTCTTCCCTCAAGCAACTTTTAGAAGACCTGAAAATAAAGTTTGAAAAAAAATACCTGCACACATAGATTAAACCAGGATAGTTTGGAAAACTTTTTTTGTCAAATACGAGGTGGGAAGTGATATCTAAATGTGATTTGGTGATTGAAGGGTTACAAATAGATCAACTACAGGATTCTGAAGATACCTTATAAGTTTCTTCATCTGATGCTTCCGAAATTCTCAACCAGATTTATTGAATTTGCAAAGGGAAAGTGAGGGTGTGCAATATTTAGCAGGGTGGATTGCAAAAAAAATCAAAAATAAATAAATATCCAGAAATGGGGCAATACTCTTATCATTCAATTAAGCAACATGATTATCACATTCCACCATGGGTACAACATTTGTCTCATGGTGGTTTAAATGTGCCGTCAGAAAAATGGCTGGAAGAATAAATTTATCAGTCAAATCATTTAATAAAGTCCACAAGGAAAAAAACATTTCGCCAGAGTAAAAATATTACTAACAGACTGGTACGTTGAGGAAAAAATAAATACCCGACAATCCCAGAAAAGGTCCTTAAAGCTTTGAAAAAATGAAAAAACTTTGTACTTAATAGATGTTACTTTCGTCAATGTAAAATATAAATATTTGATTTTTATGTTAATTTAAAGTATTACAATTTTAAATTTAAGTTTTGTTCTAAATTTAAACTTTAAGTTTTAAGAAAATAAAAAAGAAATGTTAGGAAATTTTCTAAAATGTAAACTATTTTTATTTGTATAAATATTTAGAAATTAATTATACAAACCATTATGTGTGTTGTCGTAAAATTAGTATTTATGAATTGTTTAAAATTATTTTCTAAATTTACATATAAATCATTTATTGCAAGTGCACGATGTGATATTCTACATATATCTACTAATTAAAAAACTTATTTTTTATTCTTATGTTCACTGTTTAGATTTACTTAGTAATCGAAATAGTAGATTACTCCGTTATTATTCTTTTATAATTATGGTGCTGTGCAATAAGTCATTATAATTATTACAAAAATAAAGATGACTAACATTGGTGCTAACAATTTATAACAAAATTGTTGAATAGGTGCTTAAAGAAAGACTAAATAAAATACACTGACTTGGTTTTACATGAGATCTCACAACTTTTTATAGTGGAAGAATTGTGTTGCGAGACTTAGCATTTTTTACATTCTATGTTTTTGATGGGATCTATTTATTTAGTGTATTTTGTAGGCCGCATATAGCTATTATTATTTAAATAATAAGGATTTAAAAACTATAATTAAGGCACGAAATTATACAACATTGAAATCAGCTGTTAGAGGTGCAATAGATGAGGAATTATCCCTAGGAGAATCACACGAAGTTTTTCCTATGTGGCCGAGGAATAATAATAATTCTTTTTATAGGGGATCGCAACCACGTCGTGAACAATTTGCGGATACGTTTGCAAATAGTTTAAAAAATAATCGTGGCTCTAATAATTATAACTACGCACGTTTTAATCAGTATGAAGGCTCACGTAGTGTACTTAATAATACTTTTTATAGAGGACGTTCGCAAAATAATGCTAGAGGAGGTTAATATCATCATTAAAATTTAACGGCAGTGGTATGGTAAAAACTGCCTACAAGGACAACTGGTGGCATGTTGGTTGTTATGTCCATGCATTTAATTTAACAGTCCAGACAAGTTTTGAATCAGTTGGTTATATTCGCACAAAGTAAAATCTTTTACATATTTAAAAAAATCCACAAGCCATGGATAAACTAAATTATTATCAGAAACAGCTAAACTGTCCTGCTTTGAAGCCAAAACAAGATTGTTCAACACGTTGGAATTCAACGTTCTATGTATATGTTTAAGCACGTTTTTGAAAAGAAGGACTTACATTATACTACCCCATCGGCGCCATCTATGCGCTAAATGCCAAACTTCATTTTATTCAGTTTCCTATTTTTATTTTAATTTTAGTTAATAAATTAGGATCTGTAAAGATGCCTAGTTTGCTGTTTGCACGATGCATTTTTAGGACTTCTTGTACACAACTTGTATATATGTAACATCGTATAGATATTCTATACATTTCACCTGTTTATATTTAAGTATCTTAAGTATATTCCAAACAATACGGTGACTAAATTTGAATGTATTTAACTTACGGCTTGATATTCAGTGATACTGAGTGACACTTGTGTTCGTTTTTCAATAAATGTTTTAATGTAGTATTAGTTATGTTTAACTTTTATTCCAGATAAACATAATAGACACTTATCGCTGTTGATTATATTATTTTAGCTATCTAGTGACAAAACATTTCTTTTTAATTTCTTACTTTACCTCATTTTATAAAAATAATACAAGTAAGTGGTGGCGCCCTTTTAGTAACTTTGACCATACATGTATGAATATTTTAACATCAATATTAAGATCTCTCCAGACTATACATTATAATAATATATAATCTTTTGTTTATATTTAACAACATTATAGAGTTATAGTAAGCCTTACCTACGGGTCCAGCTTTCTTCTAAACCTGAAACAGTTACATTTCTTTCTTTTTTGGAACTACCGAAAAAGTTATTACAAAGTAAGGAATGTTGTAGAGCCCTAATTATTTAATAAAAAAAATAGTAGTTTTGATAGAGTGCGTAGGGACAGGAGAGAACGCGTTGTCATGGCTTTGCCGCTAACATGGTAGAAAAACTGATAGCTGTCATGTTGAAAAAATATAGAATTACAAATTTATTTTCTATAAGCTTTCTTTAAAAAAGTAAGGAGGAGAAAACCATCGTCCGAAGACCACAAACGCTAATAGGAAGTAGAAACTATGTTAATTAGGAAGTACGAAAACTTATTTATTGTATAGTATTATATAGAAGCAACCTTCTTAGACCCCAGATTCAAGCATCATGGATTTCATGAATAAGATTTCTTCAAAGAAACGAAGGAAAATATTATAATGAAGTTATTATAACGAGTTTATAAATTTATATGGGCGCCGAGTAGACGTGTATCTCGTGGCTCCGGCTATTATTGTATATTATTAGTATAAAATTAGTATTTTTTTCTTCAAATTTTTTACAGTGTATAGAAATAGACAATTTCAATAGAACAACGTAAAAAAATATACTACCTCAACATTTAAAGTAGTTTATTAGTGAAACAAGATACCAATTAAGAACAACCATCATGGTATTTACAAAGCGACAAAAAAGTGAGCTGAAAAAATTATCTCTAGACGCGCTAAAGTAACTGGTATGCTATGATAATTGCATGACTACGTTCGCAGATAAAGTAGCCAACAGAGCGTCCCAAAAAGTATCAGATGAAATAAAGGTATTGACAAACAAATTTGAAAAATTAGAATCACGTGTAAATACGGTGACCGAATCTAATGAAGAAATAACTAAGAAAATGGATGACTCAAAGCAGCAGTTAAAAGAACGGGAATTAAGGATATATGGTGTGCCCGAATGCGATAATTCTGCAATACGAGAAAATGTAAAACAAGTTCTCGAAAATAAACTAAAAATATGAAATATATAATTTCAAAAATCCTATAGAATTGGGAAATTTGATGCGAAGAAGAAAAATACTTCAAGACCGGTTTTAATAAGATTCACGAATGTTATAGACAGAAACATTGTATATTACA
Source organism: Sitophilus oryzae (assembly GCF_002938485.1). Lineage (NCBI taxonomy): Eukaryota > Metazoa > Arthropoda > Insecta > Coleoptera > Curculionidae > Sitophilus > Sitophilus oryzae. The sequence continues at coordinate 7,779,382 of NW_022147434.1, read as the reverse complement.
AGAAAAAACAACAGGACAAAATCTATTTATCATAGAAGAATTTTGGCCAAAGAGAAGATTGGAAAGCACCTTGTCTGGACTGATGGTGGGAATATCTTTACATAGGTTAATCAGAAAAAATAAATATAAGATCTGAAGATGACATCTTGAAATGTGCTTAATGCTGGACTACGATTACATGTTTACATAACAATCTTATTGAATATCTAAGACAGAAAGACGTTTTTTAATAGAGAAAGGTTTTTTTATATAATTTTTATATAATATATTTTATATATTTTTTTATATATATTTTTTCTTATATTGTGAGAAAGAGAAAAAGTAATGGAAAATGTAAACTTCGCATATTTAAATGTTAGATCGTTAGTGCCTCATTTTTCCGGTCTAAAATCATTAGTGCTAGAAAAACGTTATGATATATTAGGAATTTTAGAAAATTGGCTTACAAAATATTTCTTACAATACTGAAATACCTGGTTATAAATTAATCAAAATGGATAGACTTGGAAGAGGTGGGGGAGTAGGAAAGTATGTCAGAAATAAGTTTGATTTGTAATATTGAATTCAAAGCAAACAGATAGTTTAGAGCAACTGTGGATTAAATTTAAAATTGGAAATATAATATGTACTAGTAATTTATAGACCTCTTAAATGTCAATTTTGGAATTTTTTAAGTGAATTTGAGACCTGTCTGGCTCAGTTTTCTATGGAGTGTGATAGTCTTATATGTTGTGGTGATTTCAACTTAAACCTCTTGGTACTAGAAAATAAAAGCGTTCAAGATTTTATGCATTGCATCGATTCTTTTAATTTGCAACAAATTGTTGATACGCCTATTAGGGTTACGAACAGAACATCTAGTTTAATTGATTTTATAGTTATTCCTAAAACAGTAGAATTAGAATTTAGAATGAGTGGGAGGGGGGTTAATCACTGTGACCTTACAGATCGATTGTGTCACCCTTTCTTGAGTTATAACTCATCATACAGTCCCAGGGCTTTGACAAAAGCCAGTATCTGGGACGGTTTCACAGAGGGTAAATATCTCCAATATCAGTCGTACCACAGTTCATGGCACGAAGGGTTGTCGTCTCGGCGCACTCAGTGATGAGGTGTTCTGGTGTTTCCCCATCTTCCCGACAGAATCTGCATTCGCCGTTTCTTCTTAGTTTCAATCTACTGAGTTGTTCATTGAGGGGACAGTGTTCTGTTAAAAACTCCGTGACAATCCGAAGATTGTTCTTACTTGTTAGATCTTTGATTTTTCTTGGTCGTAAGCCCTCAGAAACTTCTTCGAGTGTCTTAGACCGCTGCAAGATTCCCATTCCAGGTTGCGGATGGAGTCTTCCAAGTTCTTGAGTTCCGCCTTTAGTTGGTTACCACTTGAGAAGCAGAACGGTTCTGGTCCAGTTAGTGGAGTGTTCGCTCCTTTTCTAGCTAGATCATTTTTGCTTTTTCATTGCCTTCTATCCGTTGTGAGCAGGCACCCAGAGTAGGAGGACTTTGTTTTTTTTTGCCTAATTTATTCAGCTTCTCTATGCATTATTTGACCAATTTCGAATTGATTGATACTAAGTTGATCGCTTTTAACGCTGTTTGACTATCAGATAAGATTCAGGCTATTTCTTGTTTCCGATAGTTCCTATTTAAGATAAGTTGTACGCATATTTCGATAGCGTAGATTTCTGCCTGTAGGATGCTAGGGTAGGTGCCCATTGGTTCGGAGTATTTAGTTCTCGACCCAAATACTCCGATCCCTGTTCCCGCATTGGTTTTGGAAGCATCAGTATACCAAGTTATGGTATGGTATTTCAACTGCTAAGCAGACGTTTCTCTCTTCCAATCCTTTTTATTGCTCAATACTACATTAAGATGTTTTTCAAAGTTCTACATTCTTGGCATATCTAAAATAGTAAAAAAATGAATATTCTGTTATATTGTATTAAATTAGCAGCATTTGGTGCTGATCAGATCAATATCGAAATGTTATTGTTGTGCTGTCCTAAAATAGTACCATTTCTAACTAATATTATAAATACATGTCTCTTTGAAAATAAATTTTCCGATAATTGGAAAATTGCACGTGTTTCTCCTTTCCCGAAAACTAAGACCATAGATTCATTTAATGATTTGAGACCTATTAGTATTTTACCTTGTCTTTCCAAATTGTTGGAAAAATAATGGACAGTCAAATTCGCATTTTCTGAAAAGAAAATAATACTTTACCTCAAAATCAATCAGGATTTAGAAAATTTTCTAGTGCTGGATAGTCGACCAGAGAACTAATTGGTTGTGGTGTACCTCAAGGCTCAATATTGGGTCCTCTGCTTTTTACTTTATATACATGTAGTGGTACGTATACATTGGCGCGCTGCGACGCAAACGCGCGGCACGCGCGCACCGATAGAAGATCGTTAAAACAATAAAAGTAACGCGCGGACAACGCTCGGCGCGCGCAATGTATACGTACCATAACATGGTGACATTATTAAGCCATGTCACTGCACAGTATTATGCAGATGACACACAATTAGTGTTTTCTTTCGTTTCGACTGTTAATAAATATTTAAATATTTAAAACAAAACGTCTCGGGCTTATCAACCAAAATTTATTTTTTCAAAACGGATTTTTTTATATTTCCAAGCTTTCGACGGTTAATTTGCGCCTTCTTCAAGGCTTAATTATTGTAATTAATTTAAAAAACTTTGTAGCCCTAAAGAAGGCACAAATCGAGCGCCGAGAGCTTGGAAACACAAAAAAAATCCAATTTGAAATAATAAATTTTGGCTGATAAACCCAAGACGTTTCATTTTTTAATTTTTAAATAATATTCTTGCTTAGAAAATTGTTTTACAATTTTGTTTTCCTAGAGCATAGAATTAAAAATACACTAGCGCCAGGAGGCACGTATCGCCGCCCATACTAAAATATGTTAATATCTCGAAAACTGCAACTTTGACTGATTTTGATGTTATTACAAATTTTGTTGCAAATATTATTCCTAATCTTAATTTGAAAACCGCGTTTCGCCAGCTACTATAATTTTGGAGTTCCGATTTTTAACATTGAAAATGTTTCTGTTATCCTATATAAGGGAGCCCAAATCGAATTAGAATGCTACATTTGCCACACCATGACGTCATATATACAAGGGTATAGGAAATCTCGGCGCAGCGGCGACAGTCGGCCAGCGCGCGCAAAAACCATTACATCGCTAATTGTTTATTGATATATCTTTATTAGTTTAAAAGCAAAAAATATGGGGTTTGCTTTGATACCTTGTCAAGACATAAGCAAAACTTTTAAATTGTTTCTTTTTTTCATTTAGGCCTTTGTTTTTCGTTAAATGAGAGTTATATTAAAAAAAATCTATTTTTAAACCAAATTTTCGCATGATTGAAATGATTATTCATGTTTAAAGTTTTTTTTGGTCATAAGCGCTAATGGAAATATTTTTTTGTAAATAATTATAAAAAATTACTCCCTAGGACGACTTTATTGTGTACTGGATCAAAAATAAGTATTTGTTTTCTCTATATGGTGGTATTAATATATAGATTTTTGATGATAGTGCCCTTTTACCCGGTCTAATTTTGTACTACTTTCGGAATAAGGGTCCCCATTAGTGTCCGACCGAAAGTTCGGTTTCGGTTTCGGTTTCGGCCGAGTTTCGGCCAAAAATCAAGTTTCGGCCACAGTTTCGGTTTCGGCCAAAATCGGCCGAAACTTTTGCCGAAACCGAAACTTAACAAGTTCAAGCACTTCACGATCGCCTAACTTTGTTTTCCGCGGCAACGCTTTGACGGACGCTGTCGGCCCTTTTCGGGAATTATCGTGCGCCGTTCGGATAGTTCTGTAGCAACTAGCAACAAAACTTAGTCAGCTGTGTTAGTCAGTGCGTGTGCGCCCGTCGCAAATATTCTTTAGAGGTTATGTTTTAGATGGAACTGATTACATGTAAGTTGTTGTTTTGTTTCTGTACTTGAATGATTATTATAGTTAATTAAATATTGAGTCAGTAACTTAACTTTGTTTTGTTGTTATTAACAAATCAAGTCACATGTAAAAAAAAGAGATTGTAAATGAAAAATGTGAAGTGTATAATTTCATGTTAAATTAAATTACGTTGTATAAGGTAAACTTATTTCAAGATTTGTTTTTCATTCCGATGATCTATTGACCGATTGTTATTTTTATTCTCAGAGTAAAATGTCACAAAGAGAAAAAAATCCGATTTGGCAGTACTTTGACAAAAGTATCAGTGATACATCAAAAGCTGTTTGCAAGATATGTAGCAAGTCCTATTCGTTAGGAAGCCACGAACCAAAAAAACAAACATTACACGGACTGAAGCTGCATTTATCAAAATTTCATGACCAGGAGTACAGGCAAGTACAAAAACGTTCATCAGAATTAAACGATTTCAAAAGTGAAGCAAAATTGAAGCGTACAGACTTGAGCGTATCATTGAAACAATCAAGCTCAGATCAGTCGACTCTTGTTCAGACAACCATCCCAAATTTGACTTCTAAACCTAAAGTGGTACTGTGGCCTGATGATCATGAAATTACAAAAAGGATTGATAAAACTATAATGGATTTGATAATCGTGGACATGCTGCCTTATACTTTGGTGGAAGGTGAAGCATTCCGCCGACTTAATTTATCTGATCCTCAAGGAGTTCGCAAATATCGGTTGAAATCTGAAAAATATTTTAGAACGTCACTAATGCCCAAAACATACGAAAGAATTAGATCAAAAGTACAGGATTTAATGGCACAGAGTAAGTGGGTGAGTGCTACTACAGACATTTGGACCAACGCATGTAAAACATGTTCACTTCTCAGCTTCACAGCTCATTTCATCATAAATGATAAACGTCTTAAAGTGATTTTAGGTGCATGTGTGCTAGAACAAGACCATACCAGTCAGTATATCGAACAAAATTTTACAAATATGGTAAACGAATGGGGTTTGCAAGGCAAGATTTTTCTAGTCCTACGTGACAATGCCGCTAATATGGTTCGCGCGATGCGTGATCAATATGAATCTATAGGATGTGTCGCACATACGCTCCAGCTTGTCATAAAACAAGCGCTATTTTCAGAAGACGAAATAAAAGACCTCCTAAAGAAATGTAGAAAAATCGTCGGCCATTTCCATCACAGTGAGCCAGCGACCAGGAAATTGACGGAATGTCAAAAACAATGCGGATTGCCAGAGCATGCCTTGGTGCAAGACATTGATGTGAGGTGGAACAGCACGTATTTGATGCTGCAAAGACTTATGGACCAAAAAAATGCAGTAAACTTATACTGTGTTGAACATGGTAAGATTGATTCTCTTCAATCCACTGAATGGGCTATTGTAAAGAACCTCACATCCATATTGACATTTTTTTATGAAGCCACCCTTGAGTTATCATTTGATAATGCATGCATTTCAATTGTCATACCTTTGATATCGTTATTAAACCGGAAATTGCAAGTTCGCTGTGAAAATGACAATGAAATGATAACCAACATGAAAAATTCACTATACGAGTCCATGAACACCAGATTTTCATCATTGAAAAAACTCCCTTCGTTGATGGTGGCTACATTATTGGACCCAAGGTTCAAGTCTAAATACCTCAATTCCAATGAAGTAGACATTGCTGTAACAGAGCTAATATCTTTCTTGACTGAGTCTGAAGTCAGCATGCAATCATCCCGCAGCACTGATAATGATAACGCCAATGTTTCTTTTGCTTCAACTACATGCGTCTCGCAAGCTCACCACATACAGCAAGAAAAAGAGAGTCTTTGGGATGTGCACGATAATACGACTAGTCAAACAGAGACCACAGAATCTGGAGAAGACACTAAACACTTTCTGAAAGAAAAGATTCAGTCTTACTTGTCGGAGCCATTATTACAACGCAATGCAGACATATACAGTTATTGGAACAGCACTCCATATCCAACATTGAGAAGCGCTGTTTTAAAATATCTTTCAGCTCCACCTACCAGTGTCCCGAGTGAGCAACTGTTCAGTGCTGCTGGCCAAATATACTCGGATCGTCGCAATAATTTGCGTGGCGAAAATGTAGACAAACTGCTTTTCTTGGCGTACAATATAAGACTTTTCAATTATGAATATTAATAATATATAAGATATATATATTATATATTTAGGGTTACTTTTTTTTTTTTGGTCTATATATTATATAGAAGTTTTTTTTATTTGATTTTATAACTGTTTTCTATTTAAATGTTTAAACTTCAGTTTAATAGTGAGTTACTTAGTTCGAAATGTAAGTACAACTGTCCTACTAATTGTGATCTGGGTATCTTTTTTAATTCTAAATATGTGATTTTTGATTATCTATGTTGAGACTGGAACTAGGCGAGATAGTAATTATTATTTTTATATAAGAGGTACCTAAAAGAGATTGATTATTCTACTAAGTACAAATACAATCCAAAGTATTAAAGGGAAAGATCTCAAAATACCAATACTTAGTATTTAATGAAACAGTAACAATTATTGATTTGATTTAGTTAGATGACTGATTTGACAGAGAACTTAATTTGAAAAATTATTAAAAATGTTATTAATATGTTTTTATTTTATATTCAATAAATGATTACAACAATCTTAATAATATATTGTGTTTCCATTTCATGCCCTAATTAAGGTAAAATGTACCAAATTTCAGTAATTTAATAAATTATATACTTGACCACGTGAGTTTCGGTTTCGGTTTCGGTTTCGGCCGAAACTGAAGCCACGGCCGAACATTCGGTTTCGGTTTCGGTTTCGGCCGGAAAATCAGTTTCGGTCGGACACTAGTCCCCATATCATGTACTGTACTTCCATCCCTGAAAAATTCAGCTTGTGACACCGAAGTGAAAGGTAACGTCAAAATAAGCTTTAATCTACCTACATCATAGGTAGGTGTAGGTACTCTAGGTATATTCTACCTAGACAGTAGCTGCACTAGCTGACAGTAGTAATTAATTTGTTATCCGATAAGTAGTTGTCATTATATAAGTTTAATCATCTTATACCTCCTATAACCGTAGGTTTTGGATTTTTCCTGATTGGTTTGTTAAACAAAAATATACTGGGCATATAAATGTCTGTTACAGGTTAATTCGTTAAAGAAATATGTTACACACATATTATTTTAATAATAATAGTATAATAGTAATGGCTATATTATGTTATAACACATACATATGTATTGAATGTACTTATTTTAACCAATGCATTGTTTTGTTTTTTTAATCTCACAAATAAGAAATGTTTTATAGTTTTTATTATAAAAAACAGTGATTATACAATTTATTTACACCCCTTACACTGTTTTCTGTAAGGGGTGTAACCAGGAGTATATTTCGTAACCTCTTACGATATAAGAGGGCACAAAGTGTTTTATTACTTAATGCTTAAAATTTAATAATATATTTGTACATAAAATAAAATAGACTAGAAAGTCAATTAATTAATATTGACGTAATTACTAAATAAGTACAAGATTTTTTTTCTAATTATTTTAGTGTATTTTTAGTCACCTAATTATAAAGGAGAGATATCCAACCATTGCATTATTTTACTCACAAATAAATGTTTTATGGTTTTTATTATAAAACAACGATTAATTTATTATACACCCCTTAACCCAAACACTCCAAGGAGGATATTTCGTGACCCCTTATTTAAAGTGGACAAGCTTTATTAGTCAATGTTTTAATTACCCAGCGTCTTTAATAAAAATCTAATGTAATTTTTCATAGAAATGATCTGACATAAAAAGCAAATTTTATCAAAAAACTTTTTGATTATCTACAAGGAGTAAACCGCTGACAAATGTCTGTATACTAATGCCAAAGTAATGCCAAAAATACAAATTAAATACCAAAATTTCTCATATAATGCCCCACTAATGCCAAGCTGATTCCAATATAATACCACTAATACCACGAATAATATGTAACACATTTGTTTCACGAATTAACCTGTAACAATACTGGTAGGTACGTGCACAGATTTTTTCCTAGGTAACTTAAAAGTCGTTAAAAAGTCTAATTATATTTAAAGAAGATATAATTCCAACAAATTACATTATAAGGCCAATAATGCACAAGTAATACCATTAAAATTTTAGCGTTTTTAACTTGTGTAACATATTTCTTTAACGAATTAACCTGTAACAATAGTGGTAGGTACGCGCACAGATTTTTTCGCTAGGTAACTTATTAAGTCGTTAAACAGGCCTATAAAAGCTATAACAACATAGGTAACTAATATTTATAATTTAATTCGAGTTTTAATCTCAAATAATAAATGTTTTTACTGGTGTATTTCTGAAGTGTTCATTATTAAAAGTAGATATTCTTCAAGTTATGCGAAGTAATAAGTAATGTTTCCGGTGAGACCGCGTATATGTCACCGGATTCTGGTTAGTATAAAGACTTTTTCTATAGAAAGAGTTTTTTCTATATTTTCCTTTCAAAATAAGACTAATTTCTTCTTATTCTTTTAAATATTACAGTGTTTCTTTTTCCTAAAATGTTATACTTAATTTTCGCTTAAAATTAAAAAATCACAAATGGAGGAAAATATACGTTATTGAATAAAGTTTATACAAATCACTTTACCATAACAAAAAAGTAAAAACATGTCATGGCGGAAGATATTCAGGTGGCATTTCACACATTTATCTATTAAAATCGAGATTAAAATAATAAACTTGCGTAACATGTTATACACGAGATAGAAAGTTTCAGAATCGATTAATACGCAATACGCTACGCAGTCAACTTATTCCTATGCGCGGATGAGCGTCTTCAAGACTCTTCCTTCGGCCAGGGTCACGACGCCGCCGAAGAGGAATCGGCCTACGTTTGGCTAAACAGGCTGGACACGGTGGAGTACGATATTGGCGAGTCTGAATATTTATAAAAATTTGCAAAGTAAAATATGTTGGAAAAATAATTAGTCCATACATATATAAAAGCTCAAAGGGTTTTTTTGTTGCATCCATCCCGCCGAAAGCGCTTTACCAATCTTGATGATTCTTTTTTTAAATGAAAGGTATATATGTGTAGATTTGTTATGAAGTATTTTTATAGTGCTTAATGGCTATTTCTTTGTGTAAAACGACTAAATACTAAAACATACCTGAAAACACCTACACACAATACCTCCAGAAATAAATTAGTTGTCATTGTCAGTGGTGTGTCAGTTAGATTATATATTACGTTTTTAGATATTTTAGAGTGAGTTGATGCCGCCAGCTTTAGATACATAAATATTAGCACAAAGGTTCGTTTAAACGACATTAGTGAATTAGCTACACAAAGCGATTTTAGGAAATTCATCCTCTTAGAGAGTAAAATTATCTCGGAACAGTTTGTTGTATGAAAATTCCTTACTATTTCGTCTAGAAGAATGAAATCCTACAAAAAGAATTAGAAGAAATTTTTGAAATTCATCAACCAAATGGGTAAAGTTAGTAAAAATTTATATAAAACTTGGTGACGTCTGGATTATACACATAAAAATTGGCACAAAGGTAAAGCGAATTTATGAAATTTATACCCTTAGGGAGTAAAATAGGGAATGAAAGTTTGCTGTACGAAAATGCAATACTATAACATTATAAACCAGACAGTATAAAATTTTATACAAGGGTTTATTTAGTGACATCATAAGGAAATATATCTTCCTCAATTATCCTTCAAAGAATAAAAAATAACCTATAAAGAGAGTATTAGTGCTCTTAATAAATAAAAAAAAGATGAAAAATAAAAAACATCTATATGTTCACTAGCTCTCTATAAAGAAGTAAAAAATCATTTAAATCAATGCATAAACGATTCGAGGTGTAACGCGAACGTAGTTGCGAGAAAAAGCTAGTAATTTATTAAATTATTTTATTTAACTCATTAATTTTCATTGAAAAGGAATTTTTGTAATTCGCCACTATATTAGTTAAAAACTAAGAAACTCATATCAAATTTAAGTTTTGCGATTTTGACTTATACTTTTTATAAAATCTGAACACATTTTAAAAGAAAAAAAGTTTTTGATAATATTTGTGTAGATTGACTACAAGTTGTATAACATAAATTTCTACGACCGGTCTACCTAGTAGTCTGCAGCATCGCCTTTGGTGCAAACGTGGGCCTGTTAATCTGTGACGTGACGCACAACAGCCAAGAAAAACAGAAGCGTGGCTAAGAATTTAGTAATTTAAAAAAAAGTCTTTTAGATACAGTAGTAGGTATTAAACAGTTTTGTGTTTAAATGGGGTTTGCCTTTAACAGTTAAAAAATTATATCGTAAAGTGTAACTTTCCATAAGAATTCTTTATCTGTCATTGATCATGATATGTCATCATGTTAACCTGATGTTTTGTATATTATTTTGTCTTTTTCGAGGTTTTTTTGCTAGTTTGTTTTACGGATAGGTGCGATCGCATAATTATTATTGATAATGTTTTATTTAATTTTAACATTACTACTTTTTCAGTGAATCTTTAAATCTGTTGTTTTTTGTTAAGTTCGTTATTTAAACATATGTATGTAATACACTCATATTAACACTAATCATATTTTTACGTTTTTATTCATCATTTTCAATGCCCCCCCGGTTGCATCTTTGTAAAGGACTGTCAATTTTTTAAATTTTTAACCCCCTCCCATACCCCATACCAACCCCCCATCCCCACCAAAAACTAATGGCCAGATTCTCGGATGCCACAGTATTTTTGGTGCAAATTTGGTGAAAATCGGTTCAGCGGTTTTTGAGCTATCGTGTTACAGACGGACAGACAGACAGACGGACAGACAGAGAGACAGACAGACACCATGAAAATATTTTTATTTAGGTCATTTATGACCCAAATAACTCATTTTGAGTGAAATTAAAAAAACCTTTTTTTTGCCGATCTTAATAACCTACCATACCTATTGCTATGGTCGGCTAAAAAGTGAAAACGTTAGACATTGTAGTTCCAGAAACGGAATATCTAGAAATGGCCGATCACGATAAAACCGATGTAATGGTTACAACAGGTAACTTATTAATTTTAGTTTATATTTAAAAATTAAATGTCTATTTGTGATTTCTTTTTATTTCAGAAGAAAATACACCAAAAACCCCTGTCGCTAAAAAAAGAAAGATTCAGGCCCGAGAACGAGATGATATTACTTATGACAGGATGGAAAACAAACACGTACAAGATTTTGAAAGAAAAGTCCATACCATAATTAACAACTAGAGAACGAAGTGAAAGTGCAATATATGGAGAATTAATTGGAAAAAGGCTTGAACAAATGGAATCGAATGAAAGAGATTATGTAATGCACAAAATCGACAATGTAATATACGAAGCAAAAATGAGATTCAAGAAAAGTGGATATCCTTCTACGCAAGTAAACTCCAACTCCTCACAGACTTTATATGCCACAACAACTTTTCCTTCTGCACAACTAAACAGAAACACCCTGCAGATTTTACATGTCGCAACACCTTCTCCTTCTACCTCTATAGGTATACAGTATTCGGAACCATCGGAACCCTCATCAGTTGAAACTTATGATGGATACAGTGTAAAAGACTATTATGAAGGCTTCGAATAATTAGTTTTTAATATTTAGGAATTAGAAATATGTTTTTAATTTTTATGATACAGAATTACATTTTTTTTTGTCATAATATGTTCTTAATAAATATTACTTTACTTTTATAAAGTATTCAAGTTGTTTCAATAAAGCTGTACATACTTCAGGTATAATTTTCGATATAACTTGAGGGGAGGGAGTTCTTAATAAATATTACTTTACTTTTATAAAGTATTCAAGTTCTTTCAATAAAGCTGTACATACTTCAGGTATAATTTTCGATATAACTTGAGGGGAGATTTTAAACAAGTAATGTAAACTTTTGAAGCTATCGCTGGATGCCAAAAAAACTGAAGTTATGGCTAAATGCTCTTTTGCAGGTATTGTTGCTCTTAATTGGGTATCTTTTTTGCAATCTGTGGTCCAATTTTATTAAGCAGGAATTCAAAATCCTCGAATAACATGCGACAAAAAAAATCTGTACCGCGGTACCTGAAAAAAAGCATAAACAAATTAGAGCCACCTCCGATATTAATTTTAAAATAATGGGACCATAGCAAGTATCAGTTTAAACTCAACATTAAACTGCTTAGCTGTAGCCCGATTTATTTTAAAGTTTATTGTAATTAAGTAATTCATTTCCTTCCTATAAGTACTCGTAAATACATTCTATGCATACCTATCTCTACTGTTATTTAAAGATGTTACCCACCATCTTCTGTGTTTGCGTTTCTTTTTTCGATTTTTGAGTAAAAGATGACCACAACTTAATGTTATAAAAGTAGCTAAAGGTGTCACATCACCACTTTCGTCCATCTTGTTTGCGACTCGCAAACACGACTTTTACTTCCCGAAAAAATTGCAACTTTGCGAGGTGCACGTAATGTATATAATTTACTTGAACTCGGACAATTACTTGCCAAGTTTTATTCAAGTCAAGTCACTCGGTAAGTAGTGTGAGTAGCCGACTTTAGAAGGCAGGGATCGATAAAAACTTTATGTATGTAGAGTTCTGCTCATAGAAAAGTAGGACATGTAAAAAATGTATTGTACCTTTTAAACAAATTAAACACCAGCTTTTTTTAAAATGTCTAATTATCTTTCATAACCTAAATTTGTTAAATGACTTAGACTCTTTGACTTTGGCAAGTATTTATTTTATAAAAATAAAAAAAAATGCCAAGACATTTATCAGAGTTTACAAAGGCACAAATTATAACTCGAGTTATTGAAGATCGTTGGTCTATAAGAAGAGCCGCAATCCATTTTGGGGTTAATAAAAATACGATAAATCGCTGGAAGAAATGTTGGATTGATCATAACACTACAAAGAGGAAACAAGGAACAAGACCAAGAAAAGTAAGTTCGAACGAACAAGATGGGGCTCTACTCAACGAACTAGAGCACAATCCATTTTCAACATGTGCAGAGGTTTCTAGCGCAAGAGGGTTTCCAGGGTCTCGTCAAACCGCCCAGAGAATGATAAAAAAATCAAATTTGAAATGTAGTGTTGCAGTGAAAAAACCTCTATTAACTGATGAGCAAAAACAAGCCAGGATAATTTTTTCAGTAAATCATCTTTAAATCATGAGGATTTTTGGGAGCGGGTTATTTTTTGGGACGAAAAAGTGTTTCAATCAACATCCGATAAGAGAAGAATATTGGTATACCGTCCCCCAATTCAAGATTTAACCCTGAATACACCTATAACATCAAAAAAGCAGGACATTTTGCAGTAAATATCTGGGGTTGGTTTGGTGCCAGGGGCTTAGTTGTTTGTTGGAGGATCGAGGGACGTTTCAACAACGAAAGATACATAGAAATTTTGGAAAATGTTATGCTCCCTTCTGTTAGGACTCTCTATGAAGACAACAATTTTGTTTTTCAACAAGATAACTGTCCGGTCCATACTGCTATTGCCGTTAATCCCTGGTTAAGAAACAACATCATTGAAACATTGCCTTGGCCTTCCAACGGCCCCGACCTAAATCCGATGGAAAATGTTTGGGGTTGTATAACTAAAATTATATACAAACGAAACTGGAGACCGAGAAATCCCGAGGAACTAGATGAAGCAATTCATAGATGAATTGTCGGAAAATCAACAATATTTTCGAGATTTAAGTTTTTCAATGTCAAGACGACTCCAGCTTGTTTCGGAAAGCAATGGGGAACCCATTAAATATTAGGATAAGTCTATTTTTTATTACAGTTTGAGGTATTATCCTGTTCCTTGTTGTAGTGTTCCTGTTCTTCTTTGTAGTGTTATGATCAATCCAACGTTTCTTCCAGAATGAGTTGCGGCTCTTCTTATAGACCAACGTTGTATATGATTGCATAACATTTTAGTGGCTTTAATAAAATTAGTTTTAAAATATCATTTTATCTTTTGAAAAAATAAATAAATAAGTAATTAATGTAACTACATTATGAAAATTACGAAGACACAATTTTTATGTTGCAGCGACCCTAATATAATGACAAACGGCTGAGTGACATTCATAATATCAAGGTAACAAACTTGTAATTAATATGGGGTGTTATAATTACTTAAAATACATATTACACGTCCTACTTTTCTATGAGCAGAACTGTACCTAAAGAAGTACCTATAGAAGAAGGTGAACTGTTCTAGGTTGTAATGCCACTATTTCTAATAATGAAAAAACATCCTTGGATACTTTTCCATTAACTAGTACCGGTTCAATTTGGTATGATTTTGATTTAGCTGTAGAAAAATTCGTACAGTCCTTTTATTTAAGCCTAGAGCAGTGAAGCCTAGTGGACACAGAATAAATACTTATTTCTCCGTTTATACCAACTGATGAAAGGGCGTTTGTGTATAATGGCTACAGATTATTCATATTTAATGAAATATTTAAATAAAGACACATACATTCCTATTATCAAATTATAAATCAACTCTTGGTAGCAAGAGCTAGAATATATTCACTGGATATTTTTTTTAGTATTATCTATGTAACATATTATATGATTTACATGATCCAACATATGCAAAATTGTAGTTCAAATTTATCGAAAACTGTAACATTCAACTGACGGAACTTATGACATTTGTCATTTGTCATCTTTTGTAATGTGCTTTTTCTTAGGTTGTTTTCAAATAAACATATTTCAATATTAATCATCCTTCTATTACTACCGCTGTACACCACAATTTGGCGACGAGGTAAAAAAGCACACACTTTTCAGTAGTTAGAACCAAATATTTTCGGAAAAAGTGTACTTCAAAAAAATTTATCATGCCGCGACGAGAGGAAGCTGGGTGTTTCACCACAAGTTCCGCAGCAAATTACTGTTGTTAATACAGGCAATGTTTCTTCTCTCGCTATTTTTAAACAGGGCGATGACTTCGAAGTATTTGAAGAAAGGCTAGAACAATTTTTTACAGCCAATTTACTCGAAGGAAACAGAAAAGATGCTGTTTTATTAACCTTACTAATTGAAGATGTGTATAAAGTATTAAGAGATCTTTGCACACAGTTCAGAAAAAAAACATAGGAGAACAATTTTGAAATGCTGATGGAGTTGCTAGGTATGCGTTTCAAACCAGGAATATCAGTATACAGAAGACGAATAGTGTTTGATTCTTTAAAACAAGAGAACGATACTGTTGATGATTGGTATTTGAGAATTAAAAACAGCTCAGTGTAACTTTGGGGACAAATTAATGTACAGGGTACAAGATAAATTTGTGACAGGGATGAGGTCAGGTCCTATTTTAGACAGATTTTGTGAAGAAAAGCCTGCAAAAGGGTTAAATGATTTATTGGAAATTGCTCTTAGTAAAGAAGCAGCGTTGAAGGAGCAAAGTACATCTAATGTAGAAGTAAATAAGGTACAAGTGGGTAGTAAGTACAAAAATGAACACAAGAATGACAAATTTAAACAAAAGGAAGGGAAACTAGAGGAATTAAAACGTAATTTTTGCAACACAACAAATCATAATTTTAGTAAAGGTAAGTACAGAAAGTTTACTTGTAAAAAATGTGGTAAAAAGGGACACATATTGGCAGCATGTAAAGGTAAAGTAGAAGGTAATCATCTAGTAGACGAGGGTGATGAGAAGGACACATTTCCTTTATATAATTTTTAATCTTTTTTTAATTTAGCAGATTTGAGAGAAATAAATTTTATTAAGTCAATATATGTTTCTCTTTTACTAGATAAAGTATCAGTTCAAATGGAACTAGATACAGGCGCTGGAGTTGCTCGCATACCTTTTAGTTTTTATAAGAATAAAGTCATATTGCGTTAGAAAATACTAATGTAAAATTAAAAACATATTCGAGTGAAATCATTGTACCAAATCGAAAAATTTCAGTTAAGATTACATTTAAAAATGTTTCAAAGACATGTGAATTAATAGTGGTAATAGCAACTACAAAATTGTTATTAGGTAGAGATATTGTAAACAAATTTAATCTAGAATTATACGAGAATGAAATTGTTATTAACGAAGTTGAGGTTAAATCTGATAAATTACATAAATTATTATTATCTAGGTATTCTAAATTTCGGCCACAATTTGGTATGCTAGTATATGACATAAATTAGGATTGATTGACGCATTCAATTGTTTTCGGCCACACCCTGTTTCACCGGAAATGACTACAACATTTGATTTAAAACATTTTGGCTGTAACAATGGGAGTGTTTGTAAAAACAGTAATTTTTAGTCAAGGAGCCTTGGAAAAATAGATTTGATCGTCTAATGTTTTTAGTGTCTTGTCCTGGCCAATTAGAAAATGCTGAAATCGTATTTTTAATCATATCTCAATTTTTTCAAATGGAACGAGGGTGGCTCATTGGCATATTTGGAAAAAGCATTTTTTACGAATAATTTAATACAACACACTTGGTATTTCGAGTCAAATTGTCTTTGTGAACCGCATGTTGCAATTTCAAATAAACCATATTCGAAAATGTCAAAAGTTGACATATGATATGTCATTCTATTAAGACTTTTATTTTCTCTCGAATAAAGTAAGAAAATACCGAGGGTGCCATTTCAAAATCAAATGTTGTAGTCATTTCCGGTGAAACAGGAAGTGGCCGAAAATAATTGAATACGTCAATCAATCCTAATTTATGTCATATACTAACTTACCAAATTTCATCATTTTATCTGAAAAAAAAAGTTATAGAGGTGAGCCAGTTTTAAGACGCACCCGGTATATATTCTCCTCCATATCATCCTGCAACTAACGGCTTGGCAGAAAATTTTGTTAAATCTTTAAAATTAGGAATAAAAAAAGCTCTTGTGGATCAAACTAATGCTTCAACTTTTTTCGAGACTATTTTAAATAGAATTCTTTTTAGTTATAGGAATTCTGTACATGGCACTACAGGTTTTTCACCATCTAATTTAGTTTTTAAGGATAAAGTTATTACAAGGTTTGATTTATCGTCTAGAAATTTAACTACTGATAAAAACAAAGATAAACAAGTAGAAAATTTTAAGGGGAAGACAGATGAAAAATTTGTAGTTGAGGAGAGGCTACTTTGTAGAAATTATAGAAATCCAAACCAGAAAGGGGGGTTAGAGGAAGACGAAGTTTTAAATGAACGAATTTATTTATGCAAAGTAGATAATTTTATATGGAAAAGACATTTATATTAACTTAGAAAATATAAGAGTGAAGTGTTAGATAGTTAAGAAGTGTCTAGTGAACTAATTAATTATTAAACAAACGATTTTTTTTATATCATAATATAAGTGATACGTAGATGTTAGAAGTATCAACAAAAATGAAGATGTGAACCTTTAACATCCTCAACTGGATAATGACAGTTCTATGGACAGTATTAGCAGTGAAACTGTAAAGCCAGTGGTTGACAATGATAAGGGTAAAATTGTGAAATACAGTATCCACGACTGCTCTACCGATGAAAAGCTGCCTTTCGTAATATTCGCAAAATTGTTTCTCCAAGTGTGAATGTGCGACTAAAAAGAATAATAAAACCTCCAGTGCATTTAAATTTATGAGGGGAGGTATTGTAACATATTATATGATTTATATGATAGAACATATGCAAAATTGTAGTTCAAATGTATCGAAAACCGTAACATTCAAATGAAGGAACATTTGTCACTTGTCAATTACCATCTTTTGTAATGTGCTTTTTCTTAAGTTAAGAGAGTGTTTCTTTGAATGTGATATGCCTGCATATCACATCATAGCGCATGGTGGCAGATTATTGAACTAATTACTGTCATCAGTCTCATCCAATTGTCAAAATTTTCTTCTCGGATCTCGGCCTCGGCACATCATAACATTAAGTGACATTTGCGTGACATAACCTAGTGACATTTGCGTAAATAAAACGGTATCCCAATTTTTGTTTTTTTCTTGCGTTTAATCAATTAATAATTAAAATATCAGAATCAGACAATAAAAATGTCTTTGAGAATATGCAATAAAATGGTAGGTAAGATAAAACTTATTCAAACAATTTAACATACAGGTCAGATTGTTTTTAGGCAATAATAGGCAATCAATAGGCCTGCATCATATTATTTTCCCTGCTTAGAAGGCTTTGTTACCTTTCAAGGCCAAGGTGTTCAGCCCTAAACAACTTTAATTATTACGTACTACCTAACACTAAAAGTGAGCCAAAGCTACACTGATGGACGAGCTGATGGAAACTCCTCTGGGGAAAAAGTCGGTCCATCCATCCAGTTTTCTGTGATACTAATTTTAACAATTTGTTATGTAATTATGTAGGTTTTTAAATTTAGGTAGGTTAATACGTAGTTTAGTAAACATTGTCAATGTTTGCTAATATTTGAAATTAAAAATGTCTAAACCAGGTATTTTATCCTATCAATGTGCAGGTTCAGGGTGTTTGATACTTCACTCGATTACAGATGAAAATTATAAAAATAAAAAGCTTTTTAGATTCCCTGAAAAAGATAATACTAGACGTATACAGTGGTTTCAAATCATGGGATTAAATTATTCTGATAACAGGTGCTATTTATGTGAAGAATATTTTGAAGAAAATTTTTTTTTTTCTGATTCTAATGGAACTAGATTATCGAAATATGCCCTGCCATTTAATAATCAGAAAATAATTATTACTCAAGATATTCAAGTAGTACCCCGTGATTCTCAAAAACCCACAACATCTACAGAGTTAGCGATTAAAAATGTGGATATTTCAGAAATTATTCTCGAAGAAAAAATGATTAGCAATGAAAATAGCCATTTACTCTAGAAAAAGACGCTTAGATTCAAGTTCTAACCTACCACCGCGAAAAAAACATTTTTCTATTCTATCAAAAATAAATGAGACTCGTATACATAACTTATCACCTAGAAAAAAATATAATAATATATATTAATATAAAAAATATAATATATATATAATAATATATTTTGAAAACAAAAGTCAAAGAAATACTATTTGTTAAATAAGAAAAGATTTATTCAAGCCAAAACAAAAACTAAGAAAAGCTTATGAAATTTCAAATACAGCTGTTTTTAAAGATCTTGAAAACAACCTTGATCCGGCAACTTTCTCTTTTTTTCAAAGCTCTTTTACAAACATTAAAAAAACGAACTTTGGCACTTCCTTCCAAGAGTACTTTGAAAAAACTTTTAAAAGATGTGCCATTTGAAGCGGGAATAAACGCCGACCTCATGCTAAAGCTATCAAATAGAGTAAGGTAAGGTGGGGTAAATGCAGTCATGGGGTAAATGCAATCAGTCAACTTATTAACAAAATAAGAATATTTTTACTAATACTACTGTCACCATCTAAGCGAACACACTCAAATTAAGAACGCGTCATAAGTCACAGACTCTTCGCGGCAACTGGTGTCAACTGTTTACAAATCATTTACCGAACGTAAGGGAACATAGACAAACAAATAAAAAGAGACTGGCAAATTAAATGACAATGAGAGGGACAACGTTCCCGTAGCGCAACTCAGAACGCAAAAGTTCGTTCTATTTATGTTGATCTGCGCATTGCGTCTATTGCACCCGCCATCTCATTCTAATATAACAAGAGAGAAAGAAGCAGCCATATAAAACGTAATTTCTAAATAGAAGTTAGAACAATCGCCTTTCGTTTTCGTCATCATGACAACCAAGATGATAACATCATGACAATTCGTCATGTTTGTTATTTTTTCTTTTAGTGATTTACCTTTTTTTCTAAACTCTCCATTTTATTGACTTATGAATATGGATAGGAAACAAATTCCTTTGTTCCATACAGGTATTTATATTTTGTTACTTATAATTTTAGGTTATACTATTTGTTATTTTATTTGCTGCAGGAGCCAGTATCATCTATATTCTATATGTATTGGTACCCCCTTTCTCTGATAGATATGTTAAAGACACCCCCGGTAAAATAAAAGTAAGTAGTTATATTTATCATCTTTGTCAAAAATATTTCGAACCTCTCTTAACATAACAAATTAATAGAATTAATTTTTTTCAATTTTTGGGTAGGTAGTTTATAGCTGGTTTATAGTAACCAGAAACTCTATTAATATATCTATTTTACTTTTGTTTTAGGATTAAAAGTGGACTTGAAAATGGTTCAGGATCATGATTCTCGTAAAGTCCTCTTTGCTTGGATATTCACTTTGTTATTGCAATTAGGCAGTATTTTCGAAAATGAGATTTTTAATGCCCTTTAAAAAAATTGGTCAATCGTCTCCTGCAACAGTCAGTTCCTCTGCATTTAAAATTGGTAGGTGGGTGGAATAAACACTGTTATTTTTTGTTATTATATTATAAAAAGTTTATTTATTTTTATGTATAAATAAATATGTTTATAAAACAGTACAATTTTTGCTTTTTTTATAATTTCCCTTATAATAGTAGTATTCTTTCGTTCTGAAAGAAACTGCAAATTTTCACTTATAATATCACAAGAGCTTAAATTATTTTCGGAAATTTTTTTGAGGGCACGAATATTTTGAAAATTATCCCGAGTCGAAGACGAGGGATAATTTTCCTAAAATATTCGTGCCCGAAAGAAAATTTCCAGGAATAATTTAAGCTTGCGTGGTATTCGGTAAGAAAATTTCACACCTAAATTTGAAAAAAAATATTAATCCAACATGACATTTTAAAATAATTTCAATTTGTTAAGTTGGCCAAGGTATTGCTAAAACTCAAATGGGTAATATTTCAATATATAGACATTGTAGTTCATTCACATTATGATTGTAGATCTTATGTTTACCTTTTCAACTGTCAAAAAATTTCCACTAAAGTTTCGTGGCGCCTCGAAAAAATTTCCGGAAATTTTTTCAGTTGCCATGGTAACTAGTCAACATTAAAGCATGTTATTGGTTGAAAAGTAGAGGTGTGAAATTTTCACTTATACTGATTTATTCCCTACACCACGTTCCCTTTACGTGGTATAGGGAATAAATCAGTTTAAGTGAAAATTTGCAGTTTCAGAATGAAAGAATACTACTAATAATGGCTAATTTAAATTTTCCGCCAGCCAGAATGTGCAACAATGTCTTACGATACGTTTTATACCACCTACCTCTTTCTTTTTCATATAAAGCACACATAATAAAGAAAGATAGCAATAAAGACGTACGTCGTGCCATGCTACTGCTAATTGGTTTCAAAATTGTTATTCTGAGTTGCGCTACGGAAACGCGGTCCCACTCTTTACCTTGAGATTTGTCAGTCTCTTTTTATTTGTCTGTCTATATAAGGGAATGAGTGTATTTATGCGTAGCACGTGTGTTATAAATTTGCGATTTTTTTGTGAAAAATTAAAGGTGAGTGTTCAATTTTATGTAAGATGTAAGGGTATAGGGGGTTTGTTTTTGTATTGTGTGGGTTTAAATATGAATCATCAAATATGTTTTGTATTGTATACATGATTGCACTTGCCCCATTGAAACTCCACATTGTGGCAAGTCCAATCATATTTCGGCGGGGAAGTGCAATCAATTGGTTGCACTTTCTCGATCTATATTTTTTTTCCAGATGGTCAGAAATTATGTAAGAAAGACACAACGAGAACGAGGTTACTCAAAAGAAACTCTTACGGCTGCTATTCAGAGCGTAAAATCAAACGTATTAAACGTAAGAGCAGCGGCGAAAAATTACTCTATACCATACAGTACCCTACAGTGTTATGTAACTGGTCGTCGAGGAAAAAAATTCAGACAGGGGGCCGATGTACAGCACTGAGAAAGGAAGATGAAGAATTGCTGGTACAATATCTGAAACCTTTGTAAAAAAGTGGTTTTGGACTATCACGGAAGGAACTTTTGGATGTCATTCAACAATATGTCAATAGAACCAAAATTCAAACTCCCTTTAAGAATGGACGCCCCGGAAAGGACTGGTTTATTCTATTTAGAAAGCGTAATCATCTAGCCATAAAAAAGGCCCAGTCTGTGGAATATGTAAGGAAAGAGCAAACTGATCCTTTTATAATAAGTGAATACTTCAATTTGCTGGAGACAACACTTCAACGGTTAAATTTGGTTGACAAACCACACCTAGTATGGAATCTGGATAAAACTAGTATGTACACCGACCCTAGTACAATTAAAGTTGTAGGAGAAAAGGGAAGATCATCGTCAAGAACTACTGGAGGTACCGGAAAAGAAAATTTTACCTGTTTGGTAGCTGCTAATGCTAATGGTGGGAAAGCTTCACCTCTCGTAGTTTTTAAAGGTTTAAATCTATGGTCCAATTGGATACCCGCAAGCAAAGATAATAAATGCCCCAACATGGCATTTGCCGCCAGCAAAAATGGTTGGATAAATTGTGAAATCTTTATCAATTTTTTAAAGAATAATTTGATTCCTGCATTGGGCGAAGAACGACCTGTATTGGTTATCTACGATGGACATGCTACACATGTTACAGAAGTAATCGCATTCGCAAACACTCAAAATATAGAAATTTTAAAATTGCCAACCCACACAATCATTTGCTGCAGCCTTTGGACCTCTCCGTTTTCAAATCAGTTAAAGTAACTTGGGATGAAAATTTGTGTGTTTGGCAACGAAAAAATCCAGGACGGCGTATTTCCAAAGCAGAGTTTGCACTCCTATTTGGCAAAGTTTGGGCGAACGTGGATATGAATATTATCAAAAGTGGTTTTAGAAAAGGCGGAATATTTCCATTCAACAGGGAAATACTTAGCCCTGAAACGTATGATCCTGACATATGGTTAAGATATCAAAAATTTCAGCAACAAAACAACAGGTTGACAGAAGACGCCACTCTGAATTTGGAATCTATAACAGACCAAACCGAAAAACAACCGGAGCAAAATGATGAGTTTCAAAATATTTTATTAGAAACAATACGATCAAATAAATCGGTTAATCAAGTCCAGAAGACACGGAAAAAAGTTTCATCAGGTGCTGAAGTTTTAACATCTACGGTGGGTCACGCAATTCTTGACAGCAAGAGCACAAAAGAAAAGAAACACACCAAGCAAAACGATAGTGGTTCAAGTACTAGTGGTACTGCATTGAAGAGGGTATTTAAACGCCAGGCAAAAAGGAACCCAAGTTCTTCTTTTGATTCTTCAGTTTATAAGAAGTTATATCGACACCGACGATGACATGGATTTGGAATCGAATGCCTCCAGAGATAGGATCCTATCAAAGGAATGGCAAAAACTACCTTGGAGAAACTTTACTCGAACATGACTATCCTGAATCTGAAGGGGATTCCGAAGAGGTGCCATTGAGCAAATTGAAGAAACTAAATAAGCAAGAAGAAAAACAAGAAGAAATTGCTGTAGGCACATACGTAAAAGTTATATTAAAATTCGCGAAGAGTGAGAAGATATTTATCGGTCTTGTGACCGAAATAATCGAACCCTTTAGAATTTATAACTGTTCTTTTTTAAAAGAGGCTATTGGACAAAAGTATCCCAAAAATACCTTTGTTTTCCCAGAAGTAGAAGACAAGTCAATGGTGTATAAGGACGAGATATTAGAATGTCTAAAAGGACCGTTAATTAGACGTGGACATTATACTTTTTCCCCTTCTTACGTTCTTACCTGAATTGTTTAGTACTTACCTATAAATTTACCTATAAACCTTACTTAAGTTAATCCGTTGCCTATTTGTTGGAAAAATGTATTTTCTGTGCATTTTGTAAAGCATCCATACAACGTTAAGAAATATATATTTTTTTTTTTCAGTGGTACTGTTTTGCAATCAAACTTTTTAAAAAAATATTATTTCTCCAGTTTTTTATTTCCATATGAGAATCTAATGCCCTTTCCCGACTTGATTTTAACAAGGTTTTACGTATAATTTCAAATCCGATTGCACTTCCCCGCTCTCGTCGGGAAAAAGCAATCACCTACATTAAACTACATACATATTTTTTTTCCAAAACTTGTAATAGTTTCAATGTTTTGACAATTATACCTAACGTAGAAATCTCCAATGAACTCCTAAACAAAAATTCATAGTAAAATATTTATATTTGACAACATTATGTATTTTAAAAAACGGTATTCGAATTCCTGGTTGCATTTATCCCACCTTACCTTAAACAAAATGAAGCCCATTGATCGATACTGCATTTTAATGTTCGACGAAATATCCTTGTCGGAACAACGCACATTAGATGTTGCAAATGATAAAGTGGTTGGCTATGTGGATCTTGGTTCTCTAGGACGTCAAAATTTACATGCCAACCATGCTTTAATTTTCATGGTTCATGGACTTCATAAATCATGGAAGCAACCAATAGCGTATTTTTTACAAGAGATACAATTAAAACTGAACAACTTAAAAGACTTATAAAAGAAATAATAATAGAATTATAGAAAGCTAATCTTCATATATTGGCCACAGTTTTTGACCAAGGGGCCACCAATCATTGTGCAATTACTCAATTGTGTCGGGAAAATAGTAACAGGCCAGGACCATATTTTGTTTTAAATGATTATAAAATATTTACACTCTTTGATCCACAACACCTTATAAAATCAAATCGTAATGCACTTTTAAAATATTTCATAAAATACTCTAACACAAAATTTGCTAAAATGGATCACATTAAACAATGCTTTTATATAGATAAGACAAAAAGATTTCAAGCATTACGGAAAATCAGGGAATGTTTTCTTACATTAAAAAATCAAAATCGCCTTAAAATGAAGATGTGTATAGCAGCAAGAACTTTAAGTCACACCGTTGCCGCTTGCATTGTTATAATGCTTAATGTTGTTGCTTAATGGTTAATATGCGACGGCGACGGCGACGAGGGATCAGCCAGCGCGCGTAGCCCGATGGTAGGCAGGAGTGGGGTGTGCCAGCCGTATGTTATCGGATCCGGACCTAAAGGAACTAATTAAAAGACTAGTTCACGGGAATCTATTCGGCGGATCCGAGATATACTACAAGGCGACGACGACGGATTCGGCCTTGTCTATTGCCACGGCCGGCGTAATTACCACAGAAAATTGTCGTGGATACTGTTTATGATTTTTAGTTTGTTTTTTAAATATTTTATGGGAATGTTTCACTTTAGGTTCTTTAAAATTAAGAAATATCTTATAAAACGAAGTAGATATTCTGAATTTTTAGACATAAACAAAAAGCTTGAAGTGAAGAAAAATACAATTTTTCGTCAAATTTTTGTAATATTTACTCCAATTAATTGATTTGTGATATAGTTCTTTAAACTCTGATTTGAGTTTCTTTTTTATTTTTTTTTATCTGCAATAAAACTTATGTTTTTAACATACACAATTACATGTCTCGTTATATCTCCGTACATCATAAAAATTATACAGATCATACTGTGAATAATTTTGACTGACAACGAAACGCATTAGCAAGCAAGGGGGATGTCAATGTTAGTCGGGAACTATTGTGAACTAAAGACCTAGTTCAACGAACTTTTCCTCTGGTGGAACTAGAACTAAGGAACTAGTTCCTCCCAAGGAACTAGAATTCCCACCTCCAGTTTGAAGACAGTGATAGTGAGTTTAGCGATGAAATAATTATTGAGAATCGTGAAAGTGGGACTGAGACGGAGCCAGAACAAGATGATAATGATCAACTAACCGATAGCGACGACGATATGGGAGCATACTTCTATGGCAAAAATAGATATAAGTGGTCCAAGAATCCTCCTGCAAATTCTAGAACAAGAGCTGAAAACATAATTCTTCATCTTCCGTGGCTGAAAGGACCTGCTGCTGACAACACGCCCGTTACACCTTATGAGGCTTGGTCTCTTTTGGTGACTGATAATATGCTTGATTTGATTGTAGAACATACAAATCGTAAAAAAACGGATGAATCTCACAAGTATGGCGATACTTCTACTTTTGTGGATCATACAGACAAAGTTGAAATAAAAGCCTTGTTAGGCCTGCTGTATCTATCTGGGATTTTCAAATCAGCTCACGAACACGCAGACAACTTGTGGACTACTGATGGCACGGGACGAGACATCTTGAAAAAATTGGGCCGATGTCTTTGAAAAGACATTGTAAGATTCCTTTTCCTACTTACGGTTTTACGCTTCGATGATCCTGATACAAGAGAAGCAAGAAAAGCTGGTTAGGTTAGGTAATAATAATAAGTTGGCGGTATAATAATAAAAAAGTTGGCGCCAATATCAGAAATTTTCTAGAGCTTTGTAGAACACTGCAAATGTAATTATAATAGCTACAGGTACGTGACTATTGATGAAATGTTGGCGGGATTTAGAGGCAAATGTGGGTTTCATGTGTATATAAAAAGCAACCGAGAACGATATGGTCTAAAAATTTTATGCCTTTGTGACTCAAAAACACACTATCTTGTAAATGCATTTGTATATACCGGCAAAAATCCAAATATTGTGAATCCTCGACATCTTTCTATACCAACGCTGACTGTTTTGGAGCTCATCACACCTATAGCAGGAAGTAATAGAAATGTCACAGGCGACAACTGCTTCACATCCTGGGACTCGTGGAAGAACTGAAAAAACATCAACTGACGTACGTTGGCACCATAAGAAGAAACAAGCGGGAAATTCTTCAAGAATTCTTGGGTAATCAACAGCTTGAAGTGAAGTGAATTCGTCTGTATTTGGATTTACGCGAGATAATACCTTAGTGTCATATGTTCCCACGAAAAACAGAAGCGTGTTACTGCTTTCGACATTACACCATGACAAGTTAACAACAAATGACCTCACGAGAAAGCCAGAAATTATTGAATTTTATAATTCTACTAAAAGTAGGGTGGATTCCCTTGATCAAAAATGTGCAGTGTTTTCATGTAGTCGCAGAACCAGGCGATAGCCACTTGCAATCTTTTATGCATTATTGAATATAGACGTTGTAAACAGTCATGTTTTGTTAAACTTTGCGGTTAAAAATTTGAGAATCATTTATCAAAAATTTGGGCCTATCGTTAATTGAGGAACATATGAGGCGACGATGTGTAAATCAGCACCTCCCTAGGGAGTTACGGAAAAAAATTAAAGACTTTAAAAATTCAAGGTCGCGCAGTCGAGCCAGACGAGCCGCCACTGAAAAGAAGACGGTGTAAAGAATGCTCATCTAGAAGCGACAAAAAATATTCCACGTATTGTACTTCGTGCCACAAAACATTTTGTAAAAATCATTTGCATCAACAACATTTTTGTAACGCATGTAAAGATTTGAATACCTAATTAGTTTTATAGCTTCTTTATTTGTTTCTAAAAAGCTCTCGTTAGTTTTTTGTTTGGGCATTTTTGTTATATTTTTTTTATTTTTCTAGTTTGTATTCATTAATCTGTATTATTTTAGTCGTTTTTTTTGACAAGAGAAAGATATCTAGCCTTGTTTTTGGATTAATCTTTTTTTATGTAAATATTTTTCATTTTCATTTTCGTGTTTCTGTAGGTAAAAGTTTAAATAAATTCGAGTTGCTTTCATTTGTAGGTTGGTTTCCTTTAAAGTAATAAGTTAAAATATTGTTCGTCAAAAAAAGTTCCGCCTTTAAATTAGGTCTGGGTCAAAATTGACCCAACAATACCCCTTGTGTAGTCTGGAAATCACCATACCAATTGAAGGTTAATCAGTACTAAATTTACTTCAACTTTACTTTTTTAAACTTTTTTCTACGATCAATATTAAGAAAGTTAGCCATTGGTTAAAATAAGATGATTCACCCTGTATAATATTCATTATATTTACAGCGTTTTCAGATGGAGCGGACCGTCCGCGACGGACCGTCCGCGACTTCGAGCAAGTACCATGAGTTTATATGAACGATTTCACATGGGTCGCGTATGCTCCGTCCGGATGAGCTATATTGAAAAAACATCCGCGCGTACGGTCCGCTCCATCTGAAAGCGCTGTTAGATATCTATTTTTGTTTATGTTTGTGAAAAAAGTTTACCAAAATGTAATTTTATGTTGATAATCACAATAAGTCAATAAATATTTATATTTCTTAACTGTTTAATTAAACTCCATAAAGAACTAAATCTTAATTTGGATCTGTTAAAAATACAGTTCTGTAAACGTTCAAAACAACTGCTGTGTAAGTATTAGCAGTTTTTTAAACGATTTTACTGCTTTGCAACTGTTCTGAACATTTACAAAACTCTATTTTTAACAAATTAAATAAAAATCCATTTAGAGATTCATTTAAAAAGGCCGCTTTAGCACTGTTGATAAAAAAGAAACCTGTATTTTAACCGTTTACTCTTTTAGTTGCTGTCCGTAGTCGATAGCGGCGATGTAAACTTAATGCCAGCTGTTTGCATTGAATTGAACACTCTTTTTTTACCTTTCTCTATGATAAACATATTTAAATATTAATCATCCATCTATTACTACCTCTGCACACTACAATCTCTACAGGGTGAGTTTCCTACGATGTTTTTTATAGGTATCTCGGAAACTACTGGAGATAGAGAGTCGGTTAAATGGGGAAAGAATTTCAGTTTTGTGGGATCATAAATACGCCTTGTCATTCAGATTTTTGAAAAAGTTCTTGGCTTACTAGATATTTTGAAAAAAGTTAATTTTAGCTAGTTTAAAAATTGTCCCTAATTCCATTATAATCTATTTTAGACAAAAAATCCATATTTATGATCTCACAACTTTTTAAAATGGATGAACTGTTTTGCGAGGCATTTTTTACATTCCATGTTTTTGATGGGTGATTTGTTTGAATATGATTGTGCAGTGGACTGTTGATTTTTTGTGTATGTGTTGTGGATTGAAAGAAGTTGTAACTTCTATGAAACTTTATTTGCTATGTGTGATTTACAAGAATGTGTGTACAGTTCTTTTCTTGAACATGGCTGCTATCATTCTCTACGTCACCAATATGGCGCGCTTTAGGCGCTAAATTCAAATTCTCTATTAAGTAACAAACATGGCGCCGGCCTTGAAATACTTAACTATTTCAATAAAATAAAATAAAATATTAATTTGAATTAACAATATTAACTTATACAATATCAAAAATGGCACATATTACTAACATATCATAACTTATATTAGTATATCTTAGCTTAATAATACATATCTAGTCTGCCTGAGGCAGCGGACAAATTTTATGTATCGCTCTTCTAACAATACCGCCACGGACACGCACCAGCACTACCCGAACCTTATCGTCTTTGCCGGGAATCACCTCCATGATTCTACCCAGTTGCCAACTCATGGGGGGAAGATTTTCGTCCTTGAGGAGAACCAGCGAGCCGATGATAATGTTGCTGTTGTCCTCCTTCCATTTAGAACGTTGTTGTAGGGTATGCAGATACTCATTTGACCAGCGGTTCCAAAAACTCTGCACCATTTGTTGTAGTTTCTTGTAGTGGGACAATCGGTTCAATGGTATATCAACTACTGCTTGTTGAGGAACTGAGACCAGAGCATCGCCAATTAAGAAATGTCCTGGGGTTAATGGGTAAAGGTCTAAAGGGTCATTTGAAAGAGGGGATAAAGGTCTGGAGTTTAAAATCGCCTCTATTTGAGTCAAGACCGTGTAAAATTCCTCAAACGTTAAACTAGCATCTGTAACAACTCGTTTTAAATGATGTTTAAACGATTTTACTGCCGCTTCCCACATGCCTCCAAAATGAGGAGATCTTGTAGGTATGAAATGCCATTCGATACTATGATCTTTAAAATAGTTATAATATTTTTCATTATCGTTTAAGTTTTTTAATATCTTATAAACGTCCTGCATGTTGTTATGAGCACCAACAAAGTTAGTACCGTTGTAAGTATAAATATGTCGACATATACCTCTCCGAGATACGTTCATAAATGTTTCAGTAGTAAGATCGGAAACTAACTCAACATGTACGGCCTTAGTAGCTAGACAAACGAATACACATAAATAATATTTAACTAAAGTCCGTGTTCTTGATTTTCCGTCTTTTAAATTCTAAAATCCAGTGTAATCAATGCCACAATGATAAAACGCCCTAGAAGGTGTGATTCGCGATTCAGGTAGATCACCCATTTTTTGAACCGCTGTTTTTGGATTGGTTTTAAAGCATGTGAGGCAATTCTTTAATACACTGCGAACGGCATTACGACCATTAATGGGCCAAAATTTAGTACGCAATCGTGCAAGAATTAATTGACTACCGGCGTGTAAACATTTATGATGCTCATGTTTTATTAAAAGCCTTGTTAATATGTGTTTTCCGGGCAACAAAATAGGGTGTTTTTGTTCGAATGCTAGAGATGAATGTTTAAGTCGACTTGCTCTGACATAAAAGAGCTAGTTCTACTGGAAACTCCAGTGCCTGAACCATTTTACACAATACCAGAGTAGCTCTTTCCAACTCGTTATGGGAAAGACCCTTATCTAGTTTATCCTTATTTCTAGAATTATGATTAAATCTTAAAATATAAGCTACTACGCGCTGTAGTTTAGAAAAACTAGAATATCAGAAAATATTGAACTGTCAGTAATTGTATGATACGTTAAAATAATCTTTTCCTTGCGCATTTCGGGAATTGTATCTATTTTAATTTCATCTTTTGATGGCCAATGATCTATAGATTGAGTAAGCCACTCAGGGCCATGCCACCACAATTTAGAATGCATTAATTTTGAAGGTCGTAAGCCACGAGATCCGCAGGATTATCTGTGGAAGGTACATGATACCAATCGGAATGTTCACTCATGCACTGAATCTCTGACACTCTGTTGGCTACAAATGTTTTCCATCTGTTAGGTTGATCATTTAACCACGCCAACACGATTTTAGAGTCTGTCCAAAAGTAAAAAGTAACATCAAGTTTCAATGCTTGGCGAACCGTGTTCATTAATTGAGCTAACAATAACGCTGTACATAGTTCTAATCTCGGTAAAGATATGGTTTTAATCGGTGAAACACGTGATTTAGAACATATTAAATTTGATAAACTATAACCACTGTCATCGGTCGACACAATGTAAATGCAAGCACCGTACGCTACTTCTGATCCATCAGAAAATCCATGTAAATATAACCTTGACGGTTTGGTCAGTATAACATGTCTCGGAATCTGTATTTTATTTATGTCTGTCAGGGTATCGATAAAATCTCTCCATATGTCTTGAAAATCGCCAGGAATTTCTTCATTCCAGTCTATTTTTAATTGCCAGAGCCGTTGTAGGAATAATTTGCCTCTTATAATGCATGGGCATATGAGACCCAGTGGGTCGAAAATAGTGGCTATTGTAGATAGTATAACCTTTTTTGTAATTGGTTTCTTTAAGTCTTTATATGTTATAAGATACTGAAATATATCAGTTTTTGTATCCCTATATATACCTAATGTTTTTCCTTTCATATCTGATGATATCACGTACTGAGATTGGCTTTCATTTTCTGACTCTTTATATAAACTTGTATTAAGAATTTCTTGTTTATTTGATCGCCATTTCCTCAGCGTTAACCTTGAATTCGACAAAACTTTTTCGAGCCCTAATTTTAGCTCTATAGCTTCTTCAATGGTGGATGCTCCGCAAATTAAATCGTCCATATAAAAATTATTTAAAATTGCATCACTAACTATAGGCTCAGTATCCTTGCAATTAAGCCCAATTTGATGTAGAGTACGTGTGGCTAGAAAGGAAGCGCTATATTTGTCGGTACATTTTTGCAACGTCCGCTGTAATGACTACATTAAATATGCGTAAGTGTACTAAAATATCAAACAAGTTTCTCCGAACAGCAGAACCTATCATCATCACATAATTCAAAGACAACCCTAATGCCGTTTTAGATGATGCATCAAAAACTACTCTTACACGTGTAGTACTACTATCTTCTTTTACTACCGCGTGATGTGGTAAATAATTATGTATTTCGTTGGATTTATCCAATTCAATATTAACTCTTGACATATGTCCTAAGTCTTCATATTCTTGCAGAAATTCATGATATTGTTTACGTAAGTCATCATTGCGTGCTAATTTACTTTCCAGGTGCTTTAAACGCTGGATTGCTGTACTTACTGATTCACCTAATTCAGTATGATTGCTCTTCAACGGAAGTTGTACTGTTTCACGACCGGTAGTGTCCTGTTCAAAATGTTTTCGAAAATGTATTTCACAATCAAGTTTTTCATTTGATAACTTTGTATTATCAGATGACAGATCTTCAATTTGCCAAAAACGCTCGAGTTGTTCGTTTAAAAGTTTATCATTTTGCGTAAAAAGACAATTGGAAGCTACATTAGAACAAGAGACTATTTCAGAAGAGTTTGACTCGGGAATTTGTAATGGACCGGCTAATATCCAACCTAATTTAGTTTGCTGTAAGATAAGACCATATTTATTTAGTTCGATTTTGCCTGATGATAGTAAAGAAAACTCCGCTGCCTAACAGCATGTCTATCTTACCTGGTTTATTATACTCTGGATCTGATATTTCAATATTGTCTGGAATATTCAACTCGGAAGGACTAAAATAATACTGTGGCAACTCACTTATTATTTTGTTTAAAATTAAAAATGACAGATTTGAACTATACGAGCTATCAGTTGACTTAACTTTGGCAAAAACTTTTTTATTAATATTTAACTTGTTTGATTAATTCCTGTTACCGGTATTTGAATCGGTAAAGCGTCTAGTTTAAGCACTTTGAATAATTCATGAGTCATAAAATTCGATTGAGAACCTGAATCTAATAATGCTCTACATTTGACAGGCTTATTATTTATATCAAAAACATGTATATGTGCGGTGGATAACAATACCTGCTCGTTTACTGATTTGGAATGTAACAAATTTTGTTCTAGAGAAGTCACGTTCACGATGGAATCTTCTGAATTTGACAGAATCTGACGTTCTTGTGATATGTGAACACTGGGATGTGTTGGTTGAACTGTAGATAATTCTGTGCAATTTGATGTAGGCGATTCTGTAACTTTTTTTCTTTGACAATATAATTATTGAAATGCAGTACAGTGTTATGTCGTTTATGACATTGCTTACAAGCACTACTACTTCGACATGTATCTACTGAATGTCCGAATTTTAAACAATTGCAACATATATTTAATTTGTTTAATTCCGTATATCTTGCCTTAGGAGAAAGAGCTAATAATTTATCACATTTGTAAATCATGTGATTATCTCTGCAAAACCTACAATCAGTTCTAAATTGATCATTGGCTTTGGTGACTAAATGACTTGATGAATGCATGAATGATTTATCTGACTTAACTCCTACTACCCTATTTGTTTCACGAGTGTCTAATGTTTCGAGCAATTGTGCTTTATTTTTAAGAAAATCTAAAAAAATAGTTATATCTGGTTGCTGATCTGACTTTAAAGATGCTTCCCATTCGCGTCTTGTATGATTATCTAATTTATTGCTTAAAATATAAATCAATAATGTATCCCAGGTACTGACTGGTTGTCCTAATGACTTTAAAGCTCTTTGGTGTTTAGAAAAACCGTCTATAATTTTTCTTAAGATACCGTGATTTTCTTTGCTCATAACGGGGAGCTCAAATATGCCTTTTATATGATGTTGAACAATTACACGTTTATTCTCATATCTGTCCTTGAGTAATTGCCATGCTATATCAAAATTGTGATCGCTGATTTCTAGTGACTGAACTACCTGAATCGAGTCATTCTTTAAAGCCGAAAGTAAATAATAAAAGCGTTGAATATTGTTGAGTGACGGATTAACAATAACAAGTGCTTTAAATCCCTCATAAAAGGGTAACCAGTTCTCGTATGTTCCATTAAAATGCGGCAGGTCGATTTGAGGTAGTTTTATGTTCATTGACGAATTTAGATAATTATTAGGAACTACTTGATTGTTGTCAGAGTGTATTTTATTAGTGTTAATTATATATCTGAATCTTGAAACTAAATAAAAATATTTGTCTTCAAACTCATTCCTCTCAGCACAAATTTCGTCAGAATTGTCAATTAATTCTATAGAAAGTTGTACAGTTTGGAATTCGTTCCATGTTTCATCTAATCTTTGCAAACGAATATCAATTTCATCGATTTTCTTATGATTCGCTGCATCATTTAAAAATTGTTCAAACCGAAATAATCGATTTTTAAGCATATTGCATTGAACTTTTAATGTTTTGAGTTCTTCGTCCGACATTGTTACTATTTATTATAATTGTTTAAATAAGTATGAAGTATGTAACTAATTTATGTTTAAATAATTATGTTTCTAATTATTTTACCTATTAAATTAAATTTTCACCCCCATGCAAAAGTTATCGTGAAAAATTATTCGGAAGTCGTTTTGAAACCGACATGTAAACGAATAATATCCAGAAATAACCGGCTAAATTGAATGCTATGATTTTGTTTAAATAATTCACACTTTGTATGTCAAAACTACTGTAAATGCTTGAAATTATGTTAATTATACAACTATCCTACCTGATACTATGCTGAGAGTAAATACTATGCGAGATTTATGAGATTAAATTGACTTTTATTGTAAAATCAAATATTTGCTTTGGTTTAAATGATTGTATGAGCTAGGATATAAAGGAATGGACCTACTTGATGAATTGCTGTGTCTTGCTGAATGAATTCTGTTATGATTTGGCTTCTTTTGTTTGTTGTAAAATGTTAGGTTCGTCACAAAATGTACTTCAACACGCTTTTTGGCCAAAAACTCATTTCCACACCACCTTGATAAAGAAATAAGTCCCGTTTAACATGGAGCGGATCATCCACTCGGACCGTTAGTACTTTCGAATAAGTCTAATGACCTAATGGCAGAAGCCATTAGGTCATTTTAAATATAAATAATAGTTTTACCCCCTCTTTTCAGGACATATAAAAGAAAGTCAACTAGAAAACCTATAACCCAAGACATGGTTAATGAAGCCCAGAAGAGAATGGCGGAAGGAGAATCTCGAAAAAGGATTGCTGATAGTTTTGGGGTCGACGAGTCTGGCTTGAGGAAAAGAATGAAGGGGGGGTTTGGAGTTGAACATTTGGGTCAGTTCAAATCGACTTTTACGCCAGAACAAGAAAATATCCTAGCTGAACATTGCCGTCAAATGGATGCGAGATTTTATGGATTGACGTATTTAAGGCTTAGAAGTCTTGCTTATGAATTTGCTGAACGGAATAGGATCCAACACAAATTTAATAAGGAAACGAAAACTGCGAGAAAGGATTGGATAGCGCCCAAAGGATTGGCGTTAGGCCAAGAGATACAAGTTTTCACTCAGAATCCCCCAAGAAATTAGTGTGGGGCGCATAATGGGTTTCAATAAAACTCAAGTCAATCTATTTTTTCAAAATTTAGAAGAAATAACTACAAAAATAAATTTTACCGCAGGTTGTGTTTTTAATGCCGATGAGGTAGGAATCACGACCGCGCCAAACAAAACTTCTAAGATATTGACACCTAGAGGAAAACGATGCGTTTCTAAAGTTTCGTCGGCAGAAAGAGGTCAGACTGTGATGGCAATTTGTTACATGAGCGCCAATGGAAAGTACGTTCCACCGGCACTAATTTTTCCTCGAAAGCGTCCTAAAGCTGAGCTTATGGATGGATGCATTCCGGAAGCTACAATGTTCGTCTCTGAGTCAGGATATGTCAACTCAGAATTATTTGTCCAATGAAAACACTTCAAGAAACATGTCAGAACGTCTGCCGAAAATCAGGTTCTATTAATATTAGATAACCATTCGTCGCATATTTCTTTGGAGTGTGTAACCTATGCCAAAAATAATTATATTCATCTTTTAAGCTTAACTCCACATTCAAGTCATAATATACAGCCCCTGGATCGCACAGTTTTCAAGGTTTTAAATGATTATTACGGTGATTATTGTGAACAATGGATGAGCACACATCCTGGCAGAATAATCACACAATATCAAGTGGCGGGACTTTTTGCAAAAGCGTATGAGAAAACTGCGTCTATTAGAAAAGCGGCCGAAGGGTTTGAAACTTGTGGAATATGGCCTATCGACAGATATAGGTTTGGAGAAGAAGACTTTCTTCCAAGTAGCAGAACCGCTCAACCACAACATGCCATAAACCAAATTGCACACATTCCTACTCTAACTGAGAATCCTTCATCACAACCATCAACATCGGGTTTATATGTTCAAAATAAACAAACAAATTGTGAGGGCTCTTCATCCTCAGATGAAGATGATAATGTGCTTCTAATTAACCTGAAGCTACAATTGAAAAAAAAAACTATTCAACCTGCCGACATAGTTCCTGATCCAAAAATACAAGAATATCGTCAAAGGAAAGGAAAGAGCCACAAATCCAAGATATTAGCATCTACTTCGAATAAAAAAAAGTTTGGAAGAACGTCAGAGAAAATTAGAAGGAGAGCAAACGAAGACAAAAAGAAAAGTGCTTTAAGATTCTGAAGAAGAGAAAAATAAAAAAGAAAAAAGAGATACCTTTGCTGGAAGGCGTCAATAACAAATCACATACATTTTGCTCAGGGTATGGCACTAAATTTGAAGAACCAATAGTAGAAGACTGGATACAATTCTCGATTTGCAAGCAATCGAAGATGAAAAATGTACATCTTATGAACAAGGAGAATATCGATGACCTATGCCTCTAAATATTTAAAATATTTGTTCCTACATTTTATTAAAGTTCAACTCTATAAAACATTTTGTTTTCTTTACTAGGGAAACACCTTATCAACAAATGATTATATTTTTACTTAAGGGGACTTTTGCCTCTCTTTTCTAGGATTTTTGTCCCTCTTATGGGGTAAAAGTCCCATTTTTCAACACTATTTTTTTTTTCAAATAAATAAATGTGATTAATTATTCTGCCGTTTTTTTTGTAAAACTTTTAAAGAGGAAGGTTTAAGAAAGTCATATATAAATTTGTGAAAATTTGAATTGATATCTTTAAAAGTTTACACATATCGAAAACTAACCTCAGACTTTTGTCCCACCGTACTCTACTTGCTAATAGAATTATGACGTTAAATCTAACTCGCAATATATGAACAGACAAAGAGATCATATGTATGCTGGAAATTTTGGATTTGTTCGACGGCAAGAAGTATAAAAATACAGAAATTTATAAATTGGTAATTGGCTGAGAAGGGATTTCTTAATAAATCTACGGACCAAATAAAAATAAGTGGAAGAATTTGAGAAACCCAGTATACAACAACGCAACTGTGTGAAAAATAATTCTCGCAGCGGAATGGAGAGACCTGAATGTGAATAATTCATTTTATTAGCACGCATTAGCACATTTTAGTCGCATGTGTCTGGTAACCTTGATTCCGTTCCGACGGCTACCGATTCTGCTATCTCTTACGTTCCACCGAAAGCTGTAACTTTCAAACCGTTTATCATACATATGGAAGGCTTTAAAAAGGAGATTTATCGACAATGGGCATATTTGAAATTTCTGTCCCTACTGCATGTTCCTCGAGGCACTGTGATCGAGTCAGATTGCTCATTTTCATTGTTAGTATACGGTTTAACTGTGTTTTTCCTAAAATTTAGAGTTATTTTATTGAATTATTAGCAGTGTACAATGAGTGTTATAAAAAAAACCTATACAATATTGCTTCGTACCTGCCTGTACAAGTGGGACTTTCAGGGGAAAAAGGGCGAAAAAAGAAGGGGGTGAAAAAAACCCAAGCTGGCCCAAGCCTTTTCAAAGCTCCTAATGCAAGTGGTATTACTATTTATTTAAATAAAAATATGGATAGATGTTAAGAAAAATAAAACCAAACCTAATATTCTATATTTTCTCTCCTTCCAAAATGGATTAAGAAAAAAATTCATTACACAAAAGTCTATATGTATTTTTATGAAAAAGAAAAAAAAATGGAATAAAAATAGTAACAATTAAATCAAAGTATAGGTATATCTGATGTGCTGCTTTTCTTTGAATTTTAATTACTTTAACTTGCCTCTGTACAGGGTGTCCCATTTTAGTATCTCCCCAGTATCTCGGTTGTTGTTGAAAATAGAGTATTGCTGTTTTTCTTTCTGGTAATTTTCAGATTTTTTCAAGTGGATGGAAGTTGCCCAATGGCCATTATATCCAAAAGATGGACAAAGATGATATTGATTATCGCTAGTGGCCAAATTTTAAGACCGACGAGGCTCGAGAAAATACTCTAAAAATCATGATATGATTGGTCCGGAAAACGGCAGTATGTGCGAAATAAATTTGAAATACCAAACAGGCGAATATTCCTCATTGCTCCCTTTTTTTAAATTATTTTTTGAAATTTTTGGAAATAAGGCCAATAATAATCTATAGGCTTGGTGCATTCTCCGCTACAAACACATACTAATGGCGAGTAAACGAAAAAAATAGTACATAATTTTTCTAAAAATGCTAGAAAGTGTAATTTGTGGAAATTCTAAACAAAAAAATAAAAAGGTAAATATTGTGATATATTCCGAAGGTCTAACTTGCATTATAATTTATTATTCCAGTTAAAAAAAACAATTTAGATGAGTTCAACTACAGTAGCGAGCATAGTTTTATCACCGGTTTTGCTAGTGGGGCATAATTGGAGCTATTTCGGCTATGACGAAATTTTTTAAAGGTACATAATTATAATTTTAGAAGATGTTCATAAAACATTTAATCACTAGTTGCTTAAAAAGTATACCATTAATACTACAAATTATATTTCATCCTCTCATAGTATATGTCTATTTAATTTTTTGATTATGTAACGAGCACTTTGTTTACTTGTTTCGTCGAACTGCTTGAATCCATTTTTGCTATTGATCAAATCGGTGTAAGAAATGATGAAGCTTACAAAATGCTGTTTCGGGAGAGTTGAATATCCGGGAAAGTTGAGTTATTGAATGTTATTGCACCCAACAACAACGCCCTAATTACGCTCTCCTTTACGTGTTAATATTTTTGGACATTTTTATTAACACTTGAAATTGTCACAACACAACAAGACGCTTAGTTCGAATTCTTTTTCACTTATTTTTTACTACCTGTTATCGACGCCTATGATCCTTATGATAGGCAGTCATTTTCACGCCGTGCCTGCACCCCGTGTCCGCTGATGTTTGCGGAATAGCGGAGTAGTAGGCTTTGGAAACAGTTGAATGTGAGAGTTTGTTGATTTCGGCCCAGAGAAGACATTGTTTGTCAAGACAGTTAGAATTATATTTTAAATATATCACCCCTACAAGTTACACACTCCGGAAGATAACAGGAAAAGGTAGTGAGCCAACACATTATCTGAACAAATCTCTTCTGAAAGGTATTTTAAAAATGGCTAGAAAAAAAATCGAGATAAATTCTAAGGTAATTAAAATTCTAAGGTAGTATTTTTATACAGTAAAAATTGTTGTCATGGAGACAGATTTGAGTTTTTTAAAGTAATTGTTCGGATTTTTCGATTTCGGTGATATGAATCGCCTCGTGGTTCAAGAGGTCTCGAAGAGAGGGCGCTACCGTAGTCGGTTGATAAGGGTCGATTTCGCTTGAAGCACAAACAGACAGTTTTTCACGTAAAAAGTAAAACTTTTATTGTTAAAATTAAAAGTTAAATAAATATCTATCTATGGTCCTCTTGAGGAATAAAATTTCTAGAGTTATGTGTTATTTAGTATATTAGTTATGTTGAGTATGTGTTATTTTATTCTCATTAAACTTCTTGATCAAGTCGAAACGGGAAAGTGGTTTTCAAACATGATTTTTATTTTTTGTGTGTTGAATAGAAATATTTTGTTGCGCTTTTTAATTAAAAATATTAAACAAAAGTCGAACAGTAATTTAATAACTTCATTGTTTATTATGTAATAAAAAATATATCAAGTATATACAGGTATATGCAAGACATTTTATGTGGAAAGGTAAAAAAATAGTCTTCAAAAGTTTTTCAGTTTTTCAGAAGTACCTACTATCGATTGTTTCATAAATATATAATTTATATTTTTCATATATACATTTTTTTAATTATACCCCATTTTACTTATTACTTATTTTATTACTTTAAGTTTAGTTATAGATATTATTAATATTTCAGCTATATTTTTAATTTTTCTTACATTTTACTGAAACTTTCAACTTTAGGTAGTCTAGTATTGCTATATCAGTAATATAGTAGGTATTATATGAATGTACTTGGTAATCATCTTTAGTGATTAGAAATACTAGAGAGAAATAGTAGGTATGTAAAATTTAAAGTTAAACATTTGTGAAATCAAACGTTTATTAAGGCATAATATTTATTATAGACACCTCATAATCCTTCTAGTACCTATACACGCATTTTCGATCTAATATTTGAAAATTCATTTTAAGATACTGTTTTTAACGTAGTCTTTAAGAAAGTTATTTTGTTTTGTACCTATTTATGTAGTTGAATAAATACATGGTTGTAGAATAGTTAAATAGGTTCCGAACGTCAGGTTTTGCAAATTCACTTGAGAATTATATCAAAAATTCACATAATTTATAAGTATTACATTAGTTTTTCAATTATTATAATATAATTTTAACCACCTCATTATATTTCAGAGTTTTTCAGTTTAATTCAGGTATTTCACTAGTATTTCAAGAACTTTATTCTTCGTATACGCCATATTTAATAGCAAATAACCCTTCGAGTAGTGTTGTAATAAATTAACACATAGTGAGTGTTAAAATAGTTGTGTAAAATTTTGTAGAAGATGAGAACGAAGCGTTTATTAAAGTACACAGGGCTACTTTTTAATAAAAGCGTAATTTCTTTTAATTAGAAATAAAAGTAAATGTCCAGATGGGTCAAAATCTAGGCGCCAGAGTACTATTATATAGTAGATTTCACAACACGCTGTAGATATCTCGAAAACAAACTACTAAAGCACGACATAAAATAAATATTCTCGGAAATAACATATTGTTTCGGTAAAAACATGTTTAAATAGTTTTTAACAAAAATGTCTAATAGTTAATATACAACTAGCAAATCCGGTTATCTTAATCTTATATAAAATGCATACACTTTTCATATTATGCGTAAACAAAAATAAATAAAGCGGTACTATATTATTTTAATTAAGAATACATAAACTAAGCTACCTAGGTATGTACTTAAATCTTTATGCGACGTTTTAGGGATACCCTTCCACCTAAAAAAACGAATACTTTCAATATGAACTAGCCATATTTCACTACCGGAATACTGTTTGACATCCACGTGGAATGGGACAAGTAGAGAGGCATAATCTCTAGCATGTGTAACGACTTGCATGACGATATCTAGGTTGAAAATGTTTCAAATATTCAGTTTGGATTGTGTGGAATCTAAGCACTAGGAGCAAAATGAGCGTATCTGGATAAGTTGCATTTATCCCTCCGGGCGTAAATGATAAAGTCGGCATTAACGAGTTTCGGCGCAAATGAGTAGCGAATTATGCGAAATATCAAGCGGAATAAAAGAAAAATTGGATGCGTAGCGAACTATATTCAGCGTTAGATCTACTAAGGATCTGCTAAGGATCACTTCGACATAGCTAATAGGATCCAATCAATCTCCAAGGTAGACAGGTTCATTTGAATTTCTAAGCAGCTGAGGATTGGATGATATGAAGTTAGAAACATCCTAGAATGGCATGCAAGGTTACAGAACAAGTACTGTGGAATAGCTAGGTTTGGCAAGCTATGGATTTGGTTATGGTAGATTCAAACGTGTATTAGGATAGGAAAAAGGAGTAGGGTTAGTTCTACCCGGTACTCTCTTTTTCAAGGAATACGTTAGTATGATAGCTGGAAAAGGCGTGTGGTGGTTGCTAAGGTATGAGTTTACCACCTGGGCGCTTTGTGAGTAGGGTGGACAAGACTTGCGAATAGGGATGAGTCCCGGTATTCGGTCTGGTTAGTTCGACCCGGATTGCTCTCTTTTCCAGTGGCTGGAATAGGCGTGGGCCCATAGTTAGATTTAGATTTTAGAATTTAGATTTTAGATTTTAGAGTTGAGATTTAACTTTATTTTGTTGCACGCAAGCTGCAGATTGCGTGTAACACCAATATATAATAAGTAATTCGTTTATTTTACCTTTTGAAATTGTCTTTTGTCCCTGAATAATTTATTTGTCCATCATGAGTTTTTGAGTATTGTTTCTGAGTGAGTTACGATATTTTATTTTTATTTATTTAAGTAGCAAATAAGACGTAGCTCCAGTATGAGCAGTGAACAATCTAACGATATTTTTATTTCAGCTTTTAAAAAATGTCCTTTAAACGATTCTGATTATGTTTCTCCTTTTAGTGTGTTGTAGTAATGGTAACAATTGGCTGATAAGGTTTTGTCAATTGGTTTTGTATCAATTGTCTAGTATCAGCAGCAATCAATCTAACATATATTTTTATTTCAGCA
Organism: Sitophilus oryzae; assembly: GCF_002938485.1. Classification (NCBI taxonomy): domain Eukaryota; kingdom Metazoa; phylum Arthropoda; class Insecta; order Coleoptera; family Curculionidae; genus Sitophilus; species Sitophilus oryzae. Next base: position 7,736,966 of record NW_022147434.1, on the reverse strand, counting down.
TTTAAAAATGTTTGCCTTTAAAAACGATTCTGATTATTTTTGTCCTTTTAGTGTGATGTAATAATGGTAGCAATTACCTGATAAAGATATGGCTCAGCAGCAAACAAGCTAATAAATATTTTTATTTCAGCATTTAAAATGCCATTTTAAAAGGTTCTGATTATTTATGTCCTTTTTGCTATTGATCAAATCGGTGTAAGAAATGATGAAGCTATAAAATGTTGTTTCGGGAGAGTTGAATATCCGGGAAAGTTGAGTTATTGAATGTTATTGCACCCAACAACAACGCCCTAATTACGCTCTCCTTTACGTGTTAATATTTTTTGGGCATTTTTATTAACATTTGAAATTGTCACAACACAACAAGACGCTTAGTTCGAATTCTTTTTCACTTACTTTTTACTACCCGAAACAGCGTTACATCACACAAACCTCGTACCTGAGTGTTTTATAGTATCAGTAACGGCACTAGCAAAAAACTAAAATACTTAAATATTGTGACAAAACCCCGATTTCAATATTATTTTAATGCGATCGACATGACTACGGCGTGAACTCTATGTTGATCATTTCTGATTTCTGCCGTAGAGTGCGCTGCGGTCGGAATTTGTTGAAATCAACTGAAATGCACCCAAGTCTATAGCACATTTCATAGGGCAGTTTCAAAAATTTATACCTTAATTATTTTCAAAGTATGTATTCACTCATTTGTTTATGCTATACAGTTAAGCTATTGTTATATTTATTTATGTATTAAGGGCATAATAGGAATTTTATGATCCAAGGTGATTGATATTTAATAGTGATGTAAAAATTCTAAGTAATCGTTACAACGTAACAGTTACTTTACGAGGACTCGAAGTAACGCTTACCGTTTGAATTTAGGACTCGTTACTCGACTAAGCCAATTCGTTACTTTTACGCTGGCAGTAATCCTTGGAAATGCACGAACCGAGGACTCGAAACTCGATACTGAAATATTCCTTACTTCGACGTGGGTCTAGTTGTTATCAATATGTTTATGTTTAAAGTGTTGACTTGACGCCGCCGCCGGCCGGTGTTTTGGATGGCAAATGTGTGATATTTTTAATTTTTATTACAATTATTATGATTGGCTCATGCCGACCCGGCGGCGGTCTGTCCCTTTGCCGTTTGTTGTCGCTTTTTATTTAGGTAATTACGCACGTTTTTTCATAATTAACGAAGATCGCCGCGCACAATAAGTAACGAATTTCCAAGTCAAGCCCAAGTCTTCCAACCCGTACACAAAACAACGATTATAAAGTAACGATACTAAGTACCAAAGTAATGAGTAACTAAATAACTAAAGTAACGAGTCCAAAGTAACGAGTCCTATTACCAAAAGTAACTAGTAGTTACGAGTCCATATAACTAACTGAAGTTTATATCACTACTATTTAATGCCTAAGCATGAGTAAAAGCTAGCAAAGCACCATAGAACAATAGAATCCCTATTGTACCATTAATACATAAAACTTTAGCGTAATACATACAAACCTTCAGCTGCCCATTCAGTTTCCTTTTGCAAATATGTACTTATAGTATTTTAAAAATATGAAACACAAATATTTAGTCCAAAAAAAATGTATTAATGATTTTTAAAAAGCTCGCCAAAATCTAAAGCAGTTAGAAACCACTTGATGTGGAAACTGACACTGAAGCAAAAAGAAAAACTCAAAACCATGTATTTAAGGACTTTGTGGTGCCCTCAGAGAACTCATCAAGTAGTGATGTTCTCCCTGTTATAAGACCCCCACAAAATATGGCAGGTTCTAAGTTGTTATCAAATATTGAAATTATTTTTGAAGAAAACCCCAACGTAGGCAACCCAAAAAGCCTGAAGAAATGAGAATCCTCAGGAGAATCAGAGCAATCAGCAAAAAGGAAAGCTCAAACCTAAGTATTTAAAAATCTTGTGGTGGCCTCAGAGAACTCTTGAAGTAGTGACAATCTCCCTGTTATAAGACTCCCACAAAATATGGCAGGTTCTAACTTGTTATCTAATATTGAAGTTACTTTTGAAGACGACCCCAACGTTGTCAACCCAAAAGGCGTGAAGAAAGGAGAATCTGAGAAATCAGAGTGTACAAATTGTCAAAATTTAAATAGCAAAGTTATTAATTCTGCTCATATTTTTATTAAACTAACAATTAAAAATTTTTGGGTTGGTAATAGAGATATGCAGAAATCAAGTAAAATCCAATTAAGAAATAAATGAGCGGCTAGATTACATTACTGGTCTTCTTCAGAGGCAAACTAGATCAGAGTCACTTCATGATTTAGATGGAGTGTGTGATAGAGAATGTAAGTCAATTACCCACGTGACATCGGTCAAATCTCGGTTGTAGTAGAGTAAAGAGGAGAACACACATTCGCGTACGCGATCATATTCGTTCATTTTAATCAAATTAAACCGCACATACTGGTTGCGATTTTATTTACAATGGACGAATATGATCGCGATCGTGGTCGCGTATGTGTGTTCTCCGCTTAAAGCCGACCATACCCTTTGGTTTGGCTCTGGTTGACTGTCATATTTTTTATTTAAAAATTTATTTAAATTTTTAGTTGAACGTACTAAAGCGCATCGGTGGAAAAAATTGCGTTGACACCACCAGAAGGGTGGTTTCAAAATTAATTGGGCATGAATTGGCTTTAGAATGCAATTGGACTGGGAGGAACAACAACCAGCCTTTAGTGCCTACAAAAATGGGCTTAAACTTATTGAAGGTAATTATTAATTCTAATATGCCTATATGTCAGTGTTTTTTTAGGTAAGTGTTATACCTACTGTTCTATTTCAATTAATATACCAAAGTAAAAAAATATATTTAATAGTTCTTTTTGCTTAAATGCATTTTTTTCAGAAGCAGTTCTGGCAAATCCCTTGTATGAAACTACATGTACGAGCACTATTATACACAGTAGAATAAAGGCATGGCTGAGAGGCGCATGTGATAGAGATGGGGGCGCATCAACGGCAAAAAACCTTAGTTAAATCAACTTGGACATTACATGGTAGGTACTTACCAAGAATCAGAGCTGGAATAAGTAGCCATAAGTAGTCATTGAAATCCCTGCATGGGTAGAAAGACTAGTGAGTACTTAGTTGATTTTAGTGATTTTGTACCAAAGCCAATACATAAATAAATAGCATAGCTATAGGTATGTCCCAAATAAAAGGTTCCTAGTTAAGCCATTTCGGATTCAAATTTAAAACTATCCAGCTTATCCGTAGTTATCTGGACAGCAGGTCTCAGCTAGTGGTATTGGATAACATAAAGTCAATGCCTTTGGAAGTTGATAGGGGGGTCCCTCAGGGGTCACTTTTGGGTCCCTTTTTCTAAAATTGTTTTAAAGAGTGTAATAAGCCCAGATACGCAGATGACACGCAAATCCAAATTTCATTTTCACAAGGAGAACTCAGGCCTCAAGGAGACTTAATGAATGTCTAGAATCCGTTTCTAAATATTCGCAAAATCACAGCCTAAAACTGAACCCGAATAAGTCAGCTATTATATACTTTGGACCAGCCAAGAATTGGGACAGCTCAGAGTTTGAACGTGTCAATAAATGGTGTAAGAATCCATATTGTTGATGAGTACAAAAATTTAGGTGTAGTGTTCGACAGCACACTTTGATTTCGTATTCAAGTATCAAAGGTTCTCCAAAAAGGCTATATTAATTTCCGCAACATCTATAAAAGCAAAGATGTTCTGAACTTTGGGTTAAAAACATTATGCGAAGCACTTGTCTTAAGTCATTTGAATTACTGTAATCTTGTATATGGACCTTGTATGGATGTTTCAACCAAATTCAAATTACAAAAAGTTCAGAACTCTTGCATTCGCTTTATTTACAACCTAAAACGTAGTGATCACATGAGCCACAAACTTCATGATCTAAAGTGGCTAAATATATCGGATCGACAAAGACTTCATTTTGCTTGCTCCTTGCATAAATTAATTAAATCTGAGAGCCCTTCCTATTTGTTCTTATATCTATCTTGTTGTGTTTGTTGCTTCCTATTAACACGTAGGGACAGTATTTATCCACGCGAAACTCGTTTTAATACGCACTATCAAATACCCAAAATTAATAAAGCGATGACCCAGAGCTGCTTCTCATATACATCAGTTCTTATATCATCATTACTCATATACAATTGCTTAACCAATATCCCATTATCAGTCAATCAAGCAATATCTCGTTTTGCACATTTAATTCAAAATTTAAAAAGCATCTTTTACAGATAAATAACTAGATGGCTATCTTTTTTGTTTTTTTTGTCTTATTTCGTAGTATATTATGAAAGGTACATAATATCGTGAAACTTTTTATTTTTATTGTAATCTTATAATTGTATTTTTTTAATGCTCGGTTAAACTAACAGCTCAGCTGAATTTCGCCGGGTTAAAAATAAAGGCGTTTTTATTTATTATCTATTTTAAGCAGAGTTAAAAATATTTTAGAAAAATATATATTTATCAGTGTAAGAAATAGAAAGCAATAAGTATAGGTATAAGCAGATCAAATGACAAAATGTAATAGGAAACTTGAACGCAATTCAAATTTCTCATAAACGTAAATTAATACTTAATAAAAAAAACACAGTTCCCATAAGAGTACCTTCATTTGTGACAAAATCGAGAATTGTTATTAAGAAAAGTTGATTACAATTGAAAAACACGTTCAAATATCCAATTACGCCTATCTACGTTGAAAATCAGTTTTTGTTATTTTTACAATTTTCTTATTCTTTTATGAAGAAAATTGATTAAAAAAGATGAAGGATAACTTTTTCTCGTAAAATTAATAATAAAATATTTGTATATATGAATTGAACAAATAAATTGTAAAAAATAACAACACTTTTCTATCATGGATAAGCGTAATTGGATATTTGAACGTATTTTTCAATTATTGTATGAACTTTTCTCAATAACATTTTTGTGACGTCAATTAGTGTCAGTGACAACCAAAAAGTTGACAAAACTTGGACAATTTGACACAACTTTGACTAGTTAACGTATAGGGCCATCTAACCTATAACAACTTTTCCGACTGGGGTCTGTGGTCGCGTGGGGTGGGCCGTATCGATCAAAAGACTATTAAAAATATACGACAACACGATCGCCCCTGCGCGTTCAGTGTCGTTTAAATTAATATTCGGATGTCACAACTTAAATATTGCGTTTTGAGATCTGATATTTGGTATGCGTTGTTTCTATACATAGACAAATGTATTAAAGAAATAAAGAAAAATGTTCCCTATTTAAAATAATGTTGACACATTCTATGTTTATTTTATGTTTGTTCTGTGTTGTATTTACCTAATTATATTTTGTAATACATTATATTTTTTAATGTTTCCTATATATGTATTTTATTAATAACCAGCAAAGTGGGGTCTATGGTTGAACGTTTATGTTAACAACTTAACGCACACATTAATTCCAGTAACAAATGTCACCACAGGTAAATTGAAAAAAAAAGCAGTTAATGGAAACTCGTCAGTGGATGTTCAGTTTTTACCAACAGAATCTGTCAGCTAATTTAAAAATTTAAAATACTATCAGATAGCCCTAATAAAGTGGCTATGAGAATGTGCAATAAGTTTTTTAATTTTCTAAAAAGTAACGACTTTTGTGTATCCACTTGCGGCTAAAGTCTAATCTTCTTGGCAGATTTCTCTTGGGAAATATTGTTAAAGATGTGTCAAGAGTTATTTCAACTTTAAAAAATAAAGGTAGAAAAAAGATTTTGCATACCAGATACATGTGCTGGTATGGCCAGAATGGAAACGCCACATACCAGTTAAATGTGTCTGGTGTTGTAACTTTGAACAAGATACCCTCGACTGGTACCGCAGCGAACGTGTTAGAGGACGTATTAGGGATCTGTCCTTCGTCAAGTTTAGAGGGGATCGATACTGATATTATAATAGAAGTGGACAAAATCTCCAGACTCCCGTCAGCTCACTGAGGTCCGATGTGGACCCGGAGCCATAACCAGGGACATCGAGAGCATCAATGAGAACATCCAGATCTACTCAGAGTGCCGAGAGCAACTGTGATGATTTGTTTTTCCAAAAACAAATGTGTTTAATGACTGATTTTTTTAAGAAGCAGGAAGAATCTCAAGAAAGAGCAGCTAGAGCAAGGTTAGAAAATTTAAAAAATATGCTGGCAACGTTTTCAAAAACGATTGTTAAAACAAAAATATCAGGGATTCATGAAGCTGAATTATAAAATATTACTTCGCCTACCTCTTCAATATATTCTCAAGCTCATGAAATAAATATGCTATTTTTGTACTGTTTTTTTTTAATTATAACAATAAATATTTTACTAAAGCTTAAAGTTACACCAATCTTGATTTTCTCATTGGAAATGTAAGCATATATTGTTTGAGAATATCCCGTACTTGACCTCCTTCGAGGCTGTTATGTTCTCTTGTTACGGTTCTTGGTGGTTGAGGAAACATTAATTCAGCTTCCTCGATAGCTTCAATTCAGTTTTGCACAAATTGATCTTTGTCTCGATAATATTAAACAAGTATAAACAACTTTTGGCGTAAACTCATAATTAATATCAATGCGTTTTAATAAACACCGGAAACGTGCCTAATCTCCGAAATGCATTTTCATTTTTAATGCTACCTAAAATTCAAAATTTTAAGTTTGTAACACTTCTAGAAGTACCTTAGAATTTTGATGACGGTGAAAGAATCACCACGTAAGTCACTGACGAAGACAAAGAAGTTTGAGTGGCACTAATTCATAATTCTTGAATTATTGTTGTTACACGCCCATTGTTAGTTAATAATAGAAAGTTAGTTAGCTTTTTTGTTAGTTAAAAATAATTAGAGATCATATAATTAAGTGATCATTAAACTAAAGTGGTAGTGGTTGTGTAATATAAGCAAAGTAAGTAATATTTTTTTTAGGGAACAAACACCAGTATTGTTAGTAGTCAAAGTAACTAGTATAGCTCTCTCATAACTAGAAGCTCAGGAAAAAAAACTAAGCTCGCTGTCTACTGGAGCTCGGCGGGGCGTAAGGTCTTTTTCAGAAACCATACGCCCCATGTACGTGAGCCGCAGATCCTAATTTCTCGGGTTTTACGGCCGTATGTATCAAATTAGGAAGGCGTACGGCTCTTCTCGAGCAGACGTACGGCTTGATTTGAGCAGACGTACGGCCCGATTTAGGCAGACGTACGGCCCGCTTCGAGCAGACGTACGACCTGATTCAAACAGACGTACGGCTCGATCCGAGCAGACGTATGGACCGATTCGGACAGACGTACGGCCCGATTCGAGTCGACGTGCAACCCTATTTGAGGAAACAGCCCGAATTATTTAACGCAATGCGCCCATGATTTTACTCACTTGATTAATTGTTGGTGCGTTGTTTCAGATGTCGACTGAGGCTGAATCTACCAAACCAGTATGCAGCCTACTAAATATACCAGCGGAAAATGAGGAAGATCAAAAAGTCCTCAATAATTTAAAGGTCTGGCATCCGAGGCCTTACCGGAAGGTTGGAAGAATTGGAAAGTGGCCTGTGTGGATAGAGAAACTTCATTGGTTTTAAGGAAATAGACCCGCAGATCAACAAGATTCGTTTTGCTTTTCTCACCATCGGCATCGCCAAGGCTTTTAATGAGGGCGCACGCAGCTTACGTGAACGTGTTTATAGGGACTACAAAACAAAAATGTTATCCTGGAGTAGAGGTAGAAGGCCGATTCTGCGCCAGGAGCAGGAGCAGTGGCCGATTGAGCGCGCTGCGCATGCGCGAGGAGGAGGGGTACAGCGCAGGCGCGAGGAGGAGGGGGGCTGTCAAACGTCAAATGTCAAACGTCACCTGTCAAATGTCAAACGTCATCTGTCACATGTCAAACATCATCTGTCATACATCAAACCTGTCATCTGTCAAACGTCAAATGTCAAACGTCAAACCCGTCAAACGTCATATGTCAAATATCAAACGTCAAACGTCAATCTATCTTACGTCATGCTTATTATATACAGAGTGTTAATGAAAAACAAATGCTTTTACGTCATATATTGTTTTTTTTTCACACCCGGTATATATTGTTTTTTTCACACCTGGTATATATTGTTTTTTTTCACACCTGGTATATATTCCAAAAAAAAATCTTTCCATGTTTTTTAACACAGATGATGATAATTTTTAACGTTTGGCGATTGGGTTTTAATTACTAATGCCTTTTGGGTATTCGTAAATAATAATATTTATTTAAATGGTAAAAATAAATCAAACTTGGTTCAAAATCAACGATGAAAGAGAGAGCGATGTGAACAGGGCAATGGTTTACAGTAAAATGACCTAATACTTCAATTTTTACGACTCCCTCTCATGATGTCATGCTTTTGTTTTTTCTAGAAGATCAATTTTTGTGATAAATATTTAAGTAAAATAAAATAAATCAAACTTAGTGCAAAATACATTGTGCAACAATTATTCCTTATCAGAGTTTGCGGTCGGTATTATTTTTAATTAGACTTTGCAGTTTCCGGTATGATGACTATGATGTCACGCATTTGTTTTTCTAGAAAATTCTAGATCAATTTTAGCGATAAATATTTAAGTAAAAATAAAATAAATCAAACTTAGTGCTAAGACATTGTGTAGCAACTGGCGTTATCAGTTTGCGGTTTTCCGGTCTAGCATTGTACCCAGCAAACAACTCGCAATTCACGTCAGTCTCTACTTGCCTCTCGTCGAAATTAGTCGATTCGCTCTCTAAAAAATAAAAAATGTTTCTATGCAGCGTTTGTGGGAAATTGTGTTCCTATAAGAGGAATTTGACAAGACATACGAAGATTTGTAATGGTGAGTTTTTATTTTATTTTTATATTGTGCAATATTAAATGTTTTTTCTATTTTTTAGCCGATCAAATCAAAAATGCCACGCCCCAAACCGACTCGAACAACGGTGTTAGCCCTAGTAAACGTAAGTAATTATTTTTATTTTATGTTCTGGCTTTAAAAACGCTTTTTATTTTAGATACGTGCGAGAAATGCTTGAAAACATTCAGCCGAAAGGATAATTTAAAACAACACCGCAGGATTTGCAAAGGAGCCCTCAACGGTGAGTTATTATTTTATTTTTTTTATTTTATATTAAATGGTTTTTTCTATTTTATTTTAGCCAATCAACCTGAACCAAAAAATTTAGAGACGGTATCCCTGAAAAGAACAAGCTCTCCCACTAACAGTAAGTAATTATTTGTTTTTTCATTACTTTTTAAACTAATTAATTATTTTTTAACATATTCAACTATTATTTTTAACTTTTTTTCAATTATTTAAACTAATTAACTATTTAACATATATTTCTATTATTTTTAACAGAAAGCATCTATTTTATATTAAATATTTTTTTTCTTTTATTTTAGTCAATCAGGCAGAGTCAAAGTCTTCGGTGTCAAAGAGAGCTAGATTTGGTTTCAATAACGGTAAGTTATTATTATTTTTTTTATACACCTTTTAAATTAAAATGTATTTTTTAGAACACTTGGTAATGCAGGAGGAAGGTGTTTACCTTGTAAATACCGCATATAAAAACCGAATTGCTACATATCGGCTTTTATCGAATAAAAACATTACCAGCGTTAATGATTTTTTAAATAATCTCCGTGAAAACATCATTTCGCTGGTAAGATGCTAAATCGAAAGGTTTGGTAATGTGAAAGTCGGTATGGAGTTATTTGGTCGCTTCCTCCTGCAGACAAAGGAGGTGCAAGAGACCAAGTCCTTTGGCTCGCGTTTCAGGGAGGCAAGCTAGGGCACCGATTTGGAGGAGCTGTTTGATCAGTTCGCCACTATCATCAAGCGGAGATTCCAGGAGTTTAATGAAAAAGATAGTGGTAAGTATATATTTTTTTCTGTTTTTCACCATACTAATTATTTTTTCATGTACATTAGGTTGGACTCTTCAGCAACTCCTCCACGTAGATGTAAGGGTAAATAAAATCAACCCACTAAAAGCCTCATCTTACATACCATTACCGAAGGAAATAGAAGCGAAAAGGGCTGTGTTGAACATACGAAACACTGACCAGAAATGTTTTATATGGTCGGTTTTAGCCGCCTTTCACCCAGTTCCCCGAACTCAACACGCCAACCGAGTCCAGAATTATCATCCATTTGAGCAGGAATTGGATGTGACAGGTATAGATTTTCCGATATCTTTGAAACAGGTGTCAAAATTCGAACAACTCAATAATATTTCTATTAATGTTTATGGACTCGAGAAGGGTTATAAACATGATAGGAATATTATTGAAGTTGTGGGTCCTTTGTATTTTACTAGATCTCATAAGACAGATAGACGTGTGAATTTGTTATTAATCAGTGATGATTCTGGCAATAATCATTACTGTTTAATAAGAAATATGTCTCGCCTAATCTCCAAACAACTTTCAGGCAAACAACATTCAAAATTCTTATGCGATGGTTGCTTGGTTTATTTTTCTTCAGATATTAAATTAGAAAATCATCAAAAATACGATTGTGGTCACGTTGTAGTTGAAACTCCTTCGGATAATTTAAAGAAAAATAAATATGGTGAAAATATTCCCGAGAATATCCTTAAATTTACGAATTTCGAACGAAAATTAAAAGTACCTTTTGTTGTATACGCTGATTTTGAAACTATTTTGGAACCTATACAAACAGAGCAAAACGAGTTGGATCCTGAAATTTCCTATACGGTGAAAACACACAACACGTTCCTTATTCTTTTGCCTATTACATTAAATGCGATTTTGATAATTCTCAGTCGATTTTCAAGACTTTTAGGGGACCTGATGCACATAAAGTTTTCATAGATTGGTTAGAGACTGATTGTAAATCAATCTACAATCGATTTATGAAAAATATTGTATCCATGTCTCCTCTCAGTAGTGTACAAGAAGCTGAGTTTTATCAGATGACACACTGTCATATTTGTGAATCTCCATTTAATGTAGAAGATGACAGAGTAAGGGACCACTGTCATCTAACGGGGAGATATCGAGGTGCGGCTCACTCTGTTTGTAACCTAAATTTTAAAGTACCTAACTTTATTCCTGTGTTCTTCCACAACATGTCAAATTTTGACAGCCATCTTTTTATAAAAGAATTGGCTGTGGAGGAAGAACGATTGGACGTCGTCCCCCAAAACAAAGAAAAATATATTTCTTTTACCAAATATATTATGGTGGGGGACAACGATGACCAGGAAAAGCGACAACAAAAGTTATTTTTAAAACTAAGATTTTTAGACAGTTTCCGCTTTATGGCCTCCAGTTTGGATAAACTAAGTCAAAATTTAACGTCTCAACAGTGTTGCGAGGTTAGGAAGTTTTTCCCTAACGAAGAAGAATTTAAGGTTATTCGTATGAAGGGTGTTTTCCCATATTCGTACGTAGATTCTTTTTCCAAATTAGACGATACCAAGCTTCCACCCATTGATGGTTTCTATAACGAACTTAGAAAAGAAGCCATCAAACAAGGAGATTACGAGCGTGCATTGAACGTATGGAATTTATTTAAATGTCAAACTTTAGGCGAATATTCAGAATATATTTAAAATCCGACGTACTATTATTAACTGATATTTTGAGAATTTTAGAGAAAAGTGTCTACAAACATACGGTCTAGATCCTTGTCAATACTTCACCGCACCATCTCTATCCTTTGACGCGGCTTTAAAACTACATCTATCGAGCTGGAATTATTGACAGATCTAGACATGATATGTTTCTTTAAACACGGGATTCGCGGCGGTGTCAGTCAATGTAATGTTAGAAAAGCTATCGCGAATAACAAATTTATGTCTATATACGACGCTTCCAAACCTACTTCCTACATTATGTACTTGGATGCTACCAATTTATATGGAGCAGCCAAGGGAAACTTATGAATAACGCTGTATTTGGAAAAACAATGGAGAACGTGGAGAAACGGGTAAATATTAAGTTAGTTACCCACTGGGAAAATATTGGTAGAAAGCTAGGGACAGAAGCGTACATTTCCAAACCGCATTTTAAAGACTTGACGATTTTTAGTGAAAAGTAGTCACCAATTTATATGGCTAAACAGAAAATCGTATATAATAAACCTATTTACATGTAGGTTTCTTTCAATTCCTTGGAAATTTCCAAAACTATTATGTATGATTTTTTTTTGTATAGCTATATTAAACCAAAGTACGGTAATAAAGCTTCACTGCTCTACACTGACACCGATTCTCTAATTTACAAAATTCAAAACCGACAATTTTATGATGACATGCGCGAAAATTTAGATAGATTCGATACGTCAAATGACTCAGAAAACAACCCACATAATATTCCTGTAAATTCGTCTGTGTTGGGCCGTATGAAGGGATGAATATGCAGGAAAAATTTTGTGGGAGTTTTATGGAACTGGGGCTAAAGCATATTGTGTAAATGTAGATGGTGAGTTAACGAAAAAGGCCAAAGGCGTGCCTGACTACATCACCAAACAAGATATTAGTTTGGATGATTATAAAAACACGGTCGATGTAGCAGGTACGAAAATCTATGATCGCTCGATGAACACTTTCCGTTCACATTTACACAATATGTATGTAGAGCTAAAAAATAAGATAGTCTTATCCTACGCGGACAATAAGAGATTTCTTATTCCCAATTCCAGTACACACGCTCGCATGGGGCCATAAAGATTCTAGGGAAATATAGGGATGAATAATCTGAAAATCCATAGAGGCCGAAACCAAGGGCAGCTATTTTTTACTTCTATTTCCTTCGATATTTTTATTTATTTATTAATATTTAGTTACTTTCATGTTTAAGAGGATGGGTTAATTTTATTTTTTGTATTTTAGTGTATTTTATTTAGAGTATTATATTCAATATATTTTAGCTTAATATATATAACATATTTATATTGTATACAAATTTTTTATATTATTATTATATTTTTTAAGTTATTATTATATTATTTTTTATGTTATTTTTTATATATTATTTTTTATTTAGAGTATTATATTCAATATATTTTTTATATATATAAATATATATATATATATATATATATATAAATATATATATATATATATATATATATATATATATATATATATATATATATATATATATATATATATATATATATATATATAACATATTTATAATGTATACAAATTTAGGCGTTTTCTACTATGTCTACTGTTTGATTTAAGCTTTTCAATAGCTGCATTCAAATTTAGTAATTTTTTCCTAACATAAATAATTATTTTTATTAAATATATTTATTTTATACATGTATTTAACAGTACTGAAAAACATTTTTCAATCTTTTATATTGTACAAGACTGATTTTATAAAAAAAAAAATATTTAGAGTATTATAAATAAAACAATTTTTTCATTTCACTGTGTATTTATTTTCCACATTTCTCTCATCTAGTAAATTATAAAAAATAGGTAAACAGCATTTAAATAACAATATACAATCATCTTCCCAATCAATATAAGTTTTCCATTTCCTATCTTGAATTATCAACACTTTCACTTCTTCTTCAAAAGCATAAGTTATGTTTAAATGTCCATCAATTTCTATAGATTTATCACACCAACCACTATTAACGTTTTCATCAACAAAGTCTAGAAACGTTGAAAAACCTTCATATGACATTTGAATCTTCTTCTTCTTGTTTGTACTTTGGAAAACAATTTGCTTTTCTGCCAAGTTCTCGGAAATGTTTAATGCTACATTAATTATTGGTTCTAATACACTTGATTTATCCGTAACGATTTGATGATGAGAGCGATGTGAACAAGACAATGGTTTACAGTAAAATGAGCTAATATTAATCTATGAGCTAATAAGTAAAAAAATATTGGATATTAATAGATTTAAATTTATTGAGTTAAAAGGTTTATAATATAATCATATAATATATGAGCATTATTTACAGTACAAGAACATATTTCTAGTCTATGATAATTTCAATTATTACTGTATGATTGTTCTAATTTCGGTACAGGTCCAGAAGTAAATTACAAGTTCAATATACAGGGTGGATCAAGATTCATTTCGTTGTACGTACACAGCAGAAATTCCTTTTTAATATATCCTTTAACGAAAACCATATCATCACCTTCCAATTCCTCTTTTACATGTGCTCTTCCTTATCGGTGGAAATAGTTTAGAAATAAAATTTACATATTTCCAGCTTTTGCTTGAATTAATGCGTTTATCCTGATTAAACTTACGTCTATGTGCGTTTGTCAATAGCAGTATAAACTTATAATTCTCTAAATCTATTTCGGAGTACTCAGTAGGATGCGATTGAGTAAGAAGATTCAATAATCCGCTCGTAAGTTCCAATTTTTCATCTTTAATCGCTAGATACCCATCATCATCATCATCATCTTGAACTTCAAATGGTTCGTTACCAATAAGCAGACGTTTGTTCGCCCTTCTAATACCAAATACATTTTGGTCTGGTATATCCAAGAGTTTTAACCTACAGCGTTGTCGTTCCATGATCGATGACGTACTAATGATACCTTTCATAAGAATATGTAGTATTTATAACTAACGCAACACTATCCTAACGGGTCCCCATCGCTAATGCAATACAGACTCGATCGAACAGACCTGATTGAACGGCCCCTGTTGGATCCCGATTGAAACAGACCTGATTGAAACAAACCTGATTGAAACAGACCTGATTGAAACAGACCTGTTGGACCTGATTGAAACAGACCCGATTGCAACAGACCCGATTGCAACAGACCTTATTGAACGGCCCTGTTGAGTCTTAGACCCTGCTGATTCTAAACCCGCTAGTAGTTAGCAGATCAATTTAAGTATCTATTTTGAATTTTTATATTAACGTTACCCATATAGCTTGATCACCCTGTAATACATTTATTACCGATTCGGGTTTTTTCAGAGTTATTTACAGTAGTCTAGGTATGTAGAGAGGTATTTATAGTAATGGTTCTTACGTATATTGATAGTTTGAAATCTTTTCTATGTTGTAATATCTCACACTGTACATATTTTTGTTCTACTTATCTGCTAAGAGTATATTATCTTGTTTTTTCCACACGCTGTATTAAGACGTCATATTACTTTTTTCCTTTTTTTTAATTATTAACCAGTTAAGCTTTAGACTTTCTTTCTCTTTGAAGACACCCTTTAAACCTTGATTGAATGATGTTCTGAACTCAAATAAGTTACTGTTTATGATGGTAGGTATTATGAATTTAGTTTAGAGTTAAATCACTCGGGAGGAAAAAAATGTTGTTTAATTATATTAGAGTTTATATCTATATTATGTATGGTAAAATTTGTATAAGTCAGAAGTTAGGTATTATTTACCTAACTCTCACAGGTAAACGTGTAATTTGCACTATTAAGGAAAAAATTGTTTAGATCGTTTACGTTGAACGGGAACCATAAATGGCTGGAATTACTAAATAAAGTTACAGAAGACTATAACGATACGAAACACAGAACCATTGGAATGAAACCGCAGAATGTGGATAGTAATAGTGAGAAGAAACTACTAGATAGCGTTTATAGTCATATTAAGGTAGCGGGAAAATCAAAATTTTAAGTTGGCGATACCGTTAGAATCTCAAAACAGAAACATCTTTTTGAAAAAGGATATACGCCAAATTGGACTACTGAACTTTTCAAAGTATCTAAAGTAAAAATTACAAACCCTGTAACGTACCTTTTAGAAGATTATCAAGGTAATCCCATCAGCGATGGATTTTACGAAGAAGAATTACAGAAAACAAAACAACCTGAAATCTATCTTGTAGAGCAAGTGTTGAAAAAGAAAGGAAATAAAATTCTGGTCAAGTGGTTAGGATTCGACAAATCACATAATAGTTGGATTGATAAAAGTAAAGACGTTGTCTAACCTCTTCAGTATTCAAAATGCATTCATTGTGTAAGGAGTGTAATTTCCACTGTTTAAGTCATCAACATAAAAATCAGTGTTGTGTAGAATTAGAACCTGGAATTCAGCTTGTTGACATTTGACGTTTGACAGATGACGTTTGACGTTTGACATTTGACGTTTGACATATGACGTTTGACAGATAAGAGGTTTGACGTTTGACGTTTGACATTTGACGTTTGACAGATGACGTTTGACAGATGACGTTTGACATATGACGTTTGACGTTTGACAGATGAGAGGTTTGATGTTTGACGTTTGACAGATGACAGATGACGTTTGACATTTGACGTTTGACAGATGATGTGTGACAGATGACGTTTGACAGGATTGACGTTTGACAGATGACGTTTGACATGTGACAGATGACGTTTGACATTTGACAGGTGACGTTTGACATTTGACATTTGACAGCCCCCCTCCTCCTCGCGCCTGCGCTGTACCCCTCCTCCTCGCGCATGCGCAGTGCGCTCTACTCCTGCTCCTGGCGCAGAATCGGCCTTCTACCTCTACTTCCTGACCTTTTTGTGTTTCTTTAATAATCGGTCCACCGGAATTAGCAGCTCAGGTAAGATGTTCACCGCTTCGCAATGAGATTGTTTTGGCCTCTATTAACAGCGCTAACCTTAAACCATTGTTTATTTCGTGAAAAGAAGCTGACAAAATACTGCAGAGTGAGTTTGCATCGGATTCCTCGTCAGACGATGAAACTGGAAATATTAGAAAAGCTAAGCAGCCGGTATTAACTAAACAATCCCGAATGGATAGATTAGAAAGTGGACAACAAGAGCTTCATGATATCTTTATCGGCTTTATGGAGCGTTTTAACCCACTAGAAGATGCAGATGAATACGAAGGCGTAGACGACATTGACGATAACGTCTTGCAAAGCGACTCCGATCGAGAGGAATCTGTAGCATGGGAACCTCCAGAATCAGCATAGCATCCGCCTAGTATGCAAGAGGAGTTTGATTTTGCGCCAAAAACTAAAGAACTAGAACCGCCGATCTCAGCGGCAGAAAAACATATCGAGTCGCAGGGAATCGAATGCCAGCGCCTAGGGCAGCTTTCTTTCAATAAGATAAGATACACAGATGTTCAGAAGGAACTTAGGGGTACTCCAGTCTTCGGTACACTTCAGCTAAACCAACAGCTTCAAAATTGATTCCCGAGCACCTTTCTACGATTCTCTAGCTAACATGAATGGAACTCTAGGTACCCTAACCCACGGTTTGTCACTGCAAAGAGAATGTCATAAAGGAGATTGTTTCTAAATTCCTCCAAATTAAGAATGATGTAGGGAGTATGCTGTGGGGGCCTGACTCGAAATTTAAATCGGTTTCCAACGATTTGCTTCAGTTTACATGCGGAAAAAGGGCAGAGGTTATCGAGATGCGCAGGAAGGTGTGCAAGCCTTGTTACCAGGCTCGTAACACTCATGTAGCTGCTCTTTTACAGTCTATCCCTACGTCAGGAAAACATCTTTTTGAAAAACTTCAGCTTTCGGAACTTTATAAACAACATACCTCTGCTTTTAAACAGCCCTTTCGTGTGCCCTACAAGCCTTTTCAGAACGAGATGCGAAAAAATCAGAAGGTTGAAGAAAACAGTTTTCCAGAGTAACAGAAAACAGAGTTCCGCTAGACGATTCGCATGTAATTCGACGCACTTCAAACATCAGCGTGTCTCCGGGTATTGGATTCTATCCCTTCCTCCCATACATTACCTGAAAAAACGAAATGGTGTACGTACTCAGCGAGAAGCAGTGAGACAAGATCGGCCGGGTATGTAGTGTGTACACCACGATCGCGCGCTATTCTCCAGTGTTTTATCACCAAAATCACCAAGTACGAGTCCAGAACGGGAATAAAGGTGAATGCCCACTATCCTTATACAATAACTCACCCTATTGAACCGAGCCCCTATATTTCTCGCCCCTAACATCGGGCTATACAGGGCGCAGCAATCTACACAGACCTATCGCCGCTAACTATTCCTGAACCAACTATTAAGGGATGGAATGCTGGCAGGTTATTAAGACTGATTTGGAACGAATGGTCAAGCTTCCGTCAGGACAAGCATGTGCTTAGCTGGGTTCCCGGTTTAAAGTTTCCTTTTGCCAGCTTCCTTAAGCAAAACAATTTTAAAAAAGTGTGTTGGTCGGCTCAGGAACAGGCTATTATTCAAACATGTGTTGATAGGCTATTAGATAAGGTCATTAGCGAGGTTAAACCTTGCATTGGTCAATACATTTCTCCGATTTTTACTCGTCCCAAAATTATGGTTCTTACCCTCTTATATTAAACCTAAAGAATGTCACATAAATATATTCGTTGTAGACACTTTAAAATGGAGGACCATCGGGTGGTTGCCAAGCTAATGACAGGATTGTTTCATGAGCAGAATGGACTTAAAAGACGCATAATTTTTAATTTTAATCAGAAAAGAGTCCAGAAATTTTTTAAAGTTTGAGTTTAAGGGAAAAATTTATGAGTACTCTTGCATGCCTTTTGGGTTAAATATTGCCCCATTAGTATTTACGAAGTTAATGAAACCTGTCATTGCTTCCCTTAGAGAAAAAGGTTTATTATCAGTCATCTATTTGGACGATATTTTATTGTTTGGCAAATATTGCCAAATGTTTAGAAAATGTAAAACATACTGATTCTCTTTTAACTTCCCGGGGTTTTCTGCTAAATTTGGTGAAATAATTATGTGTTTATTTTCAGTGCAGTTTATTAAGATAACACGATGGAAATCAAAATTATCTGGTTAAATTAAATCAGACAATGTGCATGATGTTTAGGTCATGATGAAACCAGACAATTGTGATGATAGACTAAAAAATGCCTTTTTACCTTGTTTATGAAAAAAAGCAAGTCATATACCGTATGATGAAAAAAAAACCGGCGTCCAGTTGGCTGCGAAATGATCAATGACATTTCCCATATAAATTTATATTATAAAATGACAGCGATCTTCATTTCATAGCTATCGCTGACGCTTTTTTTTGATCATACGGTATTACATTTTTAGAAAGCTCATGACAAGTCAAATAGAATAAAAAATAATATACAGGGTGTCCCGTTTAAAAAACATAAGTTTGAGTCATACTTCGGAAATGACAGCTCCCAGTAAAAAACTAGTTACGCCCACTGATTTCTACATAAATAGCTCTACGCGACTCAGTTTTCACTTTTTTGGTAAGTTATAAGATAACCAAGATACGAAGGGAGTCGAAAAATGTAAAATTTTCAAATTCGCCCTGTATTTCAGAAACCGAGGGGGTCAGGGCAAATCTGTCTATAGCATCTTTATAGAGAGAAACCCTATAAAACACACGAAAATGGGACATTAGGTACCCATACACCAGCGTTCTTTCCTGTAATTCTTTCCTTATGCGTTCTTTCTTGTCAAAAAATTGAAAGGAAAGAACTAATGTCCAATCCCACTAACACAAACGCAATCTTGTTGAATTTCCTGTCAGTTTTTACTGTAAGACTGGCCTGTTCTTTTTTGAAGGAGTTATATTCCTTGCAAAGCCCACTAACACAAAATACCTTTCGTTGCAGTTTTTAAAGGATTTAGTTTGTTATACTGTAAATGTGACACGATTATTAAAATTTTCCCGCTAGACGATCATTTTACTAAGGATCGAGAGATTTGACTTTTATAAAATTTTTGTTGTGCAATACAAGTAAACAAGTGGTGTGCTTTGAATAATAATATTAATATTTATTTTTATTATTATTAAACTATTAATATTAAGATGAAACCTAAAAGAATAATTGCAATTGCTGCATTTGGTATTGCAACTGAAGTTTTGTTTAAGAAAAAGCAGAAGCGCCGCATGTGGTCAAAGAAGTGGCTTCAGAAACGGAAAATGTACAGCGATATGAATCTGTTACGAGAATTACGGACAAGTGAGCCTACCGATTTCCAAAATTATTAAGAATGGATCCTAACACATTTGATGAACTGTTAAAATTAGTTAGTCCATACATACAAAAAGAAGATACGGTAATGAGGCAGAGTATTTCACCTGAAGAGCGCCTTGTTGCAACTTTGAGATATTTGGCCACCGGAAGAAGTTATGAATGCTTGAAGTTTAGTACTGGAATTTCTCCACAAGCTCTTGGTCGCATAATTCCAGAGACATGCAAAGTAATTTACCAGGTTTTGCAGAAAGATTATTTAAAAGTAAGTCAAACAAATAAATATGTACAAAGTTTTATTACACAGAAATTTACAAAAAAAAACTCTTAACAAAGTATAAAGATTATTGAAAAAAAAATTACACTTGTTTTTGAATATCGGCATACAACATTATTTCCGGGCCTCCATTATTATTATCGTATGATTCTTGGAAGGCATTGTGTTCTTGAGGGGCACTATGTTCTTGTGAGGTATTGACTCCTTGTGGGGCACTGTTTGCTTGTAAAGTACTTTGTGTGTACTGTACTGTTAAGGGGTCGGGAGAGTTCAAAGGCGTTAGTGTGTAATGTGTTGTGTTTGAACGAGATGACGATGACGATGCCGCAGGAGGATGATATGTATAATAATTTGGTTCTTGCACGAGATTCATATTTATTTCTGTTAAATCCGTAGCTTCAGTCAGCTTATTTAGTATTGCCTTATTAATGACTTTAGTGAGTAAGACTTCTGCGTACATTTTCTGTTCAGGGTTCGAAACATTTTGTATTTTTAAGGATAGATATTGAGCTAAGGCATCAGTCTCTGTTACTTTTGTAGTTAATGCTTCAGTGCATTGTGCCATAAACATTTTTTTCGCGTTCTTCACTTATTTTTTGTCTTTTGTGGATTTATATTATTATGGTCAATATTTTGTATCTTCTCTTCTTAGGGACTGGGGAACGGACCTGCGTTGTTTCAGCCTAAAATTATTTATTTTTAATAATAGAATTATTAAAATTTTTGGCATTACAGTGTAGGTAGGTACAGGTATAATTGTGAGATTTAAATTGGTTCGAAATTTTTAATATATTATTGTTTCCTATATTAAAATTTATTTGTACCCTATAACAAGCCCAAAAGTCAAAGTCTATACCGCCGTTTTTACATAGGTACCCTCCGAAGCACTAAATATTATACCGCGGTTTTTTTTGTTTTAGTTTCCCAAGACTGCCCAAGAATGGATGGATATTGGAGAAAGATTTAACTCTCGTTGGCAGTTCCCTAACTGCGGTGGAGCTATCGATGGAAAACATAAGAATAACATGTCCAGCTAAAACAGGCGCATTTTACTACAATTATAAAAAGTTCTATAGTATTGTTTTAATGGCTTTAGTAAACAGCGATTATGAATTTTTATATGTAGATGTGGGCAAAAACGGAAGAAACTCTGATGGGGCTATTTTAGAGTATACCAAATTCTACCAATACCTCAGAAATAATCAACTGCATTTACCTCTCAAGGAAGAAAACATAGAACAAATGAATTATGTATTTTTTTGGGGACGAGGCATTTGCTCTGCAAAAACATATACTCAGACCGTTTAGTCAATCTGAACTTACATATAAAAAAGAATTTTTAACTATCGCTTATCGAGGGCTAGAAATGTCGTTGAAAATAGTTTTGGATTAATTACCGCAAGATTTAGAATATTGCACACTGCTATTACTGTACAGCCTGAAAACGCCAAAGATATTATAATAGCAATATGCGTTTCGCATAATTTTTTATGTCGTAAAAGTAAATCATATTTTAACAGAAAAACAGTAGACAGTGAAAACAAAATCACACATGATATAAAAATAGATGGGGAATGGCGTAATAATGCCGTTGAATTGTATGGATTTGAAAAAAAAGAAGCAAACTAATGTTTTGGTGGAGGCAAAACAAACTCGACAAGAATACCTGGATTTTTTAATGGAAATGGTAGTGTGACTTGGCAAGAAAACATGATTGAGAAGGGCAAAGCATAATTCCGCTTACAATATTAATTAAAATTTAACTTTAATTTAAAATAATATTTTTAGTTTGTACTCTAATAAATTTTAAAGTATAATAATTATTGATTAATTTTTCCTTTATAGGTATCATTATAAAGTTTACCTCAACACTGTGCTTAACAGATTCACTATCGCTTATGTCCTCCACTGTTTCAGAAATTTGTTGAGTACAGTTTATAATACTGGTTGACGGAGAAGGGTCATCAATATTGTCAATACTTTCCGAGGGCAATTCATGATCAGTTAAAAACATCATGTACTTAAAATACCATAGTGTGCTTTTATATATTTCATCAACACCCGTTCCAGATCGCTTTGACTTTTCGACCTAAAAATATATAGATAATATAATAATCACGGCCTAATCAATTTAAAATATCATTAATTACCTTTTTAACTCTTTTCGAAAAGACCCCTCAAAGATTGAATTTTAGATTTAACCATTTTCTGGTTTGCTTCAGGGTCGAACTTCTTCCACATTTTAACCAACTCCAAATATCCCCGATTCTTTAAATTTCTGTTGGTGTACAACTCTTTATTTTTAACCTGCCATAGGGCAGGGTGAGCCCGGTATGTGTCTATGAATTGTTTTAAAATTCCTTTTGGGACCATTCGCAAGTCACTTTTTTCACTTTTTTCATCTTCTATATCGACAAAAGACTGCATTTGGGTGTCGATTTCTTCTTCTATCAAATCCATCGTAATTAATTCGTAAAACACTAACTAGCTAATAAATATTTAAGACTTAAACAAACTACCTGGCGTTTTAACAACAGGACTTTCCTAACAGGAAACAACACACGGATATCACCTCTCAAATGAAATGACCCCAAACCACTAATACAAATTTTTTACACCTTTTATCTTGTCGGGCTGGAACGCCAGTACATCCTGACAAGAAGGACGGAAGGTGCATGTGTCGTGCATATACCCACTAACTGGCGTTCTTTCCAGCTGGATTAGACATTCCTGCAGGAAAGAACGCTGGTGTATGGGTACCTATTCTGTGTGATATACTAATGCTAAAGCTTAGTATATTATGGCAATTTTTAAAAGAACAAGAAAATAGTTAATTTAATTATTAATTCATAATAGTAAAATTAGCTCGCTATTGCAAAAAATAATAACATCAACAAATATATTAGTGCATACAATATCAAAATTCTAGTACATACAATACATGTATAATGAAAACTTAAAAAATAATACTAAATTTAAGACCTTAAGACTAATAAAACCTAGCTAAATCAACTCATTGTAATTTTGAATGTTATTTAGGTTGCCACATTTGAGGAACATGAAAAACACGCCGCTTTATTACTAGATGAAATGGTTTTTAAGCCGTCCCTGCAATATGATAATTCAACAAAGACTATATTAGGAAGGCCCACAATGCTGTTGAGCGGAAATTTGGACAGTTCGCGGCAATTAGCATCCCATGCGTTAGTATTTATGCTTGCAGGAATGAGTACAAGATGGAAGCAAGTTGTTGGATATGAATTGACCTATAGTGCTGACGAAGTTGAAAAAAAAAATATCTGATTATATAAAAAGGGCAGAAAAAATAGGTGTGACAGTGAAAACTGTTATATCGGACATGGGTCCGTTAAATAGAGCTTACTGGCGACAAAATAATATTTGTGCAAGCAGATATTCAAATATAGTAAATTATTATCCCCATCCGTCCAATAAAAAAACAAAAGTCATACATAATGCCCGATCCAGTTCACTTATTTAAAAATCTTGCTATTTCTCTAATAAAACATAAAATATTTGTAATAGATAATGAAATTCAGGGGAAATATAAATTACCCTGTAACTATATTGATATTGGGGCTATCAGGCAATTATATGATCTAGATGCCGAAGGCGATTTAAAAGTTGCCCCGCGGTTACAAAAGAATATATATTCAAACCGAGTCAGTCACTTTGAAAAAAATGGACGTTGGAACAGCAAATGCCATTTTACATCATGATACGTGTGCTGGAATTAAATATTTCATTCAAAAAGGGAAGGATAGCCAATAACCGCAACTACTGCTTGGTTTTGCAAAATGGTTTTCGAATGGTTTAAAATAATTACGTCCATAGTTACCAAACTTGCTTGGTCTAATTTTAATAAAGACGTGCATGATAAAACTGTACTTTTCATGTACAATTTTATGCAGATCATTTACGGGGTAAAATTCGCAGGCAAATGTGACTGGAAACCAAAAACTATTCTAGATATACACAGGGGGAGTATTTGAGCAAGTATGGTTTCAAATATGTCATGGGGGTCGATTGACACAAGATGCACTTGAGAATTTGTTTTCCGTAATACGAAGTCGAACGCCGATACCAGGAACGACTTCAAAATATCCTTGGGACTGGTCACTCTATCTCAATATGAGTGCCAGAGTGGGCGCAGTAATTATACCACTGATATAAGGACGCATTTAATAAACTATTGTGATAAACAAAACGAGGGGAACAAAACGAAGGATTATAAAAAGGTTATATTTAATAGAGATGCGGACGATTTAATCGATAATGAAGAAGAACCAGTCAAAATAAAACAATCTTTATATTATTTGTTGGGAAGCTTACTGCACATTATTAAATAATATATATTGCAAAAGTTGCATTTCAACTTTGACTTATCCTTCGGAGGAAAAAGTTGAGTCCTCTCTATTAACACGATTCAAGGAATATAAAGAAAATAAATTACTGTACCCTAAATTAGAGGTATTTTATTACTTTTTGACGGCAGAAAATTATTTTCGAAAAATGCGAAATGCATTAATAGATAATGAAATAAATTTTGATCAAGTGTCACAAATATTTATGCATAAGCATAATTTAAACTTGCCAATATGCCACGAAGAAAATTTTAAAGCGTTGGTTCAACTTTTTTTTAGAACAAGATTTTTTGCCTTGAATCGTGTTAACAAGATTGAGCAACTTAAAATCGGATCAACTTTGGATGGTAGTTCGAGAGGTATGGCAATGCGCGACTTGGTTCAAAAAATGTAAGTGTATTTGACTAACTTTTTCTTTCAGGAGGCGCAACATACTTACATATACCTATGTTTATAGGTATTTATACCTATGCTTAATGAGACTGAATGTCTTTAAATAACAGTGAGCTTAAAACTTTCCAGGAAAAGGTGTAGTTATCACTAAAGGGCGAAAAATGGCGTTGCAAGAAATGTGTATAAAAAACAGATTAAACGTAAACTATTAATTATTTACAGAAACATTTTTAATGCTTCTCCCGGAATATACAAAAAAATTATTTCCCTAGCTATTTAAGAACGAATTGGACATGTGTAATATCATGATGTAGAAAAGCATGTGACTGAATACATTGGCTAAAAACCTAAGGCAAAATTCAAATATCTGCTTGTTCTAGTTATTAATTGGTTTTGTATTAAAAAAATATTTTTTAATACAAAACCGATTAATAATTAGAACAAACGATATTCGATAAACGATTGCAATAACGAGCTAACTGCGATCGGTCTTTGTCTCTCTTTGTCTTGTCTAAGCGTGTGGCAATGGAATGGGATATACTTGACAAGGTATATGCAGTGACGACTGATAATGCAGCAAACATAGTAGCAGCTACAAAGATTGCTGGGTGGGAACATATACCTTGTTTTGCACACACTGTCAATTTCATAGTTAGAGACGGATTAAAATTAGTAGCAGAGTTGCAATCAAAAATTTAAGTGCGTATGCATCCGGTAAACTCATTAGTACACAGTTTCAAATGAAATCAAATGTAACTCCTTTAACTTGGAACTTAAATGGAACTCCACTTTTTATATGTTTGAAAGAGTGATTGCCTTGTCAGAACCTTTAGCTGCAACTGTAGGAGTTTTGCATAATCCAGTTGTTTTACCAACAGAAGAAGAATGGGTTGCACTAAGGGAACTCTGTCAAATATTAAAATCATTCGAGGCAATCACCAAATAAATGAGAGCCGAAAAACAAATTACTCTTTCTAAAGTTATTCTAATTATAAAAGGCTTAATATCAACATTAGAACGAATTAAAATTCAGATTAAATGCCAAATAAATAAGGACTTAATAAATCATTTGCTTAGCTCAATTATATCACGGTTTGGAAATCCAGAATGTAACACCATAATGGGAAAAGCCACTTTTCTTGATCCCAGATTTAAAAGGAAAGGATTTAATAATCCAGATTCTGTAAAAATTATTCGAGACCGAGTTCAGGAAGAAATGGTAGATCTTATGTTACAGAAGCAGCGAGAACATACAACTGGAGAAGGAAGTGATATGCCCCAAACGGAAATACATCAACGAGAAGGCTCAGAAACTAACAATGACGAAGAGGAAGACTTTATCTGGCAAGACTTTCAAAGCTGTAAAATCATTAGAAAATATAACAAGTCCGACTACAGTGGCAATTACTGAGTTAAGAATGTACTCCGAAGATGCTAATTTGGACAGGAAAAAGGATCCTCTAATTTGGTGGAAAGATAGGCAAAAAGTATACCCTTGACTATGGCAAATTGCCAAAAAAAATTATGCATTGTAGCGACATCTGTTCCATGTGAACGGGTGTTTTCGAAAGCGGGTCAAGTGATAACTGAACGAAGAAATCGTTTAAAATCTAAAAACGCAGAGCAAATATTATTTTTACATTTTAATAAAACTATATAATTATTTTTAATTTTTACTGTTTAAGGTTTGCATAATTATTAATGTAAAAAAATAAAGAAATACACTATTTTGTTTGTTAGATTTGTTTTCTTTTATTTTTAATTTTATGAATATTATATTATTAAAAAGTATTATTCAATACTTAAATATCGAGTACTAAAATTATCCTACTATGTCCTTACACTAAACAATATAGAACCCTCTTATAGGTCCTTTATTAGATATTAAATTAGTAACAATTATTTATACGTATATGTATAGACTAGAAATAAGCAAGGCACGCAACGAATATCGCTGCGTATACGTCCCAATCCAAGCCCAAGTCTTTATAAAGTAACGATTTTTATAAAATAACGATTAAGTAACGAGTCCAAAGTAACGAGTCCTAAGTAACGAGTCCTACTCTCAAAAGTAACTAAAGTTTACATCACTACCGTATGATCGGAAAAAAAAAGCGTCAGCGATGGCTATGAAATGAGGATCGCTGTTATTTTATATGTAAATTTATATGGGAAATGTCATTGATCATCATTTCCCAACCAACAGGACGCCGGGTTTTTTTCGATCAAGCGGTATATTACTTGCTTTTTTCATAAACAAGGTAAAAATGCATTTTCTGGTCTATCATCACAATTGTCTCGTTTCATCATGACCTGAATATCATGCAAATTATCTGGTTTAATTTAAAAAGATAATTTTGCTTTCCATCGTGTTATCTTAATAAACTGCACTGAAAATAAACTTATGCAGCTTTTAGATAATACGCCGCCAATCAGAGTTATTGATATTTTTAATGCACTTGTGCAATAATTCTACACACAGAAACTAGCGTGGAATAACCAGTAACCAAAATTTGACGTCGAATAAATTATTCGATTGTTTTGATTACCTATTTTAAATAGACCGTCTATATTAAAAAGTTGTATGTAATATTTTTAGCAAGCTCCTTGAAGAAACAAAACATTGTTCCGGAG
The DNA here is from genome assembly GCF_002938485.1 of Sitophilus oryzae. Lineage (NCBI taxonomy): Eukaryota > Metazoa > Arthropoda > Insecta > Coleoptera > Curculionidae > Sitophilus > Sitophilus oryzae. The sequence continues at coordinate 7,709,341 of NW_022147434.1, read as the reverse complement.
TTCCGGGCCAGTTTAGAATGGGTCAATAGAGCAAACTAGCCTGTTTTCACTCTGGAAGAAAATAAAGACCAGAACGGCGACTGACAACACTACACAAGGAGAAGCTGATCAAGAAGTAGTACAAGATGAAAATGAAGCTCAAGAAGACTCTATTATGGAAGACATATTTACAAAAGAAGAAAATCACAACGAAATATATGTCACGGAAATAAATGATAATAACCAATTAAAGAATGACCAATTTCAAGTAGATAATAAATTCCAGAATGACTCAAACACGTGACTACAGAGAGAACAAATAATAACAATGAAATTGATGTTACAGATATTTTTGACTGTACAAATTTATCTCTCTCGGTAGGCATTCCTGAAGATATCCAGAAAAAAGAAAAGGAACAGGAAAAAAAGAAAGCAAAAACTACAGTTTTACCAACCAAAAGTTAATGAAAAGAACTTCTAACCGAAGGGCGACGGATAAATTACGGAGTGTGATAAAAACACTTTTTTCCACAAAAGGCACTAAACTTTTAACCGAACCTTCAACATCGAAACCGCTAAAAGAATCTTGGTATTGTGCATTGTGCTACACGGAAAATCAACTGGATATGCGCCTTTTTGCTTCCTGTCTCAAATATTACCATGAGGCTTGTCTGGGTTTAACAGAATATGATACAAGAGAATTGAAATGTCCCTTTTGTGAGTAACCATTAAATTATTGCTTTATAACTCAAATTTTTACCAATGAAATACCAAATATTTTACGTTTAGTTTAAAAACAACGTTTTTTTTATTTATATATTTTTATGAAACGAATGTTACCCTATTTTATTAAAGACTGAATAGGTACCTAAATACGTTTGTAAATTTTATGTGTTCTCTTTAGGTTTAATTTTTTTTTCGTAGTATGATACCTTTAATTAGCCAAGTTAATAATTAGAATGTGGGATTTTCGGGTATTCTATTTACTAAATTAATTTAAATGGTACTTCTGGTACGCAAGGTGCCGATAATAGGTACGTTTACCTTATGTTGGATGACATTGTTTTGGGATTTCCCGGTATTGGTAGTTTGAAATGTTTGAACTTTTTAGTTGTGGTTGGAGTTTTTTAGTCCTGTAGTCAAAAATGTCGAATAAATATAGAAGTGTTTGGGAGCAAGTAAATGAGTTAAAAGGTATGTATTTCTGAATTGGTATTTATAAATAGGTGTTTATAAATAAATTTTCATTAGAATGGATTGCCCCCGATCTACAAGACGAAAAAGAGCTTTTTGTAAGGTATGCAGATGTTCACTAATTGCCCACAAAAAGGATCTGCTGCTGCATAGTAAGTCCAATAAATACATTCAGGCAGTGAAGAACTCCAGGGATGGTCCTTAAAAATCACCGAATTTATGTCACTACATATTTCCAAGCAAATAAAAATAGCGGAGTTAAAAATAGCTGGTGCTTTTATAGCGGAGTATTGCTCTACAAGAACGGCGTATCATTTGACCGAATTAGTAAATAAATTAGACAATAACCCTGAATTGCTTAAGGGAGTGAACATACACAGATCGAAATGTACAGCACTGCTTTTAAATGTGATTATTATGCTTATGCCCCATGCTTATTAGAAGAACTCATTTCTGATATTGGAAATGAAAAATATTCCCTGATAATAGATGAAACAAAAATTCAAGAAAAAAGTAATTACGACCTTCTAGAGGTTATTGGAAATTGATGCTGGAGATGCCTCGACGTTAACCGAAACCTTACGACAATTAGGAAAATATAATTTGCCATTACAAAACTTGGGGTTGGAGTGGATGGCGCAAATGTAATGGTAGGGAAGCACAATTTTTTCTCAACACATTTGAAGGCTCTAACAAATCAAGATTTGGTGGTGGTTAAATGTGTTTGCCACTCCCTTCACTTACCCGCAGAGCATTCTTTTAAAACATTACCAAAACATTTGGACTTGTTAATGAAAGAAACTCACAACTGGTTCAGTTGCAGTCCTAAGCGTCAGTTTCAATACAAGAAATTGTATGAGGTAATAAATAAATCAACCTCCCAAAAAATTGATAAACTAAGTGGCACAAGATGGCTGGCGCATTATAATGCTATAGTTAAAATATTAAATCAGTGGGATGTATGGGATGTGTCAAGTATACGGCTCAGCAACTCTATGATATATTAGCTGACCGAAACAATTATTTGTACATGCTCTTCTTACGAACCACTCTCAAAAATCTAATAACACTTAACACAACTTTTCACAATGAAAAAGCACATCCTCATAAACTCATGGAAGTCGTCCTTCTGCACTTGTTTAGAAATTACTTAAGAATTCTCATCCCTCCGATGCGCCTTGATAAAGTTCTCGATAAAGATAATATTTCTTTTAAGTTTCAAGACTGAAGTATGAGCGCCGATGTTATGAATTTTGGTTTTTCATTTACTCAAGCACAAGTGGAAATAGGAGTAGAAAAGAAAGTATTATCGGTTGTTCCGCTGTGGAGAGGGCATTTTCATTAACAAATATAATAAAGGAAAAAATGCGAAATCGACTTGCAGTTTCGAGTGCAGATGCTATTATCAGGGTAAGGTTCAACCTTATGAATTCCAGTTGTGTTAATTTTGAACCAACTGAATTAATGCTAAATAAATTTAATGCTAGTATGTATGGTATTTCCAAAGAAAACGAATTGGTTTTGGACATTTTAAATGAAACTAATAATTAGGCATTAACTTTTATTTTGTATCTGTTTTTTTATATTCAATATTTTATTAAAGAATACGTAGCTACCATTTTTTAGCGTTGGTGTTATGTTTTTTTAGTGTTTTTATGTATTTAATGTTGTTTTTAATTTTTGTTTGAAAAATAAACTTTTTCTTCTTGTTGGGGATTTTTTTTGTGAAAAAACATATTTAAGGGGATTTTAGAGTTATGCAAAAGATATCTTTGTCAAAAAAAAAATTAAAATCAAGTGTTAACATAAAAAGTCCTAAATTTTGGGGAATTTTAAAATTCGACTGGGAAAATCGAACTAAGTGATCTGGCAACCCTACATCCGCATCACTGCGAATCTAATCGACGTGCCAACCGATATGATAGTCTGTGGCACAAAACCGTCGAATGGAATCGTCGGTTTAAATATCAGCCGAAGCTTGATTTTGGACACGCCAAGACAAACGGTTTGCGCCAAACCGATAATGTATGGCGGGTCTCGATGTAACCTTGACAGTTTCTTTTCAGTAGCGTGTGTGATTTTAATCGCCTTTGTTGTTGTTGTTCCCGTTTCGTTGAGTCTTCGTTAGAAAATATGGACCAAAAATCGATTAATAAACAATTTTTAATAGAATTTATCGAATTGTATCGAAAGTTTTCTTGTTTATGGAATATTAAATCTGAAGAATATCGTAATAAAAACAAGACAAACCAAGCGTATGAGGAATTATTGAAAGAGATGAAAGAAAATGACAGCAATGCAACTATACAAACTGTGAAAAAATAAAATAGACGCGATGCGGGGTAACATTTCGTAAAGAGTTGAAGAGCATTAAAGACTCGCAAATGTCTGGGGCTGGAGAAGACGAAGTCTAGAAGCCACATCTATATATGGTATTTCGACCATTTGCTCTTTATAACGGATCATGAAACGCCTAAGGAAGGTATTTCAAGTCTAGATACGGACGAATTAAGCGAACATAGGTCAGTAAGTTGTATTTCTATGTAAATAATGCATGTATAAATTATTGTAGTTAGTTTCGAGATGTAAGTAGTCATTTATAGTATAATTAAGGCGTGTATTCTTTGTGTAATTAAGACTTAAGCCATCTTTGATCGTTTTTGTTATTTTATGTACATATGTCCACGAGCTCAAATTTAAATCGAGTTTACAACTAAAGGGAGAATACGGGCATAATTTGATAATGAATGTATATTAAAATTTACTTTTATTTATTTTCAGAATGACAGCCAATTAGATATGTCTGAAAGCCAGTTGATGTCACCTTCTTCCTTAGAAAATACAGAAAATAGGACCGACGCAGAAGAAGCTTGTACGCCATCTTTAAGGCAATATAGCTCCGATGCATCTACAAGGTACAGAGAAAAAAAGAAAAAGAAAGCAAGCACAAGACCAGAAGACATTGTTATGGAGAAAGTATTGGTCAAAACATTGAAAAGCGTAAGAATATTAAGTATTGTGGTACTGGAAGATTAAACAATCCTTCGTTATGTCATACAACCATCACTGGTATTCTTCCTGGAAAATTCACTTCCACTCAAGAAATTGAAGCGGTTTTCGAAATGTCTGATGCCACTACGAACATAAAATTTGTTTTTGTTCCCGATGACTTTCTTGAATATGATGTTCTTGTGAATGATGCAATCTGTATGAAGAGCCAGACATAACTTGTATTACAGATATTACGGGAAGTAGAATTGGCCGTAATAAATTCAACCGAATTTTGTGCACGTTGCCTAGTATTAAGTTCGATATTAATATTGATGTTCCCGATGTGCATCGAGAGGATCTTACCAACCTGTTGGTTCGTTACTAGGACATGATAGCATCAGGAAACAAAGTTTCGTGTGTAACCCATGCTGTTACGGATATTAAATTAACCGACGAATATGTAGTTAACCGGAAACCCTACCGCTTGTCTGCTGAAGAGAGGAAAATTGTTAGAGGAATTGTAGATGATCTCCTAGTTAATAACATAATCAGAGAAAGTAGCTCGCCCTATGCCAGCCCCATAATACTTGTGCGAAAAAAAGAGGGATCTTACAGGATGTGTGTTGATTTTAGAGAACTGAATTCGCATACCATCAAGGACAGATACCCGCTCCCGTTAATTGACGACCAGCTTAACAGACTAGGAAGAGGAAAAGTATTTATTTCACTTGACATGTCGTCAGGCTTTCATCAATTTGCAATAGCCCCAGACAGCATTCACAAAACAGCCTTTGTAACGCCTAACGGGCATTACGAATACAACCGAATGCCCTTCGGACTTGCCAATGCCCCGGCCGTATTTCAGAGAGCTATAAACAACTTTTGGGCGATTTTAGGAACACTGTAGCATTGGTCTATTTAGATGACATACTTATTCCTTCAGAAACATATTCAGAAAATATACATTCATTAGAAGTTTTCCTCAAAGCACTGCAAGAAGCAAGTGCCATTTTTTTTCAAAAATTTGCATGATACTTTGTTTGCATGTTGAAAGCTTGTTACGCTTAGCATGATGTTTTGTTTGCGTGTTGAAAGCTTGTTACGCTTTGCATGATATGTTGTTTGTATGTTGAAAGTTTTTTAAGCTTTCCATGATCCTTTACTTTTCTTTATTAGAGGCGTAACTAATTTCAATAACTCCGAATACGTTTCCTCATCCATCCGCAAAAAACTAAACCGATCCCCTGGTTCGAGTTTCAATTCTTTTAATGAATTGACATGGAAAAAAGTTGGTTTGGTTTGGTTAAGTTAGTTTAGCAGCCATTGTTTTACCCATATAGAACGATTTTTAAGCGTCACTGCTGTAGCCGCTGCCACTGCTAATAATTGCGTACGGTTCATCGTGTCGTTTGAAATAAACTGCTAGCTGAGCGCATAGTCTATGGGCACTAATAGTTCGGCGATGCAGCACGACGTTTCAGCTGGCCACGATACGAATGGACGCAAAAGATCGTTGTCTGTTTGGTTGCGAACAGACAGCTTGGGGGGCTTTAGAACTCGTCTCAGAACAAAATTAGTAAATATTTCGTAATAGGAGCGCGTGGTTATTTTTAATTGCAGTTGTGTCTGTGTCATTAAAATAATATTTTAACTATGGACCGTTGGTTAAAAAGTGGTTCTTTAAAAAGGCCGTGTAGTGACTATCAAAACTATCGAAAGAAAGTAATGTTGCAACACAACGAGCACCTAACATTCAGGAATCGGAAACATCACTCAATATGTAAGAAACCTCAACGCCAAAAAACGTGGCGAAAGCTTGCGGAAAGATGCGTAAATATAGTGAGGAATATTTACAATTTGGTTTTATTGAAATTGCAGTCGACAACGAGGTAAGACCACAATGTGTTTTATGTTTTGGCGTACTTGCAAAAGAGTGTATGAAACCCGCAAAACTTCGGCATCGTTTACAGGCAAAACACTCCGAATCAGCAAGTAAATCTATTGACTTTTTGTTACGGTTCAAAATTTCACCGTAACTTATTTTACTTATTTTGCTTATTTTTAGGAATAAAACTAAAACTTACTTGAATAACTTCAATAATAACGTTTAATTAGCTTACTTCTTAATTGTACATATAATTTCTAATAATCACAACAATTTCTTTGGATGGAGTTGTCTCCGATAACTGTAATATAAAACCTCATTAATATAATATCAATTTGTCTGTGTAAAACCTACCTTTCTTTCTACAGTAGTTACTAATTCTTTATTTAGACTTATGCTTGTGTTAGGATGATTTCTTGACATATTTCTTCGGGGGATTCTTGAACATAGACTTGATGTGATTATTTTTTGTCTGTTTTCAATGCAACAAGTGGGAATATTGGGTCTGCAATATACATATGGGTTAAGGATTTTATTATGTATTTTTCCTGTGTGTAATCAATTGGTTTTACCTGATTATAGTTGATTTTTCCCTAAATTTCATCTTGTTTATATTACGATTTACAGACTGACGTTTCAATTGTTTGTCAGCTCATCGTGTGACACCGGCGTTGAAGGTTGACAGATCGATTTTTGTAAATTAGGTTTTCGATCTTTTTAATCGGTTTTTATATGATCGGAGAATGTATTAATAATTTTCCGAAGATGTTATGTTCATATAGGGATTATTATAATTTTATTATGATGTAATAAAATGTTTCACTCAATCCGTATGCATTAAATAAAATTTTATGTCAAATTTTATTTTGGGTCTTTTATTTTACTGGTTGCCTGTGTTAAATTTTATGTTGGTATTTCTGACTTGGAATCGAGCATGTTCTGAGGATTTTGCAAATAACTCCTCCTTCTTCTACTTCGAACCGCCGAGGTAAACGCAGCATTTCTGATCCTGACTCACTGATAAAAACTCCATTGAAGTTATTTTTGGTCTTGCCTTGCCGTTCCGAATTGGGATTGATTCTTTGGAGTTGTCTGCAATTCTTTTGTGGGTCGAGAAGACTGGTTGTGCAGTTTTGGCACTAGTTGTGGGCGATTTTGGCCTGTGTGTGGTTCAGAATTCCAGAGAAGCCTTGTAGAGGGATATATTCGTCAGTTGAGGATAGGATTTTACAACACGGACTAGTAAGTAATAAAAGTAATGTTGCAACACAACGAGCACCTAACATTCAGGAATCGGAAACATCACTCAATATGTAAGAAACCTCAACGCCAACGCCACAAAAACGTGGCTAAAGCTGGCGGAAAGATGCGTAAATATAGTGAGGAATATTTACAATTTGGTTTTATTGAAATTGCAGTCGACAACGAGGTAAGACCACAATGTGTTTTATGTTGTGGCGTACTTGCAAAGGAGTGTATGAAACCCGCAAAACTTCGGCATCATTTACAGGCAAAACACTCTGAATCAGCAAGTAAATCTATTGACTTTTTGTTACGGTTCAAAATTTCACCGTAACTTATTTTACTTATTTTGCTTATTTTTAGGAATAAAACTAAAACTTACTTGAATAACTTGAATAATAACGTTTAATTAGCTTACTTCTTAATTGTACATATAATTTCTAATAATCACAACAATTTCTTTGGATGGAGTTGTCTCCGATAACTGTAATATAAAACCTCATTAATATAATATCAATTTGTCTGTGTAAAACCTACCTTTCTTTCTACAGTAGTCACTAATTCTTGATTTAGACTTATGCTTGTGTTAGGATGATTTCTTGACATATTTCTTCGGGGGATTCTTGAACAGAGACTTGATGTGATTATTTTTTGTCTGTTTTCAATGCAACAAGTGGGAATATTGGGTCTGCAATATACATATGGGTTAAGGATTTTATTATGTATTTTTCCTGTGTGTAATCAATTGGTTTTACCTGATTATAGTTGATTTTTCCCTAAATTTCATCTTGTTTATATTACGATTTACAAACTGACGTTTAAATTGTTTGTCAGCTGATCATGTGACACCGGCGTTGAAGGTTGACAGATCGATCTTTGTAAATTAGGTTTTCGATCTTTTTTATCGGTTTTTATATGATCGGAGAATGTGTAATAGAATAATATCAAGCTCTGTAAAATTTTATCTTTTTGGTTTGTTATTCTAAGATGGGACCATTTCAGTTTACGAAGTTATCAGTCGACATAGGCAAACGAATTTTAAAAGGCCTAAGCAAATAATCTAATGATATTCAAGACACATAAACTCTCTAAAAGTACGCATATATCCTGAGAAACTAACTAAGCAAATAATACAATCTTCTAAATAATTTAAAGTCACATAAACGAGGGTAAAGTAGAACAAACATTCATCCCTTATTAGGTTTGTTCTCACAGCGTGTTCCCAACATGTTTGTGACTTCTTCCAAACCGGTGTTAATGCGCAGGTCTCAAATAATGCACTTTCTGATCGATTTCAAACTGTCTGTGCGAACAGCGGATCCCCTACTCTTCTTTTTTGATCTAATACCACTAACTGCCACTAATTTTAACTCCTACGTAATACCGAATAAAGAAGAAACGAACAGGGAATTAACATCGCTTTTCAACAGAAGAACAATCCTTAACCTCGCTTTACTTTTGTTTTTTAGTAATTAGTACTTGAGTCAAAAAATATTGTTTGATATTGTTCCTAGAAAATTAATAAAACCACCGTCACCGCTGTGCTGTATAATTATGGATACTAGAAGCTGTGAATCAGGTAGGTTTAAAATTTCGTATTTTAATGTGTAGTTCCATCGGCAGTTCGTGTGGTAAAAGTTCACTTTAGTGATACCCCATATTTTAAGAGATTTTCGTAAAATTCATTTTCAGGGGGTTAATATAGGACAAATGCAGCAAGAATCTGATTGCTCCGGTAGTTTTATTTTTAAATGCGTTTTTTGTGAAATATAAAGTAGAGGCATTTCTAAATAACATAACTGGCATGTAGAAATGCCCCCTTCTTTATATTTCAAAAAAGAAAACAGGGTTTTTTGAACAAATTTCAACAAAAATTGAGAGGCAATTACCGGCGTACGCGGATTCTTGCTGCATTTGGCTAATATAAAACCCCTAAAAAGGAATTCTTTGAAAATACAAGGTGTCACTTAAGTAAACTTTTACTATTTGTGTTTAATCTTGAATACTAAAAACCCTTCTATTGTTGACTGAGTATGTAGTTTTATATTAGCACCACATTTCGTATTGGGAATAATATGGATAGATAATTATTGTTTTTTATTTCTTTCAGGACTCTCAGAGTTTCTTGTATTTGTACCACCGGCAAAGGCAACTGAGGCATCAACAAACCAGGAACTAAGTGATACATCTCCAGCTCCAATTACTTGGTCCACAAATCAAACCAAAGTACTTTTAGATTTGTACCAAAAATATAGAGTGAGGGTTGGTACTGCACAAATAAAAAATTTCAAAAAATTGTGGGAAATTCTAGCAAAAGAATTAAATGGATTGCTTAGAACCAACGTTACAGCTGGTCATGTAGAAAATAGATGGAGAGTTTTAGAAAGAGCATACAAACGATACGTGGACAATCAAAATAAAACAGGCCAGGGAAAGAAATATTTTGAATATTTAGAAGAAATGGATGCAATCTTTAAAGGAAAGAAAAATGTAAATCCGGTTGTTCTACTCTCAAGCGAATCTGTGCAGAAAATGCCTGACAATCAATCAGAGGAGTCCCTAAAATTCCCAGAAACTCCAAGAAAAGCCACTACATTACAAGTACAAGAAGATAGATCAAAAGAGAAAAGGACCCCATTGCTTAATAGAAATGTAACATTAGTTCACATGAGACGGGACAAAAAGGAATATTATGAGGCTCGATTGTTGATAGAGAGGGAAAAAGTTGATATTCTAAAGGCTAAGGTTAAGCTTATGGAAGAAAAGAATACACTACTGGGGGAAAGAAATGAAATTTTAAAAAAGAAAAAATGTGTTTTGTGTTCCCAGGAATCTATATAGTTTGTTTTCCAAGTTATTTTTAATTTTCTTATTCTTATTTTTTTTATTTTCCAAGTTATTTAGGAGTATTTACCAAAGAATGTAGTTTTTGTTTATAATTGTTTTCATTTGTGTAGGCTAAGGAAACTATAAGACTGTTGCTGCAGGGTATAATGTATATTTTGTTGTTAAAATAAAATATAAAAAATGTATTCACATATTATTGATTTTTTATAAAAATTGTTAATGCACATTTCAAAACTATACAGTGTCACAGAAAAAGCAAGGCTATTTTTAGCTTAAAAAATACCAGAATCAGAGCAAATGTGTGGTGTTTAAAATATATGTAAAAGAAGCTATATTTTCTATGCTAAATTTGTTAGAACATCACAGTAAGGGGACATTTTTATATGAATTTCACTTCCCCTGAAAGCAATGAATGTTTTTGGATGAAGGAATGCTTACACACAACTTTCATGTGCAATAAAAGCAGATTTAATGTTTAAGGAAGCAAGAAATTCATTTATAAATGTGATTCTTGTGATTTTGTAACTGAAGATAGCATCTTGATAGCACAATTATTTTGTTAAAAATTATTTCAAAAACCACATTTGCACATTTCAATAGTTATAAACGGCTCTTGAAAAGCCTGTCATTTTATATAACTTCTAAAACAAAAAAAAATGCGAAATTTTAGTTTTATTTAAGTAAACACTAAAAAAATCTAATATGTAGCGTACAATTTGTATGGCTTACACAAGAAGTGACAGATAATTTGGCAGACTTTAAACAATGTCCCTTGGTATTGGGCAAGTCCCAAAAAATTATTATGCATTTATTGTCCAAGGATGTTTACAATGTGATTTCGTTTTGCTACAGCATTTAAATCTTCCTGAATGCCCTGTTCTATATTATCGGGGTCTAGACGTGGAGCAGGTTCAACTGGTTCTACATTTTCTTCTAAATCTAGTGCAACACCATCTTGCAACCCTAAATTGTGAAGAACACAACATGCTCTAATGAAGTTAACGATGAGCCTAATATCCCTTAATTTCAAATGATACAGCTGACGCCATTTTTGCTTTAATACCCCATTACAGTGCTCAATCTTTACTCTGTTGCTGGAATGTTGTATATTGTAATTAATTTGTTGTCTATTTAACAGGCCTCTATCTGGAAAGGGTGTTAACACATTTTTTAATAATGGATAAGCACTGTCTCCTAGCAAGTGAAATTCTCCACATTTTTCTTCCAATGTCTCACTTAATGGAGATGTTCTGAACACTCGGGCATCATGTACGGATCCTGGATACCCTGTGAATATGTCAGTAATGCGAAGATTATGGTCACATACCAGTTGCACCTGTGAAAAAAAAAACACTTAAAATTTTGATATTCACATACCGGGTGATGCATCAGGTAAGGACAAATAGGAAATCCCGTGTTAATTTCAGGGGTGTCGATTTATTGGTTCCCCTATTGATTTTAGAACAAACTTTTAAAGGAACTTTTTGAAGTATTGGATTAGGTCGCTACCTACCAACTTTGAAACTCATTTGCTAAGCCGTTTTTAAAATATTTGCAAAATTAGATTCCTCAAATACGTCAAAATTATATGCTTTTTATGCCAATGTCATAAAATTTAATAAATTGCTGGTAGTTGGAGTGTTTTACGGTTATACAGGGATGTACAAATTATGTTTTTTAAGGATCTAATTTTACAAATAACTTAAAAATGCCTTAAAGAATAAGAATCAAAGTTGGTAGGTAGCCTGACCTAATCTAGTACTTCAAAAAGTTCCATTAAAAGTTTGTTCTAAAATAAATAGGGGAGCCAATAATCGACACCCCTGAAATTAACATGGGATTTCCTGTCATGAGCTGATGCATCATCCGGTATATTTTATGCAATACAGTACAGTAATAATTGTTCTGTATAACAATTTAGTGGGTATTAGGGTCCAGGCAAAAGCAGTAACAAAATAAAAAGTGTCAATGTCAAGTTAAACCTACCTGAACAGAGTAAAAGCCCTTTCGATTAATATAGGAGTCAGGATCATCCTGGGGTTTATCTATTTTAATGTGGGTTCCGTCAATTAGCCCAATAATTCCGGGAAACGTATTTTTATGGCGAAAATACTGTTCTATTTCCTGCTTCTCCACATCATTTGGCCATTTTATAACCTCAGGTGAAAGGTTACTTAAGAAATATATCATTCTTTTGATAATTTTATGTAGAACACTGATAGTCACATTAAATCTGTCAGCTACATCACGGAAGCTAGCGGTTTGATGCCCTGCATACCATAAAAATATATAAGTGTACTGTAATGAGGTTAATTTTCCATATGGTCCTGACTGTTCCTTATAGTATTCACTATTTGCAAATCTTTGAGAAATATCGTTTGCTACTTCACGGCTAACTCTAAAATGTTCCAGGAATTCAGTTCTGTTGAACTGGGGCACCGTTTCATCCAAGTAATTTTGATTCTTGGGCCTGACCCGTTCCTCCATCAGGTCTGTTCCAAGAAGAATCCCTGACTAGTCAGCGCGGTTCTTATTGGTTGAAATGCGTAGAAACCTGACTAACAATCAGCAGTGGGATTCTGTAAGCTCCGTAGCAAGAAATTTCTTGTCTAGCCTATGCTATTTGTATACGAATGATGAGTTACTAGACAAGAGAAATGTTTACAGAATCGGGCCTCAGGTTTCTACGCATTTTAACCAATGAGAAACGTGCTGACTAGTCAGGGATACTTCTTGGAACAGACCTATCAGCTCTTCTAGGTCTGTGTCTGTATCCGAAAATTCGGACGCCTCAGATTCTTCGGAAGATTCAAAATCGCTCATTTCTGTTCTTTATTTTTTGAAGAAAAAAAACACTAAACAAAAACAACACACGTTTTGTAGGTTAAGTTTACCAAGCAATGAAGCAATGACGTCGAGTTGCAATACGCATGCGCCGGACACTTTACTTGCAAAAGATCCGCGAACTGGTCTGACTGTCAGCCAACAATCAGAATTTTCTGTGTGAACAGCTTACTGTTGGTTGGAAACCAATCAAAAATTTCTGTGCGAACGCGTCTTACCCTATTGCGCATGATTATCTGTTGGAAATATGTTTCTTACAGCTGTGAGAACAAACCTATTATCAAAACTCTATTTGACAGAGTGGTACCAGTTGTGTACCCTAGGGATATCTCAAAATAAACAACGCAGAAAAAGCACGTAGGCATGCTTAAGGAAATAAGTAAAATTAAATCATCCCCTCGCTAGAGGTTTTACATTGAAAATTAAAAGTATTAAATATATGTTTTAAAATCAGAATCCAAATGTTCACGAAATGAATGTCTGAAAATGATAGAAATAGGATTGTCTTTTTTTCCGTTCCTAGAGTTAAATAGAAATAGACAAAAATGTGAAGAAATAAAGAGTTAATTTCTAGGCGGTTTTTTAAGGTAATCCTATGATTCGGTATCATTTGTATTAGTTAAGGTAGATTATGAATGTTATTCAGCAAATGGGTAAAAGAGTAAGATTTACACGGAAGGGTTTAAAAATTACATTTAATTAATAAAAAGAACATGCTGATGCCCTCTCGGGATAAGGACCAGAAACAAGGGTGAAAGAAGTCTAGGGATCTTTCGGGGAAGGAGCCCTTCGGCCAATTATAAAGGTGCGAATATGCATTTGGATGGGTATTCGAAGGTTCCTCAAACAGGGGCATGCCGAAGATGTAGTAACGCCTTTCCGAGATAGTACCAGCATCAGTATTTTCATCTTCAAAATTAGTTCGGTACTGACTTTTAAATTAGACGGTCGAATTTACTCCGTGTAGATCTTATATTATCCAGTGGTCTTTTTAATTGTTTTAGTAAGTTCTCTATCTAACGATTTTCTCAAGTTAGGAAATTCTAAGCTATTCATGCTTACAGTATTTTAATTGTTGTTTTTGGATTTTCTCTAATATTTTTCTTTATTAATGATTTAAGACTTTCTGTTTGTTCTAAAGGCTTTAGTAAATTTTAGATGTCATTGCATAAGTGATTATTTTGCAATTGTTCTTTTTATTAAATTCTAATTTAAATTTAATTGTTCAGTGAATATTTTTTTAATATATTAATTTTCTGCCAATGATAATTCTAAGAGAGATTTGAAAGTGTATGCTAATTGTTGATAATTTAAATTGGACTAATAAGAAGAATATTTTGTATTTTTTTTTAACTTTATTATCTCTGAGTTTTAATTTCAATTCTCTAATTGTCATTAATTATTTTTGATTCAATTTCTTTCTTTTTCATTAATTATAAATGTTTTGTTGTTAAATCTTTTTCTTTATTTTTTTATTTATTTATTTCTTTATATTAAATATAGTTAGGTGTTGTGAAAAATCGGCATTTTTTTTCTTTTTATTTCACCTAATCACTAAAATATCAAGTTATTTAAAAAGAACACTGTGATAACCGGTCGAGTGGTTCAATCCAAAGTATGAGTCCAAGACCGAAGAGGTAGATCTACAAGGGGATCAATGAAATCTTCGACAGGTTCTGTTGTTGATGTATTGCTGATGGATGTTGACGTAATAAGGTAAGTGGCAATAGAGTTTATAGTAACTGAATTTAGAAAGAGCCCTTGCCATAAAAGTGCGATGCCTTAATTTCGATTTTTAGCTGGTTATATTTTGTTTTTATATGTAAAAGATAAACTATATTTACGCTCTGAAAAGTCGGTGTTCTCATTATCCAAGTTCTGCCTACCGCCCAATAAATTATTTTAATTATAATTATATAAAGGCCACACTACCATGTTAACGGACAAATCTGGAAAGTTTTGTCACATAAAAATTGGTGGCAGCGGTGGGATACACAACAATCAATTTGTAGTTTGTACCCAGATTATTGTTTTTGATTTTATTTTTGCTTTAACTTAAAAAGTAAAGACTAATTTTTTTTCGGTTACCTTTAATTTCCTTTTGTGATTTTTAACAGTATTAGTAACTCTATTCAGTCATCATAATTGTAATAAATGAAAGACTCGTTTTATAATCGATCGGAAATGTATTTTCTAATATGTTTTTAATAGATTTTAGTGATTAAAATGATATAATTCTATTATTTTTGATGTTTTTTTTGGTCTATTGTATTTGTTTTAAACATAGTTGTAGCACAAGGTCTTTTTTCAGTTTTTTTTTGTTTCTGTACGAACGCAAAATTTTATTTGTTGATTTAAAGTAATTTCGTTGGCGACATTTGATTTTATTACTTTCTTGAAATGCATTCCATATTTTTTATTTTGTATATTTGTTACAACGATAAGAGTGATTTAGAGATTTTGTAGAAATTTTAAATGATCTTGGTCTTATTGATTTTAAGTTTTTTTTTCTCTCTTAAAGAATAATTGCCAGAATATGTTTTTACATAAAGTAGTATTTGTGGTAATTCAGAATACAGAATATTTAATCTCAGGATAGTGTTTTGTTTTAAGAAAGATTCATGAAATTTCGATAGATGTTTCTTTTTATTTCATTAAAAAAAAGTTAAGGAAACTTGAAGGTTATTATTAAATCGATTGCGATAATGGTAAGTAGCGTAAATCTTTATGACAAAGAAATCGCACAGGTAAATATGTCAACATCTGTCAGCAGCAGGAACAATGGTCAACTAAGATTTTTTTTTTGGTAATTAATAATTGCACGTAATGTTTCATAGATAGAACTAATTAAAAGTCAGCGAACTCTCTCGACATGCAACGAAGTATTCACATGTCGTTATACAGTAATAAGTATTGTTGTGGACCTTTGTCTTTTTGATTAAAATATTAAATGTTTTTCTTTTTTGGTTTCTATAAGTGTTATTTTTGTAATGGAATAACTGTTATTTGATGAATAATTTTTTTATATGCCTTTCTGAAAAAAGCTAAAATTGTATTACAGTTGGACAAATGAAAAAGTCAGCTGTGTTTTTTTTTTTGAAATGGTTGCAAAACGTATTAGGCGTTTTGGCTTGTTGAATATTTATTACTTGGGTTTGCAACAATTGACTTATACTGCAGCATACTTCATTTATTTTTTTTACTATTACTTTTGATGCTACTTTATATTCATTTCCTTTATTCTAGAAACATAAATAGGAAAAAAAATGTTCTCCGTTTAGAGAGTTTAGGTAACCTTTGTAGATAACGAATTCTAGATGAAAATCGATGCACTTGTGAACTGGAACCAGATGTTTTTTTTAAGACCCCAATTTCAATAGTAGGTACCTGGACGGGACACAAGGAAGCGACGGTTACGTCCCAGAGAGCTTTAAATCTTTTACGAGGGTGTTTTAAAATGTAGTCTTCGAAAATAAGAGAATAGATTTTTCGACAATGATTTAGATAGTGTACTGGGTTATGCATGTAAGGTTGTGGAGAAGGCGATGTAATTCACTAGCAGCAAATTGGTCTATCGGGTTCGGATCAACGGATCCTAAAAACTATATACAGGACGTTGAATCTGGTCTAGGGACTTACTAAAGGTGGCCTAGACATGCTCCGAAAAGCACGGGTAAACAGAAGGAAGTTATTGCACGAAAGGAAGAGATTTTAGTGCAAGGAAGATAGAGGATAGGTAATCCTCAGGAGGAGTACACTCAAGTTCAGATGGGGTACACTCAAGCTCATCTGAGGTACATTCAAAGGTTGAATGTGGGCATCTGGATATGGCGGAGCGGGAGATGATAAGGAATTTCTCCAGGAATATGAGGACATATTCGCCCATGAGGGTAGACCGCTAAAAGCTAAGGCAGAGTGAAACATTGCATAGACACGGGAGATGGGAAAGACATTTCTCCAGTACACCTTACATGGGGGAAAAATCAGTGATACATCGGATTTTTTGAAGATTAAACATCATATTAGAATGAAAAGAAACTGACAGAGAAAGGGTTAGCATAATTCAGCAAGTTTATTCTAAAAGGTTAAAACGAAGTAAATGTTCAGAGTAATAATAAATTGCTTAAAACGGAATAAGGTTCAGAGTAATAATTTGTATTCAAAGGTACATTGAGTATATACAGTTTTTTTTTCTCTCTTGTGTTTTATTGTTGACAATAAGTATCTATATTTTTAAATATTTGTTTAAATAATGTGTAACATACGTAAGTGACTTTTATTTGCCAGGATGATAATACAGTTTTTTTTTCATTATTTTTCTCTCTCTCCATTCGTTAAAGAAATTATTTGTTGCTCTGAGCTAAGTGAAAATAATGATAACGATTATTTTCAGGTATTTTATTTTTCAGATTGAACTAAACATTTTTTTGTTTGGTTTATTTATTTATTTTTGTCTAATTTGGTTATTAATTTTTTTTATCTTATTTGTTTAACATAACTAACATCGTTTTAATTTTGAATGATTGCTCTGTTTGTTTGATTTAATCTATTTTAATTTTCAGGTGGTTTTTATAAATTCATTTTCATTATTAATTTTTTTTCCAGATAATGTTATCTATTTAGATAATTAAAATATATTTCTGTTTATTCAGCATTTATAGGTATATACAAATCATTTTATTAATTTTTTTCTACACAGGTTTTTTTTTCAAATCAGCTGTAGGCAGGAAAAGAAGTTAGTTTACTACTAAGAGGCAATAGCCACCTTAAATATTTAATTTTTTTAGATTTCCAGGTATATAATATAGGTTCTTTTTAATGACTTGGTCTTGCCAACATTATTTTGATGTGGTAAATTTTATAACTAGATAACCATAATAGGTATTTTATTCTTTAACTGCAATCATGTGGTAAATTTTATAATCTTAGAGCAACCATAATAGGTATTTTATTCTTAACTGCAATCAATTTATTTTCCATTATTAATTTTAGGTACACCGTGAATTTTATACTTTGAATGATATTTATTCATTTTTGGTTTATTTAACATTTATTTTATCAACTAGTATTTCTTTTCCCAAGTTTTTATTTCTTTTTTCCAAAAATTTTGATATAATTCTTGCTTAAACTGTTTACAGGGTGTTATTTTAGTAGATCACGTATTAGAATCACGAATAAAGAAATATTTTGAGTTTTAGGATACCTAAATTTTTTTAAAGTAACCAGGAAAATAAATACTGTAATATTGTCAGAAATTCTAGAGTTTACCTGATAGATCAGATGCTACAAAAATGCAGAATTATCTAACTCAAGTTCTATTATAATATATAAGAAAACTTGATGTCTGAGTGTGATGGTCAAAATATGAAAAGCTACATACAGGCCCACCTCGATAAGACATTCGTTGTAAAATGGAAATACAGGTGGTGTTTGAAACGTAGAGAATATAAAGGAAGTATGAATATAGATGCGAAGTAGTTTTCAGTGACCAAGAGTAAAATTTTCATCGTTATTAACGTATTTTGTTTTCAAAAAATTGTCTTTTTGAAAACATGTTTCTCTTGTAAGAACGTTTTAATTTTTTTTATGTTTTAGAAAGTTAAATATTTCATAGGATTCGTTATTCTGACAATCATCCATATTACCACTGTTGTTTTATGTTTATTTGCTGAAATGATGCCAATCGATAGTATAGTGGCAGGTTTTGACTGTTTTCGAATAGGAAGTATAAGATAGATCCTGAGTTCAGCGAGATGTTATCCGGAAGACTATGTACGTGAAGAATATCACTTATCACGATACAACACGAACTACAGAGCGATATTCGGAGGGATCCAGAGAAGCACAATGCATATAGATGTTGGAGTAGACGCAGCGTCCACAGTTAATTTTAAACCGGACCCATCAGACAACACTAAATATATAGAGGTGCTAACAACAAGATTGGAAAACATGACATACACTATGCAGCAGAGAAGTTACCATGTTTAGTCATAATACGCTTAACCAAACAGTAACATCTAGTTCGAGAACCTGGGTTTTCATACAACCACAGTTAGGGCGATGGTTATCCAGAATGTTAGACACGTAATTGTTATCCAGATGAGTTGATACACAGGATGTTTTGGGAATGAGACGCTGAGAACTGAATATAGGCAGGTACTATTCGAAGCCTATGTAAATGCTATATCCGAAAGAAATGAGCAGCATTTTGATGGTGACAGTTGGACGAAAAAGTATCAAAATGAGATAGTCTACGTTCATGCCTGAATGTAACAGCAAATTTATGTAGAGAAAAGTCGGGGACAAAGTCAACAGAATGGAAAATAAGATGTTTTCCGTTCAAGCAGATCAGCATACAGATATCACAGGGATGCAAGTGATATGACCGAATTTCCGAGGCCATCCAGACCTACATCACAGGTGAAGCCATGCAGCAATAGTTTCGGGAACATTGCAGTACGTGGAGACTTTGATTCGCGAGCGCGTTAACTGGTCATTGACTTCGTTCGGACGGTGGTAAAACAGAATAGTGCAAAAACGTGAATTCACCAAGACAGTGTAGAATTGAGACACTAAGACAGTCAAACGAAATTTTTACCAAAACAGTAAGAGTTCGAGTGTTCGCCAAGACAGTGGAAAACAAAAGGCCGATAGTAGTGCGAATCACGCGAGTACGAGAATACGGATACGCAAACCGATTTACACGCGCGCGGTAAGCAAATCGTAGCAAAGTCGCGATACACGTTCAGCAGGAGTCAACAAACATTCTAGGAACTTCAGTTTAGTTAAGGAATAGTAGTTTGTAACAGACAGAGCATATCGTGAACCTATTGTTTCAGCTATTCTGCGTTGATCGATCTTTATTATTTAAACATTTTATAGTTTGTCTCTTTTCAATATTAGTTTTTATTTTTTTTTAATTAATTTTTTTAATGGAAACAATAGCTCCACTTCTTTAAGGGGAAGGCAAAATGTAATAGAATAATATCAAGCTTGGTAAAATTTTATCTTTTGGTTTGTTATTCCAAGATGGGACCATTTCAGTTTACGAAGTTATCGGTTGACATAGGCAAACGAATTTTAAAAGGCCTAAACAAATAATCTAATGATATTCAAGACACATAAACTCTCTAAAAGTACGCATATATCCTGAGAAACTAACTAAGCAAATAATACAATCTTCTAAATAATTTAAAGTCACATAAACGAGGGTAAAGTAGAATAAACATTCATCCCTTATTATCAAAACTCTATTTGACAGAGTGGTACCAGTTGTGTGTGTACCCTAGGGATATCTCAAAATAAACAACGCAGAAAAAGCACGTAGGCATGCTTAACGAAATAAGTAAAATTAAATCATCCCCTCGCTAGAGGTTTTAAATTGAAAATTAAAAGTATTAAATATATGTTTTAAAATCAGAATCCAAATATGTTCAGGAGATGAATGTCTGAAAATGATAGAAATAGGATTATCTTTTTTTCCGTTCCTAGAGTTAAATAGAAATAGACAAATGAATGAAGAAATAAAGATTTCATTTCTAGGCGGTTTTTTTAAGGTAATTTTATGATTCGGTATCATTTGTATTAGTTAAAGTAGATTATGAATGTTATTCAGCAAATGGGTAAAAGAGTAAGATTTACACGGAAGGGTTTGGAAATTACAATAAATAATAAATAGGACATGCTGATGCCCTCTCGGGAAGGACCAGAAACAGGGGTGAAAGAAGTCTAGGGATCTTTCGGGGAAGGAACCCTTCGGCCAATTAAAAAGGTGCAAAATATGCATTTGGATGGGTATTCGAAGGTTCCTCAAACAGGGGCGTGCCGAAGATGTAGTAACGCCTTTCCGAGATAGTACCAGCATCAGTATTTTCATCTTCAAAATTAGTTCGGTACTGACTTTTAAATTAGACGGTCGAATTTACTCCGTGTAGATCTTATATTATCCAGTGGTCTTTTTAATTGTTTTAGTAAGTTCTCTATCTAAAGATTGTCTCAAATAAATTCTCAAGTTGGGAAATTCTAAACTATTCATGCTTAAAGTATTTTAATTGTTGTTTTTGGATTTTCTCTAATACTTTTCTTTGGATTTTCTCTAAGACTTTCTGTTTGTTCTAAAGGCTTTAGTCAAATTTAGATGTCATTGCATAAGTGATTATTTTGCAATTGTTCTTTTGATTAAATTCTAATTTAAATTTAATTGTTCAGTGAATATTTTTTTAACATATTAATTTTCTGCCAACGATAATTCCAAGAGAGATTTGAAAGTGTATGCTAATTGTAGATAATTTAAATTGGACTAATAAGAAGAATATTTTGTATTTTTTTTTAACTTTATTATCTCTGAGTTTGAATTTCAATTCTCTAATTGTCATTAATTATTTTTGATTCAATTTCTTTCTTTTTCATTAATTATAAATGTTTTGTTGTTAAATCTTTTTCTTTATTTTTTTATTTATTTATTTCTTTATATTAAATATAGTTAGGTGTTGTGAAAAATCGGCATTTTATTTCTTTATTTCACCTAATCACTAAAATATTAAGTTATTTAAAAGAACACTGTGATAACCGGTCGAGTGGTTCGATCCAAAGTATGAGTCCAAGACCGAAGAGGTAGATCTACAAGGGGATCAATGAAATCTTCGACAGGTTCTTGTTGTTGATGTATTGCTGACGGATGTTGACGTAATAAGGTAAGTGGCAATAGAGTTTATAGTAACTGAATTTAGAAAGAGCCCTTACCATAAAAGTGCGATGCCTTAATTTCGATCTTTAGCTGGTTATATTTTGTTTTTATATGTAAACGATAAACTAAATTTACGCTCTGAAAAGTCGGTGTTCTCATTATCCAAGTTCTGCCTACCGCTCAATAAATTATTTTAATTATAATTATATAAAGGCCACACTACCATGTTAACGGACAAATCTGGAAAGTTTTGTCACAGTATCACTGAGAGATGGTGTAGAACTGTCGGGCTGAGTATCAACTCAGACAAAACCGCGATAGTGCCATTCGCCAGAAAGCGAAGTCTGAAAAACTTGAAAAGAATCCAACTAGATGGAAAGGAAATACTGCCAACACAGGAAGTTAAATACCTGGGAATAACCCTGGACAGTAAACTCCTGTGGAACAGGCATATTAAGAACACTACCAGCAACGCCATAAAGGCTCTCATGATATGCAGAAGACTGGCCGGAAATAGATGGGGCTGCTCCCCTAACATTTTGCGCTGGATGTATACCATGATAGTAAGAGCCATGATTACTTATGGAACAGTTGCCTGGTACACAAAACTAGAGCAACGGACGGCAAGGCTAAACCTATGCAAAGTCCAGAGACTAGCATGCGTTTGCATCACAGGAGCCATGAGAACCTGTCCAACAGCAGCAGTAGAGGTTATTCTAGATCTAACACCACTGCACATTGTCATTGGTAGATATGCCAATGCAACAATGATTAGAATGGTCACTAACGGAATTAGTACTGGGAGAATTGTCAGATGAGGGGCTTGGAACACCCTCAAAAAGGAAATACCACTCCTGCAACTCCCAGTGGACGACATGCCAAGAACGTACAACTTTGAGAAACATCTCAATGTAGTATTGAGCAATAAAAAGGATTGGAAGAGCGAAACGCTTGCCCAGCAGTTAAAAGACCATACCATAACTTGGTATACTGATGCTTCCAAAACCAATACGGGAACAGGGATCGGAGTGTTTGGACCGAGAGCTAAATACTCCGAACCAATGGGCACTTACCCTAGTATCCTACAGGCAGAAATCTACGCTATCGAAAGATGCGTACAACTTATCTTAGATAGCAACTATCGGAAACAAGAAACAGCCATCTTGTCTGATAGTCAAGCAGCGTTAAAAGCGATCAACTCAGTATCGATCAATTCGAAATTGGTCAAAGAATGCATAGAGAAGCTGAATAAATTAGGCAAAGAAAACAAAGTCCTCCTACTCTGGGTGCCTGCTCACCAAGGGATAGAAGGCAATGAAAAAGCAAATAATCTAGCTAGGAAAGGAGCTAACACTCCACTAACTGGACCAGAACCGTTCTGCTTTCCAAGTGGTAACCAACTCAAGGCGGAACTCAAGAACTTGGAAGATTCCATCCGCAACCTGGAATGGAAATCTTGCAATGGTCTAAGACACTCGAAGAAGTTTCTGAGGGCTTATGATCAAGAAAAATTACAGATCTTCCTGGGTCTGAGTAAGAACAATCTTCGGATTGTCAGGGGTTTTTAACAGGACACTGTCTCCTCAATGAACACCTCAGTAGATTGAAACTAAGAAGAAACGGCGAATGCAGATTCTGTGGGGAAGATGGGGAAACACCAGTACACCTCATCACTGAGTGCGCCGAGACGACAACCATTCGTGCCATGAATTTTGGTACGACTGATATTGGAGATGGAGAACTACCCTCTATAAAACCGTCCCAGATACTGGCTTTTGTCAAAGCCCTGGGACTGTATGATGAGTTATGACTGGGACACAATGGATCTGTAAGGTCGCAGTGATTAACCCCCCTCCCACTCATTCTAAATTCTAAATTCTAATGGTAGTATATTTAATTGGTATACTCTTTTACAAAAATATAAATAGTTTTTTTTGTATACCAATGGGCTTGCAATATTTACCACCTGTATATTTTGTACATATATGTTGCTTTAAAAAAATCTGAAATGTCAATATTCCATAGGTATAGTGATAAATGAGAAAATGCATTTTCTACGAAAACTTGAAGAGGTAGGTAAAAAATAGTATAATATAATTTGATAGACAATTAAATTGTACATCTAATTCTCCTAAAATATACAGGGTGTTCCATTTAAATTAAACAAGTTATTGTCGTTTAAAGCTAGTAATTATTTAATATAATTTTTTGGACACTCTGTATAAAGTAGTAAAAATTTTATTATTGCTACATAATATCTGATCAGTAAATAAATAATCTTCAGTAAATATTTAGTATTAAAAACTTTGATACCCTTGGAGAAATGAAGCCTTAAAATTTTACTGCAATTTCATAAAATTGAAAATATTTCAAAAACGGTAAGGTTTAAGTGTGATAAACCTTAATCAAATTTACCTTTATTTTTTTACTATATTTTCACAAAAACGTAAATTTTCTAAAACGGTAAGATTAGAGTAGTAGTACTTAGTAGAAACTAAAAATGTAATATTATACAAGGTATTCCATTTAAAAAAACACAACTATAATATTTTTTACTTATTTGGGACACTATATCTTGTAAAAATATTTTTAAATTGTAGCTCTAAGTAGTCCTTCAACGAACCCAAAGCTTACAATTTGTAAAAATCTAATAGTTAAGAAAATGTCAAAAGTTGACATATGATATGTCATTCTATTCAGAGTGTCATTTTCTAACGAATAAAGTTGAAATATACGGAGGGTGCCATTTAAAAATCAAAAGTGGTAGTTATTTCCGGTGAAACAGGAAGTGACCAAAAATAATTGAATACGTCAATCAATCCTAATTTATGTGATATACTAACATACCAAACCTCGTTTTTTTATCTGAAAGAATAAGAAAGTTTTAGGGGTGAGCCACTTTCGAGACGCACACCCGGTATACTGATTATTTGCAATAAAAATGTGTTCTCACGTTCACTAAATCAGTCAGACTGATAAGTGAGAATCCGCCTTAAGACAATACATGTCTGATTATACATTAGATCAATAAATTTTTATTTAAAAAAATAAAGTCACTTGCCGCTGAGATACCAGTTTCTACTACAAATACTTACCTTAAATACTTATTGGCATTAACAATTTGTTTCATCACATCTTTTCGTGGACGTTTAGGCATAAACGTTAGAGTGTTTTGAAGAGAATCCTGCAAACTACCTAAGCCGTCATGAGGAGGAGGTGGCGGAGGAGGTAATTCTTTTTTAGGGGTATCAACTACAATACCAGGTTTTTGTTCTATTCCGAGAGCGTTTCTAAAATATACCAATAAAACATTTAGCGTTTCTTTAGTGTTATTAAACTTACTTGAAGTAATCTCTGGTAAATTTATCACAGTCATAAAGCATCATATCTCGTCCAAGAACAAAAATCGTATCTCCAACTAAGAAATCTTTTGGTTGATAATATTCGGTCACCTCATTTTCCGTTTTTTCTAAGTATATTGACGGATACGTTACTGGTGTATCTGTATATATCTAAAAACGTTGAGTATGTGTGAAATATTAGATACTTAAAGATAATTGAAATTACATTTATTGTTTATGCCTAAAAGAAAATAACTAACAGTCATTTACTAAAAAACTATTATTTTATTTTACTGTATGATCGAAAACGGTGTCCAGTTGGCTTGGAAATGACGATCGATGACATTCTCCATATAATTTTACCTATAAAATGACGGCGATCTTCATTCCATAGCCATAGCTGACCCCGTTTTTATTTTCGGTCATATTGAAAATTATATAAAGTAAGACAGGAAGAACGGTGTATACCGTGTGCGTCTCAAAAGCGGCACAACTCTATAACTTTTTTATTTTTTTAGATAGAAAACGAGATTTGGTATGTTAGTATATGGCATAAATTAGGATTGATTGACGTATTCAATCGTTTTTGGTCACTTCCTCTTTCACCGAAAATGACTACAACTTTTGATTTTTAAATGGCACCCTCGGTATTTTTTTTACTTTATTCGATAGAAAATGACATTCTGAACAGAATGCCATATCATATGTCAACTTTTGACATTCCCACTTAATAAAAAATCGTATTTTAAATTTCAATCTAAAGTGCCATGGCTATGTTAAAAACACTAATTCTTAATCAATGAGCATTGGAAAAATGGATTTGATCGTCTGATGTTTTTAGTGTCTAGTCCTGGCCGGTTAAAAATTCCCAAATCGTATTTTTAATCATATCTCATTTTTTTCAAATGGAACGATGGTGGCTCATTAGCATATTTAGAAAAATTATTTTTTTACGAATAATTTGATACCACATACTTGGTATTTAGAATTCAAATTTTCGTTACAAACCGCAAGTTATAATTTCAAATAAACCATATGCGAAAATATCAGAACTTGACATATTATATGTGATTCTATTCAGAGTATTATTTTCTATCGAATAAAGTAAAAAGGGTGCCAAGGGTGCCATTTAAAAATCAAAAGTTGTAGTAATTTCCGGTGAAACAGGAAGTGACCGAAAACAATTGAATACGCCAATCAATCCTAATTTATGTCATATACTAACATACCAAACGTCGTTCTATAATCTGAAAAAATAAAAAAGTTATAGGGTGAGCCATTTTTGAGACGCACCCAGTATTTTAAAGGGGTGACAATTTCGATGCTCAACATTGGTTAAATGAGATAAACGTTGCGTTATTTGAAGTTTGACAAACACCTGTGAAGAAAGCCCCGATATCTTGATTCTTTACCGATTTATATAAAAATATCAAAATATTTTAAATAGTATCTTCAGAACTATTTTATCTATTGCAACCTTTGAATAAAAATATTAAGGAAGGAGTATAGTGTTATCCATGTATTCATGCATTGTCGACGGAGAAAGGGCTCTAGGGTGGGGATCATTGACAGTTCAGTTTGACGATTCACTTGACACATTTGAATTTGATTTGAAATTTTGTGGATTTGTCTTTATTGAGCTTATTTTATGATATTTATTATTATTATATATTCTACTAATGATAGTTGTTTAAAAGTAGTAAATCTAGAAGGAAATTGTGCCATAACTTAAATTAACAATAGCACTATTGCGATTTATCGAAAAAGACTAAAATAGTTGGTTGTGTAGCGTGATGGAATAACTTTGCACTGGTAAGTGACTATACCAGGTGCGTCTCAAAAGTGGCTCACCCCTATAACTTTTTACCTTGATATATTAAGAATTAGTGATTTTAACATAGACATGGTACTCTAGATTAAATTTTAAAATACGATTTTTTATTAAGCGAGAATGCCAAAAGTTGACATATGATATGTCATACTATTCAGAATGAAGTAAAAATCTATCGAACAAAGTAAAAAACTATCGAATAATGTAAATACCGAGGGTGCCATTTAAAAATTTAAAATTGTCGTCATTTCCGGTGAAACTGGAAGTGACCAAAAACAATTGAATACGTCAATCAATCCTAATTTATGTCATATACTAACATACCAAATCTCGTTTTTTTATCTGAAGAAATAAAAAAGTTATAGGGATGAGCCACTTTTGAAACGCACCCGGTATAATATACGTGTAGTAAACCGATCATTTATGAAATTCACTTAAAATTAACTAATTATATATTTTTTCTTGCATTTTTGCTTTTATTTCCTACTTGTCAAAGATTAGATGCCAAAGAATCGAGACACGTCATTTTGACTTACCTGCTTCAGTAGCGTATAGCATGTTTGTGTTAATAAATAATTATTATAACTTATCTATTTTTATTAGAATTATATATTTTTATCCACGACTCGTCTATAATTTGATTATTATACATGAGTTTGTGAAATAATAATAATATTCATTATTCACTAGTGAATAATGGTTTCATTATTCACCGCTTCAACATTACAACGTCAAACATTACCATTAATGTAAATAAATAATTTTTGTTTTAATTAGTTAAAGCTAAATTAGTTAGCTACCTAGTTAAAGAAATTTTTAATGTTTTGTTTCCATGTTACTTACTCGTTATACTCGTTCAATATTTTTTTGACATTAAAAATAAAAACTTATATTAATATTATCTAAATTTTTTTGATAGTCCTGGATAAAATATAGTATTCTACTCGCATATAATGGCTGTTATTCACTTTGATGATTTATGACACTCGCCTGGTCATAAACTTCATCCGCGTGAATAACAGTCACCCTTATATGCTCGTTAAATAATATACTATTATAACAATTTTAATAACTACCAACATTTATTGACAACGTAAAATAAAACAACAAATTATTGAGTCTACCCCGTGTTTACCCTACATCATATTTTTACACGTTTTGAATAAAATTAGAACGGCACTGATAAATCGGCCATTCTAGGACCCCATTGCGTTCGATCTAAGAATTTTAATATGCTTCTTCCTTAATCTTTTTATTTAAAGATTGCAACGTAAGTTAGTAGTTTTATATTTTTGTCGTTTTCAGAAATTTTCTGAGCCTTCTAGATTACACACTGCAAAAATATAAAACTACCAACTTCTGTTCCAATAGATACAATAGTTCTGAAGATATTGTCATTTAAAATAAACATTTTTTTTTTAATTTTTAATACCAATGTTCAGTTTGGTTGAACATCGAAATTGTCATCGCCATCGCCCTATAGGTATACTGTGTAAAGAACATTTTTTACTATACTGTATTATATGACGTTATGGGTGTAAAAGTGTGTAGTACATAATTAATATTTTTTTTAGCATTAGGATTACTTTTGGTAACTTGATCTTTCTTAGCAACAGGGGATAAGGATCTCTACCACTATTTTCCTGTTGCACATTTTTGACACAAACGGTATCATCAGCCAGAAAATATAAAATTTCGAATTTCATTAAATCGCCAAGCTCATTTTCTCTGTCATCCCATGCCGCTTTAAATCTGAAATATATTTTTATATAGAAACATAGGGTCAAATGCCTATATAATTAAAAATGGATAAGGCACCATTCTCACTATACCGTACCGCCACCGTCACGTGTCGAGCCATCAGCCATGACGGTAAATATTCTTAAACTGCCAACAATGAACATATTCTCACTGCCAGTAAGTCGTGACAATTGGAGCCGCTATCGATCATACCTTGTTTTCTTTGTACCATGCAACGTCCATCTCCCATTTACTTCGTGACGGTGACGGTACGTTATGGTGAGAATCGCGCCTACCGAGAAGAATTGTTCGCCTAAATTTTCTTTTCAAAACATGTAACACTAAATTCACGAATTAGAATAGTTTTTGGAGAATGTACAAATATTTATACAGTGATAGCCAAACCAAACCAACATCCCTTCTTCGATTTATTTCTATGTAGCAGATATACAGGGTGGTCCGAATTGTATTCCGGAAACTTCGGCAGCATATTCTGCAGACAAAAATAGGTAAAAAAGTTCGTGTAAATGTATGTCCTAAAATGCTTAGTTTCGGAGATACAGGGTGTAGAAGTTCCATTTTTATTTCGATTTTTTCCAAATAATTTCTGCAGTAACGTCAATATTTGGATTAAAATTGGTGTCTGGGAGTTTTTTGACATGAGGAATTTGATTTTGATATCAATATGACTCCTACTAGTAGAGGGCGCCACCTACATATTTTTTAACTGGTTTGAAGAGTAATAACTTTTTGTCCGTACCTGTATAAAACTACTGAGTAAAAAAATATACATTTACAACGCTTTTTACGTAAAAAAGGTCTCTTGGTAAAGATCGCTACGAGTAATGGTTTTTGAGATATTTGGAATCGAAATTATCAATACCTGTCATCACTGACATAAATTGTGCATGTTGACTAAATAGTTATTAGACTGAAATTATAAATTTAAAATGTTTTTGTGCCAAAAGTTCAATAGAAACTGTTTTATCATCATTTTTTGCAGAAAAATTTATCATTAATTTAAAAAAAATAAAAATTTCCCAAATTTATTATTTCAGTAAAATAACTATCTACTCGACGTGTTTATTTTTCGTCAATAATGGCATGTATTGACTATTTTCATTCTAAATATGTTGAGAACGGTTGCTCGTAGCGATTTTTACAAAGAGATATTTTTTAAGTAAAAAATCACAGAGATGTACATTTTTTCCCTCGGTAGTTTTATACAGGTACGGGCAAAAAGTTATTACGCTTCAAAACAGTTAAAACACATGTAGGTGGCGCCCTCTGACAGTAGGAGTCATATTGACATCAAAATCAAATTTCTCATGTCAAAAAACTTCCAAACACCAATTTTCATCTAAATATTGACGTTACTTTAAATTATTTGGAAAAAATCGAAATAAAAATGAAATTTCTACACCCTGTATCTCCGAAACTAAGCATTTTGGGACATACATTTATACGAACTTTTTTACCTATTTTTATCTGCAGAATATGCTGCCGAAGTTTCCGGAATACAATTCGGACCACCCTGTATACGCGTTGCTGTGGCTAATGTATACGTTAAATTAGATTATAGTAAACTATTCAGTACAGTGAAATTATTAATTGATATATATATTATTAATCTAGATTGAAATAAAAATATAGGTAAAAAACATGAACTGGCAGTAAACGTCCCTTTAAGAATATACCGAACAAACGAACCACCTAATTAACGAGGTATCGAACTACCGAACTGCCAAAGTACTGAAATACATACATCTAAACGTGTTTATGATATTAGCACAGACTATATATTGGTGGTTATAAATAGTCTTTATATAACTTCATTGCGGATAGGGTTAATTTTTTTTATATAATATAACAACAGAAGATTAACCCCCTCCACATAGAAGTTGAAACCAATGCAATCAAAACTCTTTCGTGCAACTTTGTGGATGTATTTATTTCGCTCAATGGGCGAATTCGGCATATGAGTCTAGCACATACATCTAAACAATCTTTCGTGTTTATAATATTAGCACAGAATATATATTGGTGGTTATAAATAGTCTTTATATAACTTCTTTGCGGATGGGGTTAATTTTTTTTATATAATATAACAACAGAAGATTAACCCCCTCCACATAGAAGTTGAAACCAGTGCAATCAAAACTCTTTCGTGCAACTTTGTGGATGTATTTATTTCGCTCAATGGGCGAATTCGGCATATATGAGTCTAGCAGATACATCTAAACAATCTTTCGTGTTTATAATATTAGCACAGAACATCGAGCTAGATATTCTGTGATATTAGTAAGGATAAAAGAAACATTTGCCAACTTAACTCGCCGATCATCATGATTTAAATAAAAAATATAGACTTAGATCAATTTAATGCAATTTAAGTCATATATACGACTTAAATTACATTACATTGATTTAAGTCTTTACGAAAATGACTTGACTTGAAAGAAAACGATTTAAGTAAAAAATTTACATTTTATGAAATTTTGAAATTGACTTAAGATTTTAAGTCTTTTTGAAACAGTTCTGCTTAAAGGAACGTTTTTTACTGTTTAAAGCCCCGTATAGACATAACGTTTTACCCTTGAATAAGGGGTTTACCTTACGTTTTACCTTACTTTACCTTACGTTTTTTTTATTGAGTTAAAACATATCACGTAAAGGACCGTTTTACTTGAACTGAATTAACACTGAAGACAGTCTAGAGAACCGAACAACTGAACAAAACTGCCGTTTTACCCACACTGAAACCAATAGTAAATTTACAAAAAATTGGATAAAGATGCTGAAATATACATCATTATAAAGCGATTTTTAAAAATCTAATATTTTTGCATAATTTTGCAAAATATCATGTAGTAGTTTTACAAAAATTTTTAGAGATATTGAATGATAATTACCAAACAATACATTTTTCTATTTTCACAATTAGCTTTGCATGTTTACAAATGAAATTTAAACTATAATAAACACAATTTTGTAGTAAAAGTCCCTGTTTTTTCTTTTCAAGTTCACTAATTATATCCACGTAGCTGGGTACGTCACCCGCCTTTGACGTCACTGCTACCTCAGCAGTAGAAGCCTATAAATATAAGTTACATTTATATTTTCTCATCTTTTTGTTAGTACTGTTCAACCAAACATATTAATAAACTGATCAAGTCTCTGTGTTGTTTTTTAAAAAGTAATTGTCCCGGTCACGAAAAGAAAACTGGCGCAGTCGGTGGGATTTGCCAAGCCATCTAACAAAAATCGTAGTTGGTGCCCGTAACGCGGATTAAATTGGTAAAACCCAAAAACGGACGGATCGAGACAGTGAAAACAAGAAACAGCCCAAAGACACCGTTGAACAGAGGACAAGCATCGCCGAAAGTCCAACACCTGGCGAGAAGGACAAGCATCGCCGAAACCAGCTTAGAATAAGGACCTGGTCGAGGACAAACATAGCCAACACCAGTTAGGTTAAGAAGAAACGAAAAACGAAGCAACGAAAACGAAAAACCACCCGAAAAACCGAAATCATCACCCGAAAACAGAAATCATCACCCGAAAACAGAAATCATCAACGAAAATCATCCCCGAAAACATCGCACTCAATGAACATCGTAGCTAGACTCACCCTGTACATCTCTCTACTGTAAGTCGTATTTTTCTATTCTGCTTATTAATATCGTATTTTGCATTTACTTTTATTTTTATTTTTAAAACTATTTTCGTATTTTGCTTTTTTCCATATATATCCATTTTCCATTTTATTTTTATTTTTTAATTTTTATTCGTAAAAATCGATTTGATTAAGTTTATTTTATGTCCGATTCAGATAGTGAAATCGAAGAAATAACTAATAAATTTAGGCTTCAAAATTTAAGTTCTAGACATTTTGAAAAAGATAGTTTTGAACAAAGTCTCAGATATAGAACTATTTCTGATTCAATTATTAACTCTGAACTAGAAAATATATTAGATCAAGTAATGGCTACTTCAAATCAATCTCAAAATCAATCTCAAAATCCCTCTCAAATAAATTATTCATTTTTAAGATTATATATTGATACAATTCCTGTGTATGATGGCAATCCACACACTTTAAATATTTTTATTGATACGTGTCAAAGCTTAATAACAAACTTTTATAGAGAAGGAAACGATGGACATAACAATTTTATAATGCGTGCAATAATCGGAAGATTATCAGGCAGAGCATTGAGTTTAATTGGTTCACGTATTCATGAATTAAATTCATGGGATCAAATTAAAAACTTATTAAATCTTAGCTTTGGTGACCAACGAAATCTAGATTGTCTTGTTCAAGATTTGATTATCCTAAAACCTAATCGTAACGAAACTCCATATAATTTTGGAATGAGGTGTCAAGACGCACGTTCCTTAGTATTTTCAAAATTAAATATGTTAAGTCTAAACCCAGCTGAACACACTATAAAAATAGCTAATTATGAAGAACTAGCATTAAAAACTTTTATTAGAGGCTTAAGTGGTCAATTGCAAAATAATATTCGATTAAGAGACCCAAAAACTTTAGAAAAAGCTATGAGTTTGGTTATTGAAGAAGAAAATTTTCTTTATAGCCAAAATAAACAAAATTTGGTAAATAACAATCAAACTTTTCAACTGAATCAAAGATTTACACCTGTAGATAATCCTTTCAGTAAACCAACTAATTTCCAAAATAATAATTCCAATCTCTCTTTCCCAAAATTACAGAATAATAATCCTTTTCAGAATAATCCTTTTCTGAATAATCCTTTTCAGAATAATCCATTTCAACAAAATAGCCAAAAACCTTTATATTCACCTTATAATAATTTTAAAAATAATTCTCAACAAAATTTATTTAGACCTAATAATCAATCATTTAATAACAGACCAAATTCTAACCAATTTCCAATGAGATCAAATGTATTTCCAAGACCAACTTTTCAACCTTTTAATAGACAAATGATTTATCCTCAAAGGAGTAATTTCCAACAAAATTTTAATCAAAACCCAAAACCATTTTTCAAATCTAGTCAAGTCATAAAAAATCAAAATTTACAAAAACCAGAACCCATGGAAGTATCATCCGGTAGAAATGCAGTTATGCATCCCAAGCAAAATTTATTATTTTCTCAAAACATTAACCCAGTGACCCAGAATGATTATCCTGATGAAACCTTTGATTGTTCTCAACATTATTGCGAAGAATATCCAGACTATGCTGACCAAGAATATTATAATTATTATTGTAACAATGAAAATGCAAGTTCTAATAATTATATCTCGACGACATATGATACACAAGAATATAATGAACAATTTAATAATGAGTTTTTGTTTCCAAACCAAACCAAACCTATGAAGGAAATAACTTAATTAATATCAATGCACTTAATAGAAAAATCTACCTCATATTTTTATTCCTGAACTTAATGCTAAATTCTTAATAGATACAGGTAGTTCAAAAAGTTTAATTGCTCCTAAATTAATAAAACAATTTTATCCTAATTCTATATTTTTTGAAGATTTTGAAATTCAATCAGCTCATATGATATCCTATCATAATGAAGTTATTGTCATACCTATTTTTAATATTTTTAATGAAAATCATAAACACAAATTTTATGTTTTTAAATTTAGTTACAAATATGATGGTATTATTGGTACAAATCTATTAGAGCAAATTAAAGCTATAATTGATATGAACCGTAAATTATTGATAACACCCCGTATAAAAATACCTATTATTTATGAATGTGACGATAGTACATATAATATAACAATTAACCCAAGATCGAAACAAATCGTTAAAATTCCCGTTAATATTGAAAAAGGTACAGTATTATTAAATTATACAAATTTTGGAAAATCTGTGGAAACACCAGAAGCCATTGTCAACGTAGAAAATTATTTTGCTTTAACAACAGTAACCAACAGCAACATAGTTCCTATCGAAATAACTTTTAACGAGCCTATGGAATGTGAAATATTGAATATCCAAGAAATAAACTGCTTAGAAAAAATGGAAATTGATGAACCACTATCCAATAATCAAGATAACATTTTAAAATCAAATTTAAAACAGTTACGCCTAGGACATTGTAACCAAGAAGAAAAAAAAAGCAATTAGAGAACTTTGCTTTGAATACAGAGATATATTTTATTGTGAAAAAATACCCTTAACTTTTACGAACCAAATCCAGCACAAAATAAATCTAAAAAATGAAACACCAATATATACGAAGACATACAGATATCAGAAGTCCATAAAAGAAGAAAGTACGTAACCAAATCAATAAAATGATGGATCAAGGTATTATTCAAGATTCTATATCACCATGGTCCAGCCCAATTTGGATAGTCCCGAAAAAACTGGACGCCTCAGGAAAAAGAAAATGGCGATTAGTAGTGGACTACAGAAAATTAAATGAAGAAACAATAGATGACAAATATCCGCTACCTAATATATCTGATATATTAGACAAGTTAGGACGCAGCCAATATTTTACAACATTGGACTTAGCAAATGGATTTCACCAGATAGAAATGTGTTCCGAAGATATATGTAAAACGGCGTTTTCCAACCGAAAATGGGCATTATGAATTTAAAAGAATGCCCTTTGGACTCAAAAAAATGCGCCCTCGACGTTTCAAAGAGTTATGGATAACGTCTTGAGAGGAATACAAAACGAAGAATGCCTAGTTTACCTAGATGACATCGTAATATTTAGTACATCATTACAAGAGAACACCTAGAAAGACTAAGAAAAGTGTTTGAACGATTAAGAAAAGCCAATTTCAAAGTACAGTTAGATAAAAGCGAATTTTTACGTAAAGAAGTAAATTATTTAGGACATGTCATAACGTCTCAAGGAGTAAAACCCAACCCTGACAAGATAGAAGCAATTAAAAAATTTCCAATACCTACTACACCTAAAGAAATAAAAAGTTTTCTACTCAGATTAGTGGGATATTATCGAAAATTTATTCAAAACTTTGCTAAAATTACGAAACCCTTAACAAAATGCCTAAAGAAAAATTCGAAGATTATTCATAATCAAGAATTTATTTCAACTTTTAATACTTGTAAAAAATTTATTAATTAACGCACCTATTTTACAATATCCAGATTTCAAAAAACCATTTATATTGACAACAGACGCTTCGAATGTGGCCTTAGGAGCAGTCTTATCTCAAGGACAAATAGGTTCCGATAAACCAATAGCTTTCGCTTCAAGGACATTAAATGAGACAGAAACACGGTAT
The DNA here is from genome assembly GCF_002938485.1 of Sitophilus oryzae. Classification (NCBI taxonomy): domain Eukaryota; kingdom Metazoa; phylum Arthropoda; class Insecta; order Coleoptera; family Curculionidae; genus Sitophilus; species Sitophilus oryzae. The sequence continues at coordinate 7,673,486 of NW_022147434.1, read as the reverse complement.
AGTACAATCGAAAAAGAATTACTTGCGATTGTATGGGCATGTAAATATTTCCGACCATATTTATTTGGACGAAAATTCACAATTTACACTGACCACCGACCATTGATATGGCTATTTAACTTGAAAGAACCAAATAGTAAATTAGTAAGATGGCGCTTAAAATTAGAAGAATTTGACTATGACATAATGTACAAAAAAGGAAAAATAAATACCAATGCAGACGCACTTTCAAGAATTCAAATAAATGCTCTAGAAATTGAATCGATGATAAATCACCCTGGAGACACAGAAGAACAAGGATTCGACCCTATTGATTATCTGAGAGACCTAGCAGAAAATGTTGACCGTGAAGAACAACCCTCAACAAGCCAAAAGAACACAGATAAAACTAAAGAAAAGGAAAAGATAAAAATTCTCCAAGATATACAAATTAGATCACCAAGAACTAGGAAAGAAGTTCAGAAAAAAGAGTTACAACAAGAAGAAGAACAAGAGCAAAAACATGAAGATATACAAGGAAAAGAACAAGAGGATTTAACTACACAGCATTCTAACGTCATGGAAACTACCAATGATGGAATTTCAATATTGGAAGAGATTATAAACAACAAAACAAATCAAATATTAGTTTTTCCACATCTTCATAATAAATTAATTGTGAATCAAGAAAACTATCAACATCATAAAATAATTAATGTCAAAATTCCCAAAACTATAATTTAATATTTGAATTTTTAAGGGATTATACAGTGGAAAGTAAAACTTATCACATGTATTTTCATTTAGATGAATTTTATAAACAATTTAATAAAGTTTATCTTGAACGCTTTTCAGAGAAGGGACCAAAATTAATACGTTGCACTAAATTAATAAATACAGTAATAGATAAAGAAGAACAAATTTTACTAATCAAAAATCATCATGAAGGGAAAACAAATCATAGGGGCATAAGTGAAACTCTCGAATATTTAAAAAGAAATTATTTTTGGATAGGCATGAAAAAAGAAATTACAAATTATATTAATTGTTGCGACATCTGTCAACGCGCAAAATATTGTAGGAAAAAACCTTATTCACCTTTAATGTTAACTGAAACAGCTTCTAAGCCTTTTCAAAATGTTCATATTGACGTATTCTATTATAATTCAAAAATGTATTTAACTCTAGTTGACGCATTTTCAAAATATGCACAAGCAATTGAAATACCTGGAAAAAATGCAATAAACATCGCAAATGCCTTAATTAAATATATTGCTTTTGCGGGAATACCAGAAAAAATAATTTTAGACAATGGGGCAGAATTTAAGAACGAAACTGTCAAAGAACTTTTAAATTTACATAAAATTAAAGTACATTTTACCACCCCCTTACATCACGAATCAAACAGTGTAGTTGAAAGATTTCACTCCACAATTATAGAACACCTAAGATTACTGAAAGAAAGTTTCCCTACTGAAACTGAAGGATTGATGGATTATGCTATTATTGCCTATAATAATACAATACATAGCTCAACAAAATATACACCATTTGAACTAACTTTTGGTCATACGAACTCAAGAGAGCCAAATGAGATATTTAATCTAAAAGAATATTTTACAGATTATACCCAAAATCATAAACAAAAACTAGAAAAAGTTTATGAAAAAGTAAAGGAAGATCTAAATAAACAAAAAGAGAAAGTTGTTTCTAAACACAATGTAAAAGGAAACACAAATGATGAATTTAAATTAGGACAGACGGTATATAAATTAAACCCTTTAAAAAGGAATAAATCAAAAAATAAATTCTTGGGACCATATACTATAACAAAAATGTTAGAAAGGAATCGAGTGGAAATAACTCGGAAAAAAGATCCGAATAAAAAAGAAATACTACATATTCAAGAATTGAGGAAACCACCTGTTGTTTCAGATTCGCCACCACCTATGGAGAACCAAAATACCACCGAATGAATGATAACCCAGGAATACTACCCTTAAAATTAGGCAACGCCCAAAATAAAATCGACACTTGGAAATTTATACAAGTATTTGATATAACTAATTTAATTCAACAATTTAATGAAATTCAAAATCAATATTTTAGAATAAAAATTGCTTTTGAAAATAATACCAATGTTTCAAAAACATACAAATATAATTTTTATAACTCTTATAATTTAGCAAATTTATTGCAACTAAAATAAATATTCAAATTAAACAAATTAATCCTTTATATGGTGCTAATAATAATAGATATAAACGTGGTTTAATTGATGGACTGGGATCAATAATCAAATCAATAACTGGTAACTTAGATCAGTATGATGCTGAAAAATATAATAAAGCCATTGAAAATCTTTCTGACAATCAATTAAAAATAAAAACTATTATTAAAAATCAAATTTCAATGTTTGACAAATCAATTGAAAATTTCCAAAATAATATTAAAAATCTATCTAATAATCAAATAATAATTAAACATCGTATTGACATGTTAGAAACAATTCTTTATAATACTGAAGCATATTTTCTTGACACATATCAATATTTACTATTACAAATTACTCTTTCACAAATAATCAATGAATATCAGATTATTTACGATATATTAGAAAAAATCGAAACTGCCATAAGTTTTGCTAAGATAAACGTATTTCACAATTCTATTGTTCAGAGTGACGAATTGTTCAAGGAAATAAATTCTGTTTCACAGTATTTAAAGAACTCTAAACTACCTTTTAAACCTGAACTTATAAATTTAATACTTTTTGAAAAAACTATAAATATTAAAAGTTATAGTGAGACAAATAAAATAATTTTTATTTTAGAAATACCTATTGTGGAAAATGATAGTTATAATTTATATCATCTTTACCCATTTCCTGTAAAAAATAATAATTCCCTAAATGTAATAATACCTAATGCAAAATACTTAATATTTAATGAACAGAATTACGCGTTTCTGGACAATAAATGTGAAGAAGTGACTCCAAGTGAATTTATCTGCAAAGACTCTAATATAGTTAAGATATCTAAAAATAATCCATGTGAAATTGAACTTTTAAAATATAATAAATTTATTTCTAATTGTCATTTAACACCTGTTGAAATTTTAGAAAATAAAGTTCAAAAAATTGAACAAAATAAATGGATAGTTATATGTCCTAAACAAACTATTGCAGTTCAGTATTGTCAAAGTAATCATGAAAATATACCTTTATTAGGAAGTTACATTATTGAATTAAATTCTGATTGCGAAATAAAAATCAATGATGTAATGATTAAAAATTTAGGTGATACGAAATTTAATTATAAAAATATTCAATTGCCAAAATTAAATTTTACAAAGATGTCAGAAAAATCTATAAATAAATTAAAACCATTAAATCTAGATTCTATTGATTTAAATAATATACATCCTATTAGAAATATCATAGAAAATGATTTAGAATCGATTAAACCATTTATTTTTGAAACTAGTATTAATATTTGGGTTATTATAATGTATGTTTTATTTATATTTGTTTTAATTTATATATTGTATAAATGTCAGATATTTAACAAATTTAAAAAGAAGAATTTTAGAAGAAAAAGAAGAAATCCACTCCAGGAAAATCCTGCACCGAACCCCAGAATTTTCCACTTGTGAGGGAGGAATTATATCCACGTAGCTGGGTACGTCACCCGCCTTTGACGTCACTGCTACCTCAGCAGTAGAAGCCTATAAATATAAGTTACATTTATATTTTCTCATCTTTTTGTTAGTACTGTTCAACCAAACATATTAATAAACTGATCAAGTCTCTGTGTTGTTTTTTAAAAAGTAATTGTCCCGGTCACGAAAGAAAACTCACTATACACAATAGTATATCTGACCAAAGCAATGCTTTCTTCGTGGTCTTTACCAAAAGTAATCTAACATCGCAGGTACAGGGCAATTTTCAGGGAAAGTTTGAGACTTTCGTCACAGATTGTCATTCTCTCTCTTGCCCATGTTTATCACATAAAGATGTGATAAAACATGTATTTTTTGTACAACTTCCATTGCGCACACTAGCCTTTAATTCGTTTTACTTCACCTTTTTAACTGACAGGTAAAACGTTATCTCTAAACGTTTTATCTGTTAGTCATGTAGACAGTCTATACTGTTTTAACTGACAGGCAAAACGTAAGGTAAAACGTTGTGTATAGTATTTTTAATACCTATTTAGAGGTACCAGTCGTTTTAGTAAATTAACGTATGCGGCTTTTTGAACATCTGAACCCGCATGAAAAACTGGGACTTATAGTGCTTCGGACGATTTTTGAATTGCCTTAAATCGAGATCCTAAATCGTTTTGAAAATAGTTTACTACATTAAGCATAAGTTTTTTGGATTCATCAGAATATCGCATTTTTATATCTTATTTTGCGTTATGACATTAACATGAAATCAAAATTTGACGAAACTTCAAAAACGTGACATCTAACAAATTAGTTATCGACGTTCATTTTTGTTGGTAATTTTTTGTTTCAACTGATTTATTAATAATAAATAAGGATGGTGTTATTCTAAATGGGTATTAAAAATACTATAGACGCGTCTTTAGGAAAGAATGTTTTACACCGCTTAATTCATGGTAGTACACTCACTGACCATACAAAGACTGGTAAACCAGAATTTTCATATTTTTTATCTTTAAATGCTATATGCTATATATTTTAAACGAGTCACGGTAGGATAAGCACTACGTTTGTTTCACTGTAGCTAAGCCCTTGTTATGTACCTTAAGATTTTTCCATCGTATTCCAAAAATCGTCGCAGTTTATCATCAGCGGGTGGCGTTTTCGTCACTTTTGGCATAATCTGAAGTCGCCTGTTCATTGTGTATGGATCATAAGGCATTTCTTCCGAATCGGCCATATCTAAACCTTGACTAGACATATATTCCTATACATTTTTAAATATTTATTACGTTATGTCATTCGTCTAGCTACAGGGTGATTAAACTTGGCGTCTGCGAGTAATACCAGAAAACTGATGGATTCAAAATTTCAAATTGGTTTGGTTAAAGTTGGTATATATTTTTTAGTAATTGTCACTTTATTTTAAAAAATGGCTAATGTGACGTCATCAAAAAAATTTTTTTAGTAACCATACCGTTCTTTTGTCAAAATGGAACAACCAAAAAACCCACACTAAAGGTGCGTTTAATGTATCCGTAATACATTATCCGTCGTTCCATCACTCCAATCATATTAAGTATGAGCTATCATTTTTCAAATGCAAGAATAAAAATGCAGAAAATCAACGTTTTTATTACGTATGCATGTAAACCCACCATAGATTTAGTCTTTGAAACCCACACTAAAGGTGCGTTTATATGCATCCGTAATACATCATCTGTCTTTCCATCACTCCAATCATATTTAAGTATGTGCTGTAATTTTTAAAATTCCAGTGCCACGCCAGTTACTCACCATGCCTATGCCTCATGCCATTCTTTTGCCTCACCACCGCCACAATCACCTCAGTGCGCGCCTTGCCTTAGTTAACCACAAAGTTTATAATTTACTTTTTTACGATTGCCATCTTATTTTTATTTTAAAAACTACCATATAATATATAAAAATAAATACATAAAAAATAAAACTACATAATTTAGCTCCTTTTGAATCAGTAGGTTTTTATTGTCCGTTTTCCTGGTATTATAGCCAAAGGCGCCCAATTTGAATCATCCTGTACAAGAGATGAAGGTAAACGACGAACATATTAAAAAAAACAGTAATCCCTTATAATACAATATGTAACGAATATAACATGCTTTTGATTTGATTAAACTTTTGATTAAACAAATATAAATTTGATTTGGTTTATCGATAAAAATATGATACTTCAAATGTAATAATATTGGTTTTGTATTTCACTTTTGTGGTATTCAAGGTTTAAATCATATCTGAACGAAAATAATTAAATAATTTTATAGGTAATAGTATATGACATTATCATATTTTTAGAATGGAAATTTAATGACAAATTGAGCTACTTAGCCACTGACCTAAAATATATAACTTTAGTATGAAAATACACTCATCGGCAAAAGTCTTGCACCCCCAGACAAATTTATTTCTTTGCATAGCATATTTGCTGTCCTCCATTCGCGAACTTCGAGTTCCGGGCTTTACGCCCTGGGGCTACTCGAGAACGGTTCTGAAAGGAGCGGTGCGCGATAGCCTGGTGCCTCCATATGGCGCGGAACAGTTCTGGAGCTTTATGACTCAATTGAATGGAGTGAGAGTATCGCGTTCTTGAACAGTTCAGAGCTGCTCAACTGCGTAAAAGGAGGACAGCAATTGTTGTGGCCTATGTGTACAAATACCTTAATATGTGTCTACAAAAAATAGGTCATACAGGCAATGAAAGAAAACCTTATCGATGGAATGTGTATGGTTTTGCTATTTGCGGTCAAATTTTGTTTCTCAGATCGAGTTCAATCTTATAGTAAGTGTTGTGAAAGGCGACAAAAATGCCAGGGCACGAAATTTCTGCCTTCGATAGGGCCCGAATTATCGCTTTGCATGAAAAAACTCTCAGCAGACATCAAATTGCTGATCGTTTAAATTTAGTGCGAAGTACTGTAAGCCGAATTATACAACGGTATATGGACACCGGAAATGTAAGATCTCGTCCTAGGTTGGGCCGTCCAAGGGTAACGATGAATGAACGACAGGATCGCTACTTAGCTCAATTTGCCAGAAGAAATCGGTCAATTCCAATTCGAAAGCTACGATCTCAGTTTCAACGAACTTACCACCGAGTGATATCAAGCCGAACCATTTCCAGGCGACTTTCGAATGCTGGATTGGGGCGTAGACGTCCACTGCGAGGCCCTCTATTAACTTTACATCATAGGCAAAGGAGGCTACAGTGGGCTAGAGAACACCAGAACTGGTTATTACCTCAGTGGAGAAACGTAATTTTCACTGACGAAACCAGGATAGGTTTGATCAGTGATGACTATCGTCAGCGAATGTGGAGGGAGGCAGAGAGGCATCGCTTGAATACAGCCCTTGCTGTTGCTCCTTATCAAGAAGGAACTGAGATGTTCTGGGGTGGCATCGTGTACAATAGGCGAACAGAGCTCATTCATATTCCTGAGGTGATGAACGCCCATTTGTATGTGGAAACTGTAATCAGACCAATAATTTATCCACTGGGAGAAGAAATCGGCAATAATTTTATTCCCATGGATGATAATGCTCGTCCTCACAGAGCTAGGATGGTGCAGGAAGCATTAAATGAAGGGGAAATAACTCGTCTGGACTGGCCTCCACTCTCCCCCGACATGAATCCTATTGAACACGTCTGGGACAACATCACCAGAGCTGTATTTCGCAGAAATAACCCACCAACAAATCGCCAGGAGTTGATCATTGCCACTCAAGAGGAATGGCAGAACTTAACTCAAGAAACCATAAACAACCTTATAGTGGGGATACCCCGACGACTTGATGCACTTATAATAATTCGAGGAGGCAATACTTTATATTAGTAACCTTAATTTTGTCAGAATTTATTATTTATTTATTTATTTTCTCTTTTTTGTCAAACATTTTTCTTCATGGAATTTGCATTTTTTTGTATTTTGGCAAAATATATTATTAAATTTGGTGAAAGTTTTCCCTTTTTTTGTGTTATTGTTTAACATAACTTTAGCATCTATTGATTTCCCCGAAAAATTAGTTTGAAATGTAATTTTTTATTAAAATAGTAAGGGGGTGCAAGATTTTTGCCGATGATTTTATGTTTGAATCGCCCTGTATATTTACAAAAATATTTTTAAAATGTGCCTTATAATTGCCCTCATATTCTGAAAAAAAACTGAAATATAAAACAAAAACAAAAACCCTAATTCCTAATTAGAGCTTTTTCGGAAGCCAGGGCCACCCCGTATAAATCCGGGTATAACAAAGAATTGCTACATTTATTTTTTAAACGAAAGAATGTATTAAAACAAAACACTTTTACCCGTGTAAATACATCGCATTCTACCAAATGGTAGACAACGCCGTAAATCGTAATGTCCTTTCCAACTGCTAGGTCTTTCCAGTGCCAGTAAGTTCCATCATCGTATTTTGGAATCTTGCCTCGTCTGACTAACTTTCCCTGCAGCAGGCCGCTATTCTTCGTATATAATTAAAGATATAAAAAACGACTAAAGGCGTGTACTAAAATAATTGAATAAGAAGATAAAGAAAGGAGCGTATAAACAAAATTAACAAAATGACAAAGGGGTCTCAATATTACGAAGTTGCCATCGCACCATCGAAAAATATTTTTCTACTTATAGCTATTCTACGTCCACAAGACGTCCACGGAATATTTGGACACCCTCCACGTAAATGCTTACAATGGTATAGCTTCCATGAATATAAAAATAGTATTTGACTCCTTCCTTATCACTTTTATTCATTGATTAAAACCATAGTCCAGTAAATAAGGACACGAAAAGATCAAGTGTCGGCAAGGCTAAGAACATAGTGGAGCGAAGAGAATAGCGGCGAGCCAGCAGCGCGACATCGCCAACGACATCGCGTCCAAAACAAACCTGTGAAGTCAAGTATACGTGTGAAAATAGTAAAGCGATCTGCTCGAGCGGTTAGATCGAGCGGCGAGATCGATTCAAATAATATTGTTTTCGTCGCTCTGTCGCGCTGTAGAAAACGATGGATTCCCAAAAATTAACAGATTTAGTGTTTGTAAAAGAGACTTTATGGCACCAAAAAGATAGTAATCACCATAACGGGTACATTTTAGATAAGTTATGAGATGAAGTGGCAACAAATTTTAGTAAAGGTTATGAAACTTGCCACACTCTCTCCGGGTTTTGAAAATTTCATATTGTAGTGTACATATTTCATGTACACTATCTACACCTTTTGGTTTGTTGGTTCCAAATAAATCAAATGTTTGCGACACTTCTGTCCAGAATTTTAGTCACTGTTAACATTTTAAATAATCAATAAGCCAATGAAAATAAGTACCTCGCTATTCCTCGCCGCTCTACTATGTTTTAGCACCTCGAGGCTTCCTCGATGCGGTATCGCGCTGCTTGCTCGCCGCTATCCTCGTCGCGCCACTATGTTATTCTTAGCCTAAAAAGTTCCGCTCAACGAATTAAGCCGTGGTTTCAGCCTTCATTTACTGGACTACCAGTAAAACTGAAATAGGTACTTACAGATACTCTTGGCTCTATTACAGTGATCGTATCGTCCTCTAAAAAATATATGATGTTGACAGGTCGAACGCGATAGAATTCTAAACGAGACTCCACCACCGACTGTTTAAAAAAAGCTTTAAAAGTCAGACATTTCTGATCGTATAATGCATAGTGCGGTATAAATTGGGGCAGCGGTTTAGTTTTACACCTTCCATAAGTTAACGAGGGGTCAAAACGAATCGGGTCGTTAATTCCTATATACTTTACCGAGTTGCAGTCAAGTTCTCTATTACCTATTCCCATATAATTTTGTTTGGGTAACTTGTATCCATTGTTTATATTAAAGGTTTGGGAAAGATGAAAATTTGATAACTTAAAGAAAAATATATAAATTTTTATTTTTATATTTTAAATGAATAATTACACTTACTGTGGGGTCACGGAAATTAAATCCGGGTAACTTCGGTAAGCCAGTCATCTCTTTTAATGTAAAGAAAATATAATTGAGATTAAATCTTAAAAATTGATTAAATATTTCAAAAACTATAAACTGTTACTATGGTTACCCTATTTTGTAATCGACGGAACTTAAGTAGGCAAAGTTATGCAACCAAAAATGTCTCATAGATTAAAAAGATAAGCTGGGATTGGGAATCTTTGCGAAGATTGACCATAGTTATTCTAGTTAATTGTTAATTATTTTATGGTCCCAGCCAGGTCCCAGCCAAAGACATCCTAGGATGTCTTTTGCCCAAAGACATTTGCCCCAACAAGGTTTTCTATGTCCCTATCCCAGTTACTGAAGTTAATAAAATATATAAAGACTCGAAGGCGGAAAATAAAGTTGAGATGGGGTTCAGACACTTCAGGGGATGATTATGCTGTAGGGTTCTTGCTCACAAAGGCAAAATAGTATACAGGGTGCTACAAATTCGGAGTACGAGGATTGGTATCTCGCAAACCGTATTAGATACGACAATGATTAAATTGGGGCAAAGTTACGTCTTGAGATATTCGCCAACATGCTATCAAAAAAGTTTTGAATAAATTTCTGTCCTACTACTGCTATTTCAAGAAGTATAGTCCGTTCAACAGATCTTATACTTTCGAATGCATTTTGTACTCTTTGTAGGCTTTGTTGTAAACTTGTTGTAAACATAGAGATGACATAGAGAAAGAATATATATACCGGGTGCGTCTTAAAAGTGGCTCACCCCCTATAACTTTTTTATTTTTTCAGATTAAAAAAACGATATTTGGTATGTTAGTATGACATAAATTAGGATTGATTGACGTATTCAATTCTTCTCGGCCACTTCCCGTTTCACCGGAAATGACTACAACTTTTGATTCTTAAATGGCACCCTCGGTATTTTTTTAATTTATTCGATAGAAAATAGCATTCTGAATAGAATGACATATTGCATATGTAAACTTTTGACATTTTCGCTTAAAACAAAATTGTATTTTAAATTTCAATCTAGAGCGCCATATGGCTCTGTTGAAAACACTAATTTTTAATCAAGGAGCCTTGGAAAAATAGATTTGATCGTCTAATATTTTTAGTGTCTTGTCCTGGCCGGTTAAAAGATGCCCAAATCGTATTTTTAATCAAATCTTATTTTTTTTCAAATAGAACGAGGGTGGCTTATTAGCACATTTGGAAAAAGCATTTTTTACGAATAATTTGGTTCCACACACTTGGTATTTCGAGTCGAATCGCATGTTGCAACTTCAAATAAACCATATTTGAAAATGTCAAAAATAGACTTATGATTCATTTTGACTCTATTCAGAGTGTTACTTTCTATCGAAGAAAGCAACAAAACACATATACGTATTATTTAAATAATTAAATAATATGTATATGACAAAACACCGATGCGATGGTACCATTCTTTGAATAAGAAGACGGAAGGAGCATATCAAAAATCTTAGGTACACCGCCTTTGAATAAGAAGACTAAAGCCCCGTTCTCAGAACTGCGTCGTGTCGACAGCGACACTGATTGACACTTCAAACGACCAATGGGATCAAACGACCAATGTACTAAATTTAATGACAGCTGTTTGAATTTTGTACAAATCTGATTGGTTCTTTTGTCGTGTCGCTGGCGACAGTCGCAGTTCTGAGAACGGGGCTTGAGAACGGGGCTTTTAAAGCCCCGTTCTCAGAACTGCGTCGTGTCGACAGCGACACTGATTGACACTTCAAACGACCAATGGAAGCTGTACTAAATTTAAAATTGACAGCTGTTTGAATTTTGTACAAATCTCATTGGTCCTCTTGACGTGTCGCTGGCGACAGTCGCTGTTCTGAGAACGGGGCTTAAAGCCCCGTTCTCAGAACGACGTCGTGTCGCTGGCGACACAGTTTGACATTTCAAACAACCAATGGGAGCTGTACTAAATTTAAAATTGACAGCTGTTTGAATTTTGTACAAATCTCATTGGTCCTCTTGACGTGTCGTTGGCGACAGTCGCTGTTCTGAGAACGGGGCTTTAAGCTTTAAGCCCCGTTCTCAGAACAGCGACTGTCGCCAGCGACACGTCAAGAGGACCAATGAGATTTGTACTCTAGGGTGGGGATCCTTGACAGTTCTGTTTGACGATTCATTTGACACATTTGAATTTGATTTGAAATTTTGTGGATTTGTCAGTCTTTACGGAGCTTATTTTATGTTATTTATTATTTATTCTACTACTGATAGTTGTATAAAGGTAATAAATCTAGATGGAAATTGTGGCAGAACTTAAATTAACAGTGACACTATCGCGATTTATCGAAAAAGACTCTAAAATAGTTGGTTGTGTAGCGTGCGGTAGATCTCGGCAAAAATTGAGTGAAATAATAGAACAACTTTTCGCTAGTAAGTGACTATATAATATACATACGTGTAGTAAACCGATCATTTATTAAATTCACTTAAATTAACTATGTCAAGGAATTTAGATACGTTAATTTGACTTACCTGCTTCAGTAGCGTATCGGATGTTTGTGTTAATAAATACTTATTATAACTTATCTATTTTTATTAGAATTATATATTTTTATAACAATTTTAATAACTACCAACATTTATTCACAACATAAAATAAAATAACAAATTATTGAGTCTACCCCACGTCTACCCTACATCATAGTTTTACATTTTTTAAATAAAATTAGAGCGGCACTGATAAACCGGAATTTAAGTCGGCCATATTTGAGGCCCATTGCGGTGTACCTAAGATTTTTGATATGCTCCTTCCTTAGCCTTCTTATTCAAAGTACACCGCGATTGGCCTCAAATATGGCCGACTTAAACTCCGGTTTATCAGTGTCGTTCTAATTTTATTTAAAAAATGTAAAACTATGATGTAGGGTAGACGTGGGGTAGACTCAATAATTTGTTGTTTTATTTTACGTTGTGAATAAATGTTGGTATATGGTTGGTATATAGTTATTAAAATTGTTATAAAAATATATAATTCTAATAAAAATAGATAAATTATAATAAGTATTTATATAGTATTTATTAACACAAACATCCGATATGTAACGATCCATTACATGTAGTTAATGTAGTTTATGTAGAGGGTGTAGTTTATGTAACATATGTATGTAACTTTCAAATGTCAAAGGTATGAGATGAGGTTATAATAAGTTAAAGCTTTAGAAAACACATAATGTATTTAAGAAAACAGAAGAAATATGGCTTTAAATATAACCATTCACATCATATTATTTAGACTCCTCATATAAAGCAAAATTATTCATAATATCAATAGGTAGTTTATTAACGTAGTTTTCATGTAGTTAACGAACGGGAAAAGACATAGTTTTTGAAGAAAAACTACACGTAGTTAATCAGGTAAATTACGTCTTAATTAACTACTTCCGAACCCTGTCCGATACGCTACTGAAGCAGGTAAGCCAAATCCTTGTCAAATTAACGTATCTAAATTCTTTGACAAGTAATAAATAAAAGCTAAAATGCAAGAAAAATATATAATTTAGTTAATTTAAGTGAATTTCATAAATGATCGGTTTACTACACGTATGTATATTATATAGTCACTTACTAGCGAAAAGTTGTTCTATTATTTCACTCAATTTTTGCCGAGATCTACCGCACGCTACACAACCAACTATTTTAGAGTCTTTTTCGATAAATCGCGATAGTGTCACTGTTAATTTAAGTTCTGCCACAATTTCCATCTAGATTTACTACCTTTATACAACTATCAGTAGTAGAATAAATAATAAATAACATAAAATAAGCTCCGTAAAGACTGACAAATCCACAAAATTTCAAATCAAATTCAAATGTGTCAAATGTCAAATGAATCGTCAAACAGAACTGTCAAGGATCCCCACCCTTGAGTGCTTTTTCCGCCCACCATGCATGAATACATGGATAGCATTATGCTCCTTCCTTAGTCTTCTTATTCAAAAGTACCATTTAAAAATCAAAAGTTGTAGCCTTGTTGTAGTTATTTCCGTGAAACAGGAAGTGACAGAAAACAATTGAATACGTCAATCAATGTTTCATATATTAATATATTAATATATGATACTGAATGAATACGTCAATCAATGTTTCATATATTAATATACCAAATCTCGATTTTTTATCTGAAAAAATACAAAAGTCATAGGTGTGAGCCACTTTGAGACGCACACGGTATATTACGGTTTCCGAGATACCAACAAATAGATAGACAACCAAACCAGACCAAACCAACTCGTACCTCAAATTTGTAGGACCATGGTAGGACCCTGTATCTGTATAGCTCAAAGGTATAGCCCTTGATCGCTGACAGCCCATGCTGACCGCTGACACGCAGGGTTCGGAAAACTACATGTTACTTTGAAAAACTACATAAACTACATTACATGTAGTTAATGTAGTTTATGTAGAGGGTGTTGTTTATGTAACATATGTATGTAACTTTCAAATATCAAAGGTTTGAGGTGAGGTTATAATAAGTTAAAGCTTTAAAAACACATAATGTATTTAAGAAAACAGAATAAATATGGCTTTAAATATAATATTTACATCATGTTATCTCTATTACACCTCATACAAAGGAAGGTAATGGTGTGGATCCGGTGGCTGACCTTGAAACGAGTTTTTGCTGCATATAGTCACAGACACCACGCATGCGCACATCTTCGATGTTGCCAGATTGTGAGTTATTTTGGAATTATTTTCAGTTGAAAACAAATATGTGCTTTTCAGTGTTTTTTTGTCAATATATACCGTATGATCGAAAAAACGGCGTCCAGTTGTCTGGGAAATGACGATTGAGGACATTTCCATAAAATGACAGCGATCTTCATTTCATAGTCATTGCTGACGCTATTTTTTTGTTCAATCATAGTACGCGGTATATTATTTTAATATTTCGCACAACACGTGAACGCTTATTATGTATTTTCAGTCAATAAAATTATATAGAAATAAAACTCTAGATTCTTATCTAGATTATTATGCTACGTTTAAAAAGTGCTTTATTAAAAATTCGGGAAATTAAAAGGGAAATTAATTAATTTTTAAATGCTGTAGCTCCATGTCATGTTCATAATAGATTTTTTTTTATCATTCCATCAAAACTACGGAGGCCTTAAAAGGCCTTTTAGCCTCCGTAATTAAAATTGTAGAATCAGCTTCAGCAACATTAACAGTTACCTTGTTTAATTCTGCTTATACATATATTGCATTAATTTTTCTGCTACATTAAGATTTCTCTATTCTTACACCTAATTTATGTGATTTTCTTAGCATATATGATTTATAAACCATATTTTTCCTAATGGAAGGATGAATAGGATATGCAAAATTAAGATATTTTAACATTTATTTTCCAGACCAAGCATAATATAGTATTAAGATGAAGACATAACAAATATTATAAGAAAGATCTTAATATAAATCACAAACTAAGTCTTAATTTAGTCTTGTATTTCTATTATTATTATTATTCTTATAAAACTAATAAGATCAAAACTCAACCTTCACCATATTGTCAAGATTTGGCATTATAGGAAACAAGAAATTACAGTAAATTAAGAAAAGAATAACAAAGTACACGATATTAAATACTGTAATGTATTTTACGATACAAACCATCTCCCTTCTAAAGAGAAAAAGATAAAACATAAAGCTTATTTTAGTCTTATCAACACACTCTTCGATAAAATCCACTAACTTGATATCTATGCTTGATATTTTTAAGAAATTATGATACAAACATTAATTATAATCAAAGTATATTATATTAGTAACATTATATAATAGGTAAAATGTTACCTCTATCTCCGATTGACGTTTATTGTTCTATAATAAGACCCGTCATGGTAGTACTTCAAAACATCAATACATGCATATAATCAAAAATATTGTTGCCTGTAAATAACTAGAAATTAAATAACTTGAAAGAAATAAAATAATTCTAATAAGTTTAAAACCATTAAGAAAAAATCCGTAAATGATAAATTTTAATTCTAATGTAAACATATAAATAAATGTTATTATTATTACAATTTTATATATTATAATACTTTCATTTCACAATCTTCATTATCCTTCTTACCTTAATTTTGGATATCAAGATAAATCTGAAATTATAAAATTAATTATAGAATTTGTATTATTATTGATTAACACGCAAAAAAAATTTTCAACTGCAAATAATTCGAAAATAAACTGCAATTTGGCAACATCGACGATGTGCGCTTGCGTAGTATCGATGATCAAAAGCAGCAAATATGGGCTTCAAGGTCAGCCACCGGATCCACACCTTTACCCAAAGAAAAATTATTCATAATATCAATACATAGTTTATTAACGTAGTTTTCATGTAGTTAATGAACGGGAAAAGACGTAGTTTTTGAAGAGAAACTACACGTAGTTAATCAGGTAAATTACGTCTTAATTAACTACTTCCGAACCCTGCTGACACGCTGACGCCAATTGACGCCGTTTTTTCGATCATACGGTATAATAATCATATAATAATCGTAAAATGTTTTCTATGGCACACACATAACCTATAAAAAAGTGAGGTTATGGTAGCCATGTTATGATTTTATTTTATAGAAATAAATTTATTTCGACCAAGAATTAATTAATTAAAAAAGAAAACAATATGGTACAGAAAAAAATACGTATCTGTGAATTATATTTCTTTTAGTATATGTTTAGTACAATGAATACTTTTACTTTTTGAGTGGTAAGTGAACCGTATGATTATTTAATCATTATTTATATTTATATATCCTAGCCATATCCTAGCATATCATAGACAAGTCGGGGGTTTTAATTTTAGCCGATTTTAGCTTTGTATCAAATCCATCAACCAACAATGCTTGCAAGACAGATATATAGAAATGTTATTAGGTAAAAATGTGTGGTAACATTTGAGGGGATACATACTTTCTCAACACTATTTTATAGGTATTTTTCTAGAAGCCCTCAATATTTAAAAGTTTATGAAGGTGAAGGAAAAACTACTTTACATATAATGAACAAAGATGAAGAACTTGGTCTTATGATAAATGGTTATAGTCAGGTAAGATATTATTTCTTCAATTTCTGGACAATCTTGTTTAAGAAATATTTAAGGTTTAGTTGCCATTTGCCATCATAAAAAATAGTTATGTTTATAGAGAGTTACGTATAAAAACCTATACCTATTAACATAAGCATTAAGCTACAATAGACCATTAATTATTATCTGAACATTAATATCATAGTTAATTCATGTAGTGTAATATTTTTTTTTAATTTTAGGCTGGCTTTAGATTGAACAACAATATGACTGTTCTAGGCCCTATGATTATATTTTCAAGGTGAAACTTAAAACTGGTGAATGATAAATTATTAACATTTTTAATTGCAGATCAGTTCTCGCTTGGAATATTGATGATATAACTGATGTAACAGAAGATTCTCTTTGTTTATTCAAAATATTAGAACCCAAAATAGACATTATAGTTTTAGGTACTGGTGATAAAATAGATAATCACAACTTTTTTAAAAATTTGTTAGTATTTTCAAAAAAACATAGAATTTCCTTTGAAATCTTGCCAACGGAAGCTGCTTGCCCTACATTTAATTTTCTAAATGCTGAAGGGCGTAATGTAGTTGGAGCTATGATACCTCCACAGACATTCACATATACAGAAGATGATGAGTTAACGACAAAGTTGCGATATCAAAATCTGTATGAGAATAATTAATATTTTAGATAATAAATTGTTAGCATTACATGTATAGTTTTTTTAATTGTAAAAATTGGAAAAAATGTGTTATTTGATTGCATTTTAAAAAATAAGTGGCAGTAAAATATTTATTTATCGTATGGCTCGTACACATGGAATAAAAACAATACAATATATATATATATATATATATATATATATATATATATATATATATATATATATATATATATATATATATATATATATATATATATATATATATATATATATATATATATATATATACATATATATATTCATTTTGCGCCTCCACGCCTTGGATTGAGACGCAATTTTTAATTGAACATCTCTTAATTATTCCAATGTTCTAACTAATATCTGGCGGCTTAACCGCCCTATAAGAGTCCTTTTGTGGTTGACTGGTCAGCCATGCTTCACGGTGGAGTTATCAACACAAACCATGTTTAATGTAGTTTTTATGAAGGTCTTTTCTGTACCACGTTAATGTCCTGAGGAAGGAATAAATAAATTCCGAAGGCTTGACAATTAACAAAGTGTATTAATTCTTTGTCAAACCCTTCCGCAACTGCAACTCCACTAAATCCTATATTATATATATATATATATATATATATATATATATATATATATATATATATATATATATATATATATATATATATATATATATATATATATATATATATATATATATATATATATATATATATATATATAAATATATATTTATATATATACACTAAAGCTGTAAGGCATATATATATATATATATGAGCGTAATTTTGTTCATTTCATATATTTGAGCGGGCCGAAAAACGCTCTTTACCATCTTTGACGGGAGATGCACTAATATCTCACCGACACTATACGACATCGTCTGTTGATATAGAAGCAGTTTTGTTTGCCGTATCGGTGAGAACCAGCCCCTGGACAGCCCACCTGATGAAGGGTAGGCCCAGAAACCGGTTGTGGGAGTGGAGCTTGGTTCCCCCCTTTACGACAAGCAAAACAATTTTCTTTTTACTTTTTTTTTTTCTCTACTTTCGATTTTTCGAAATTAGAAAAAATACACAGAAAATATTATTTATTAATATACACTAAAGCTGTAAGAATTTTGTTCATTTCATATATTTGAGCGGGCCGAAAAACGCTCTTTACCATCTTTTGACGGGAGATGCACTAATATCTCACCGACACTTTACGACATCGACTGTTGATATAGAAGAAGTTTTGCTTGCCGTATCGGTGAGAACCAGCCCCTGGATAGCCCACCTGATGAAGGGTAGGCCCAGAAACCGGTTGTGGGAGTGGAGCTTGGTTCCCCCCTTTACGAGACAAGCAAAACAATTTTCTTTTTACTTTTTATTTTTTTTTATTTTTTCTCTACTTTCGATTTTTCGAAATTAAAAAAAATACACAGCTAAAGGCAAGAAAATATTATTTATTAATATACACTAAAGCTGTAAGAATTTTGTTCATATATATATATATATATATATATATATATATATATATATATATATATATATATATATATATATATATATATATATATATATATATATATATATATATATATATATATATATATATATATATATATTAATCGGTTTAAAACGTTCTACGTCTTCCGATGCCATCTCTCCATGCCTGTCTGTCTCTCCAAGCACCGTCTCCGAGAGATCTTTCCTCCATAAATTTTTTCTTCCATAAACGTGTCAATCCCTTCCTGTCAACTTCTTCTCGGTCTACCCGGTTTTCTTCTTCCTGCAGGTTTCCAGTTTATAATTTGCTTTGGGATTCTTATTTCTGCCATTCTTTGGACATGCCCGTACCATATGAGTTGACTGTTCTTTATCTTGTCCACAATCAAAGTGAATTGACATGATTCCATTAGAGCCAATTAGTGGAATACTTAAATGCTCATGATTTATGTAGTCTGATTTTTTTTATAGAGATATTATGTTAAAGACAGCGTTTACAAAACCTGACCCAGTATTGTCGACAGCATGAGAGAAATTATTGTGGCTGCTTTTTGAACAACTCCACATATACCTCTTAACATGAAAAGATCTTATGAAAAAGAATCATTTTATGCAGTGAACAGGAAAGGACATTTATATCTAGTTTTAATGTTCAATATTTTATTCTACATCCCTTAATTTTTATGAAATTAACAAAAGGTATCTCACGGCCGCCTAGATTTTATCAGATAATAAATATCTACTGACGCAAAATCACAAAAATGAGAAAATATCTAGGAAAATCTTTGTTTAAGGGCTAGGCAACCTTAATAGTATTTTCAAGAGACATGAATTTCACATTGAATATCGGAATAATATACTGGGTGTTCCATTTAAAATAAAAGATTAACTTGCTTTTAAATGTAACCAATGTTCAATATTAATTTTTTCTCACCCTGTATAACTTTTTGGGTCATGTTTTAACTTAATTTAAAATAAAACAGTTATTTTAACTACATACTAGGCTGTACCGGGTAAATTCCAATTTAGGTGGCTTTTATTGAAATTTAAAATTTGTTCTTCATTTTTAAAAAATGATAAATATGTCAAAAATCTTACGTTTTAGAGATATACTTCTCTAATGAAACTCACTTTTATTTATCTCCTAGAATCCGAAAATCAATTAATATATAGGGTGTTCTATTACAAAAAACACAACTTTGATATGTAACTTTTTTGTAAACACTCTGTAGAACACTCTATATTTTTAAAAATGCTCTAAATTAACCTACATATGCTCACAAAATTTTATTTCAATACAAACTGTCGTTCTCATTGGAGCCTCCGCGGCATATGAGAGGCGCCACCCTGTATATACATTTCACAATATTGCATTAAGAAAATATTAGGACTGACTTGACTAATTGAAACGGCAGGACTGTAGTTTTAGTTATATATATTGAAAAAAAAAAAGAATAAACATAAGTCCTAGTCATCTTGTAAAGTATCTTTACAATAAAATGTTTTGATTAATGATTTACTCACTATGTGACGTTAAAAAACTGTATTTACAAAATATTTCTATATAATAATAAATCTTAAAAATAGTTTGTACAAAAATCATTTAATTATTTATAAATTTACAAACGGTATAAGTAGATTTTAGTATTATAAACTAATATTTGATACAAATTGGCAACATAATTATAAAAAAAATCATTGACAAATTAAATTACATTCTAGTTCTTTTAATACAAATTATAATAATAAAAACTTAATGTTTCAATGTTGTTAGGTAAACAGTAATTTTAAAATTAACTTTTTTGTGTTTTCAAAAATATTCAAGCAACATGCATATATAAAGGAATAAAAGAATTATGTTCAAAAAATCCATTTCATCATAACATTTAACAATTTTTCAAATCTTACACCATTTATAAATACATAATTCCCTAAATCAGAATACTTATTATAAGTAATAAGTTGTGAGTTTTTTTTTTAAACTTAGAGGAATGTTGCAACTCTTAAAATATTAATTTAGTAGCATTGACAATATTATATTCTTTAGTTTAAAAGAATGTCTTTAAAACAACAACGAAAATACAATTAACCACATATAACAGTATAATATGTATTCTGATTACTAATAGTCTGTCCAACGAGAGAATATGACAGTGACAGTTGTTTGAAGTCGTTTGTCGAAATCGTTCTTGTTCTCGCTGGAGAAACTTTATCTGGTTGGCCTTAAATTAATAATTTTTGGTTTGTTGAAAATGGCCAAACACGAATTTTATAACATGGTATTACAAATGTACCATACTTCTACTTAAATATTAAAGATTCATAACAAATTAATATTCCTAAACTAAACAGTTCTTACAAACCATTAAAAGTTTCAAATTTAAAAATACAAGATCTATTTAGAAATTGAAACAATTGCATTATGATCGCCTGATTTATGCTTGTCTCTTCTGTACGAAAACTGCCGTTAATCAACATTTGGGGTATTACTACGAAAAATATCCACAATATCTGTTTATATGGGGTGAGTCAACGATATAATAAAGTTCATTATGAGATAATTGAGAATAATTATAAAAATATGTATTTTGTATATAAAATTAATTTGTATGTTATATTATTATTTCTTTTTTTCTTTTTATTCTTGGCTTTAGGTCGTTGGGGCTTTAAAGATGTTACTAGATTTCGTTTATATATTTTATTTCGACAGTCATGTCTTTTTCAAGTCTTGAACGTAGATTTCCATAGAATTCAAATTGTCAAAAATGGACAATACACACGTATTAAAACTTTCTATTATTTTATGTGTCAAATAAAGCATTTTTATGTGTTAAAACACATAAACACATAAAAAAAATATAATTAATAATAATATTATAATTAATAATTAAATTATAATTAAAACGCATAAACACATAAAAAATTATAATTTAAACACATAAAATAATAAAGTTTTATTACGTGCGTATAGTCCATTTTTTACAATTTTAATTCTATGGAAATCTACGTTCAAGACTTGAAAAAGACATATGACTGTCAAAACGTTGTCAATGAAAATAAAATTATAAACGAAATCTACTAACTAACATCTTTAAAACGACAACGACCTAAAGCCAAGAATAAAAAGAAAAAAATATATAGTATACCAGGTCAAAGAAACTAAACCAAAAAAAAATTATTATTGATGTTACATAATGTTATATTTTTTTGGTAGAAGACCTATTTTATAGAAATAAAGAAAAAAATTAAATAGAGTGTTTAAAATACGCGAAATTATGAATTTCGACTATTTTCAATTAAAAAAATCTAAACTTTTTTAAATACACACTCTTTATATTATTATTATTTTGTCTGATACACTATAAGCGACAGCTATACGTTAGCGACTTGCCTGCACGGGCTAGTTTGCGCAAGATAGGACACTGTGTGGTGTCCACACGATGCAAGTAAGATCGCACATTCATCATTATTTTTATTCAGAATTTGTGGTTCCGTTCGTGGAAATGTCAAGTGACGAATTATTATTTAAAGCAAAACCCACAAGAGCCACAAAACTGTAGCTTGAACTAGCTGATACCGTCTACACGTATGCTATCACCGCACAAATTGGTTTGCACAAACTAAAATCTTTAGCAGTGCGACGTTTACGCAAGCCGCGGTTTTTGGTTTGTGCGTGCTACCGTTTTACCGTCTATACACAGCGAGTTCCTGATACAAACAGGTTTGTGAAGGTAAGCTCGTGGTAAAGCTTGTATGTGTAGCCGGCCCTTTACAGAAGCCTTTTACTTGTAAGGCCGTAGCCCAACATAAAGCTGGTAGCGTAACGTATGGCGGAGAGGAGTGCTTACAGTGTGAGAAAATACCCGCCAATCCGTAATACGCTGCGCTGTATGTGGGGCCACTTCGGTTTATTTTAATGCATTTGAACGCTTCGCGGTCCTCCTCGCCCTAGGCTCTATTACGCTGTACGCCTCATGTGGGGACACGCACTAAGTATCTTAAGATTCTCAAAAACTATTGCATATAGAACTATTTATAAGTAACTATAAAACTACAGAGAGAGATGAAGTATTCCCTTTAAAAAAAATAATAATAAACCTTAAATAAGCGATAACTCTATAATTATTGATATGAGTAGGAAATGGGACAATGATTTAAGTTTATTAAAAAAACTTATTACTTCGCTAATTAAATCAAGGTTTTATCCATAATCTTTTATACTAACAGATTATTTGTTGTAGTAACAGCAGTTTAAGTACATCCTTTGCCTTTGAAACTTTTGAGAATATCGCCACTAAAACATATTTCCTTCTTGCTTTTTATAACACACCTTAGTTGGATTTACAGGCAATATTCCTTAAAGATATAGGAAAAACAAACTCTGCCATAAAGTATACACATTACCTATATTCTTTGCAATTAAAAGCTGTGCATATTATACCATAAAAATAACTTAATCTACACCAGGAACGGGAGGCAAGGTTACATCTGCATCTAAAGGTGTAGACGTAGTCTTAGGTGTAGACGATGGGGAAGGGGCGGCTACAGTGTTTTTATTACTCGACTTCTTATCCCTATCTTCATCCATCATTTCCGCAGCGGCTTTCTTGATTAAATCCTCTTCAGTTAGCGAACCTAATACGCTCGTCGATTTTTCTCGACCATCATTTAGCGGCGAGTTGACCGAAGATGGCTTTATTTTAGGTTTAATAGGTAGATTTAAAGGAATTGTATCGCTGTTCACGTCAGGCATGGGACTTGAACATAATGGACGCGTAAATGTTTTAGGGATGATTAATGGAATCGTCAAATCTGTTTGTCCTGCTGCCTGTGGGACAGGTGTTGCCTTTTCCTAATAAAATATCACAAAATTATGTTATAATACCAGGAAGAGTTAAAATATTATATTTATGTTATCTACTTTTTATTCCATCAAAAGCTCAATGGGGGTAATGTAAAATTTGTAATTACTTAAAATGGTTAAAATAAAACTAGTACAGTAGAACACGTATAAAAGATAGACTAATCATTAATTTATTTGGTTTAGCCCAACAGATACAAGCAAGACATATGTTTATTTAGCTGTTTGTTTATGTTTTGATTTGCTTGACCACAAGCCTAAAATAACTACTTTTTCAAACTTAGACGCCATTAGTGTTAGCTTCAAACATAAAAGAAAATTTAGATTCGAATAGCTTCTGCTTCCCGCCAAACCTTATAATTGTTTTGGATCGCATCCGTTGTAGAGCGCTGCTAGCGGTTACTAAGAACAAGAACAGATAGCATGTTTCCTGGTCAAAGTCAAATTTTTCAAAAATTAAAACCAGCCTCGTTGAAAAAATACAAGTGTTTAAAGCATCCGTTTTTAAATTTATTTTTGCGATCGTGTGCTTAATTTTAATGTTATTTACGCAAACGCGTGATAATTGTGGACAACGCATTTAAATGAAAATAAAAAATGGCACTAGAAAATGTATTATTTCAATAAAAGAAAATGTAAATATGCAATTTACATAAAAGAAAAAATAATTTGTTATTTATAAGCAACACAAGAATTTCTTAAAATAGATAATTTCTTATTAAAGATGATAAATATAAAGTATTGTATATCCAACGATGGCAGTGACAGTCGTCCGTCATTTTAAATTAAAAGTAAATCTGCGTTTTTTTTAAATGCGTTTTCTGTCAATTTTTGAATGTAGTTCTTTTATTGGATAGGTTATATTACGCGCTACCTACGGTAATCGCAAAACTTTTTCCGTTTTACGTCACCAATCATCGAAATGACACTAAATCCTATAAACCTGACTAAATGAAATGTTGGCAAAAATGTTTAAATTTGTTGTATAATTTAAGATACCGAGCAGCGCTTCATTGCAATTTATATATCAAATGATTATATCATCATCATGATATTATTTAGATTAAAGCTGCAAAAATTAGTTTAAACCTAATTTTATTATCGCTATGTTGGTCACATTGCGCCGTTTTCAGCAACGTTGCCGTTTATTATTTGACAATTATCATAATAGCAGTCATTATTTTGTATAATATCATGTTGTTGAATCTTTAAGAGTAATTCTCGTTTTTTGCCCATTTTCATAGTCTTAATTTAAAAATTGTACTTTTAAGCACAAACAGAAATTTTAAGAACTAAATTATCGAGTTTTTGTATTGCATTTCTTGAAATTGTGTGTTGAAAATATGCCGAAGCAGTTAAACAATCGAAGCATAGAGCTTGTAGCTTCCCTGATAAACTATTTTGAACGCGAACGTGACGATAAAGGTGCTTTATTACCCTTGATTGCTATCAGAGAAGTAAGTTTGATTGGTAAGCACATTATACCACTTTCAAAGATATTGATGCGTTAGTTTTTAGTAAATTCTGTAATTATTAGTTTGTACTTGCTATTACCACTTGTGGTTTTGTAAGTTTGGTAAATAACCCATAATAACGCTTAGAATAATTTTCATAATGGACTAGTTTTTGCCAATATGTAATAAGTAAAATAAGCCATGAAACAAATAATTCAGTCGGAGGATTATATACTTTATTGAGAAATGGAAATTACTCATACCACAATTTGAAAAATAGAAATGAATGCTGAAAATAAAATAGTAGCAGTAGATTGTATGACCAACGGGACATTTGTGTGACGTATATGTTATTAATACTAAATGTCAACTTTTTAGTAAGTAAAAAATAAGTTTTTGAAAAAGTTTATTATTTATTAATACTTAATTGTAATTTTAGTTCATTCTGCACAAGCAAACGCCAAAATGAAAAATTCTCTATTTCTAATAAATGAATCGCTTTCTGATTGTTATCGCGCTTATTCATTCATCACTGTATAAATAATACTCGTTGGATTATTTTCCACTTACCTCAGTTGCGATAGTTTTAATACTGTCTAAAATTTGCTGTAGATTGCTGGGTAAGGCGATACTAGCCAAAGCCGAACCTGCAATTTCTGACCCGGCAGTTGCAATATTTTTCGTTATACTAGTTATTTCTGATTTCTGTAACTCTATTTGTTTATTAAGCTCCTCCATTTGTCTTTGAATATCCATCTTGGACGACGGTAAAGCATCTCCAAGTCCTGCAATAACAATTTTACATCAGTAATAAATCCAATTTTAATATAGCATCCAGGGTAGTGTAAACCATTGTTTTTTGTTACGGTTTTGTTTCTTTTATTATAATTATTCAGAGGAAATGCATTGCCTGGTTATTCTAAATAAGTTGTCTGTATTTGAATCAGTAAAATAATAACGTTTGATATAGACTGGTGTTGTAATACGCTCAAAAATTTATTTTTGGAGAACGTTCCCCGAAAATAAACGAACAAAAATAAGAAAATGTCGATAACTTATAATTTTCAGAAAATAGGTCGGAAAATCAATCAGTTGCTTTTTTATTGAAGCGAAACTTCTTTCCGCGCGATAGGTGTAAAAAATGAAGGCAGTGACACACGAGACGCGAGAGTTAAAGTGGTAACGATCGGAGGTTACAACGGAGCGTCGTAACTCGGGCTCTATGTGAGTTGTGAGGGGGCTGAAACTTCGAATGTAGATAGCGCTCGAAGAGCGCCATATTTTCATGGCATTTTGATGACGTTTCGTGCACTATGAAATCCCATCATCAATGGCGCAAAAATCGTCCCATTTAATGGATCGTTGGAGCGTCGTAACTCAGGCTCTATGTGAGCTAGGGGGCTGAAACTCGGAATGTAGATGGAGTTCGAAGAGCCATCTTTGCCCATCTTTTCATGATATCTTTTCCAGGTCCTATCTTTTCATGATATTTTGACGACGTTTCGTGCACTACTAAACTCCATCATCAATGACTCAAATCAAAAAATCGTCCGATTCAAATGAAATTTGGTATGTCAATAGATTGGACCAAGGCCAACTTGACCGTGTCCGACACGTGTCACTCACAGTTAGTTTTAAAAGTTTCTAGTAAGAAAGGTTTAAAGTTGATGCCATCCGATCGCGATCCAATTTGGTGGGTAGGCAATGTGAGCGACGGTGCACACGGTCCCATCCTGTATAGTTGAATACAACGTATCGTTTACATTTTCAACAGGGTGGGATAACGATTTGATATTGAAGTAAAATATTGATCGATTTCGGCATAATTGAGGACGGGCTACAGGATGATGCCTTCGGCTGGCGTTTCAAACAGATGCCTTTAAATGGACGAAATCATCAAGATTTTTCTTAATTATGGGTCGATTGGGGCCAAACTAGGCACGTGGATAAAGGTACCTGAATGGAGTGCTCAGAAGAACAGACGGACAGACGGTAGTAAGAAAAAGCTTCACTTCAAATATAGTGCATACACAATTTTTTTCTGTATTTTTCATTTTTTCTTATTCTAGAGAAAAATGAGAATTTTGAGAACATTTACGAGCCCTAACAACTATATGTTGGGACAAGGTCTTTTTTTGCAATAAAAATAGTAATTTGTTAAAACGACTCAATTTATTTTGTTTATTATTTTAAATTCAAACATTACAATATGATCTAGACAATTTTACTATATTTTTATAACTTTGCAAACAAATCACTTTTGATAATAGCTTATTTCGCCAAAATCAAGCCAAATTTGCTGACAACTATATATTGGGACAGCACAACAAGAAATTTGTTTAATACGAAGTTAAATCATCTTTCGCCTTAACAACTGCCTGAACTATTAATGGCATTGTATTTACCAATGAGGAGAAAAATTATCCCAAATTTCCTGCAGTTTTGTCCGCGAATCAAAAATTGTTCGTTGAGGGTGGTTTCTTAAATATTGCTTCATTTTATGCCACACAGTTTCTATAACATTGAGCTCCGGACTACTTGCAGGATGGGGGATAGAACTTTTATATTATTATTACCGAACCAATTTTTAGTTGATTTTTCTGAATGGCACGATGCTCCATCTTGTTCGAAAATATAGTCTTCGTTTGGAAACAATTCTTGAGCACTAGGCAAAAGTGAGGTCTCAAGTATATGTTGATATTTTTGGGCGTTAACAGTGCCATCTATAAAATTTAATTTGCCCAAACCTCTTGCTGACATGCAACCCCAAACCATAATCCCCTTAGGAAATTTAACAACCCTCTTTAAGCAATCTTTATCAAAGGCGTCTGCTTTATTTCGATGATCTCCAACGCAAACATCAAATTTAGACTCATCGCTAAATATGACCTTATTCCAATTATTTTGTGTCCACGATAATTTAGCCCAATTGTAGCGATTTTTCTTTTGAATTTCTGTGAGTAGCGGATTTTCTTTGGCCTATATAAGAATTTGATTTATCCACACAAAATAAAGTTTACCTTGTAAAACCCCAGACCGTATTATGGATATATTTTCGGCAACATTCTCTTAATATATTTAAACCAGTTACAGTATTCCATTTAATTGTTACTTCGCGAAGAGTACTGCTTCTCGCAGACTTGCAAATTTTTACTAAATTTCGTAAATCTCTCCGAGATATAACTTTTGGCCTTCCCGAACTTTTACCTCTAACGTCTACATTGGCAGATTCGCCGTATTTTTTTATTATTATTAAAGACCGTGGTTTTTGGAATACTTAAATCATCAGAAATTTTTCGAATTGTTTTTCCCGTACTGTATTGACGAATGATAATTTCGCGTAGTTTTTGATTTGTAGCTTTTCCACGGACCATTACTTTGAATTAAATTAACAAAATTGAAAATTAAAAAAAAAAAATTACTCACAGTAAATCCTTTGACTATATAAAGTAAATCTCACTACTCAAAGTATCGAGTCACTTACAAGCTGTCAATGCTGAAGTAAACAGTTTGCGACATTTGTGACGTTTATAGCAAAGCCGCCTATCTACCTATGATAATATTAATTATTTAAAAAGACTTGTCCCAACATTTAGTTGTCAGCAAATTTGTCCTTTTATGAACGAAATCCGCTACTGTGAATATGGATTGATTTACAAATTCATAAAAATATTGTCAAGTTGTTTAGGATATATGGCTATGTTTATATTTAAAAAATTAAACATATATTTTTCAGTCATTTTGAAAAACCAAGGCAATAATTCCAAAATATGACCTTGTCCCAACATATAGTTGTCAGGGCTCGTAGAACAAACAAAAAAAATTGAAAACAAAAGGTATTCAGAATACGTCGGCTTTTTTCTGGACATAAAGTAGAGGAAAGTAACTATCAACACAACATATACTACTGCAATTTGCAAATGAAAACGGCAAATCAGAAGCTAAATCTACCGAGTCGGCATTTCTGGCTGTGGTGCCAATTTTCGTGTGACCAATAAAGTACTGGCAATACAGAAGATGTAGTGAATAAAGAGAGAAGAGCAACTATTCAGCGCGTGAAATCTAGCATCTGATATACCGTGTGATATTGAAAAGGTCAAATATTATCTCCCCAGATGATTTTATGCAAAAATTGTAATAGACTTTTTTGAAGAGGCGTTGAAGTTGTATTGTCGTCTAGAATTTCGTTTTATTTGGGATAGGCATCTAAAAGTTATTTGCAAAAATCTACCTTCAAATTACTAAAAATTTATAATACGGCCCAAAGAAATCTACAATTAAAATATCAGCAAAAATATGATTGTCAAATTCGATGTCACATTTTTTTTTGTTTACACTATGCGTTTACAAGAATTTCCGTGGTTAGAAAAAAGTGGTTAATGTTTTTTTTTGAATTGGAATGATTATTTACAAAAACATTTGTTTAACTGAGAATAGTATTCGCGGTGTATGACTTAAGCTTGATTTTCATGCATCCGTTGTCTGACGATACGATGATACGATATTAATTTTATTGGTTGAATTTAAAGGCTTCAATTGGTTAACTATTTCTAACCAATCGAAGCCTATAAATTCAACCAATGAAATTAATATCGTATCATCGTATCGTCGGATAACGGATGCATGAAAATCACGCTTTACTCGATCACTCGCAGGCCTCGCTCATACCACATACATCCACAATAATTTTACAAATAAAAGAAATATTTGTAACTAAAGGAACTTTATTAAATTATACTAATTAATAAAACGTTTACATATTAAAATAATAAAAAGTTTACATTGTTATTTTCTTCCTGTTCAATTATTTTTCTTTAACTTTTTTTAACTTTAGTTTCAAACCTCAGGTTTATTCTTTAAACTGTTGACTTGTTCAGTATAGGCTTTCCGGAGACTGACCTGCGAACATATCTAACACAGCGGGAATACCATTTCCAGTAAAAGGCCCTTTAACCATCTTATCTTTTCCAGAAATTGCGAAATTCATAATTATTTTATACAAAATTACTCTGGTTCTCATAGACAAACTTTTTAGAACAATCGCCTTTCGTTTTTGTCATCATGACAACCAGATGACAACATCATGACAATTCGTCATGATTGTTAATTTTTCTTTTCGTGATTTACCTTTTTTTCTAAACTCTCCATTTTATTGACTTATGAATATGGATAGGGAACAAATTCCTTTGTTCCATATAGGTATTTATATATTTTGTTACTTATAATTTTAGGTTATACTATTTGTTATTTTATTTGCTGCAGGAGTCAGTATCATCTATTTTCTATATGTATTGGTGCCCCCTTTCCCCGATAGATATGTTAAAGACACCCGGTAAATAAAAGTAAATAGTTATATTTATCATCTTATTAAGAAAAAAGTAGAAGTAGTAGTGTCAAAAATATTTCGAACCTCTCTTAACATAACAAATTAATACAATTAATTTTTTTCATTTTTTGGGTAGGTAGTTTATAGCTGGTTTATAGTAACCAGAAACTTTATTAATATACCTATTTTACTTTTGTTTTAGGATTAAAACTGGACTTGAAAATGGTTCAGGATCATGATTCTCGTAAAGTCTTCTTTGCTTGAATATTCACTTTGTTATTGCAATTAGGCAGTTTTTTCGAAAATGAGATTTTTAATGTCCTTTAAAAAAATTGGCCGATCGTTTCCTGCAACAGTCAGTTCTTCTGTAGTTAAAATTGGTAAGTGGGTGGAATAAATACTGTTATTTTTTGTTATTATATTATAAAAAGTTTATTTATTTTTATGTATAAATAAATATGTTTATGAAACAGTACAATTTTTGCTTTTTTTATAATTTCCCTTATAATAGTAGTATTCTTTCGTTCTGAAAGAAACTGCAAATTTTCACTTAAACTGATTTATTCCCTACACCACGTTCCTTTTACGTGGTATAGGGAATAAATCAGTTTAAGTGAAAATTTTTAATTTCAGAATGAAAGAATACTACTAATATGGCTAATTTAAATTTTCCGCCAGCCAGAATGTGCGATAATGTCTTACGATACGTTTTATACCTATCTCTTTCTTTTTCATATAAAGCACACATAATAAAGAAAGATAACAATAAAGACGTACGTCCTGCCATGGTCCTGCTAATTGGTTTTAAAATTGTTATTCTGAGTTGCGCTACGGGAACGCGATCCCACTCTTTACCATGAGATTTGCCAGTCTCTTTTTATTTGTTTGTCTATGGTTTTCCTTCAAATTTTTTTAAATAAAATGTGACATCAAATTTGACAATGACACAATCACATTTTTTGCTGGTATTTTAATTGTAGCTTAATTGTAGCTAATTTGAAGGTAAGATTTTTGCAAATAATTTTTAGATGACTATTCCAAATGAAACGAAATTCTACACTAAAGTACAACTTTAACGCCTCAATACAACTTTTGCAAACAAAAAAGCCTTTACAACAAAAAAGCCTAATACAACTTTTGCATAAAATCATCTGGAGAGATAATATTTGACCTTTTCAAAAGTAACATGGGATTTCCAATATCCCGTGTTCCGATGCACCGCACGGTATAATGGTTATGTAATAAATACTTCGCATTTTTCTCTCTCCGACTTACTAGATCGCCATAGTAATTCACTCCAACACACGTAAACATCGATCCAAGACTTCGCTTGCCGATAGGGTATATACAGTACGTCTGTCCGTTCTGTAGCTACGGGGTATCCGTGAGAGGGAAAACGATATTCTCTCAATGTTTTTCGTAAAAAATTAGACGACGCGTCCCATCAATAAAAATTCGACAAATATGCAAGTAGCCAATAAAGTGAGCTGGCGGAGCGATTTGCGGTGACGTACTCGTCAAGTCGACGTATAAAATATATTGCTGTTTATTTAAATGTTTTTTGTTCGCATTCCTATCATAGACACAGATCCAGCAGACGTACTGTAATAGAGATATTAACGGCATATCGCGAAATCCCCGAACTCCACATAATATGGTGTATTAATAATTAATTGTTGATGTAATAATTACCCCTGCGGTAATATTATTCAAAACATCTTTGACGTTCGACGTGGTGGTTAATTTTTTAATAATACCACAAAAAGTCCACTTTTTGTGAAACATTATTATATGGTATACCATAATTCTAGATACTTTTCTTAACAAAAAAAAATCTTAGAGTGTTTTTTACACAGTAATTAAATTAATAGTTACCTGGAATAGTAGCATAGCCTTCATTAACAGTTGTAGTTTCCATTGAAATTGCAGTAACATTTGATACAGTTACCGAAACGCTAGGAACGTCCATACTTTCAGTTACAACAGTGTCTGGATCAGAATCTTCAGGACTATACGGCTCATCTAGAAAATTTAAAGCATCTGCTATACCCTTATTCTCTTAATATTGTAGATACAATGCAAAAAAAATCTATAGATATGTGCGTCGAGCATCTGTAGCGCCTAGAATAAAAAACTTGGAAATTTTGTTTAAGTGCCAACATAAAGTATGTACTAAGATGTATTTCAGAAAAATATTTTAAATTCTATAGGTTGACCCAAAAAAGTGTGAGTCGTTCTGTATTTTTTTTAAATGGAACACCCTGTATATTATTGCATTTTTGGTTTGGTTTCAGATCACTTCAACAACACACCAATCAAATGTGATTCTTTTCATGAAGTTTTTTATGTTAGGAGCTATACAGATGCCCGAAGCACTATTGGCAGACCCTGTATAAAGAACGCTGACAGAAGATTTAACATCACTCAGTTTGAATTAATTAAAATAAAATTCAATTTGTAATATTTGAACGACTTATATTAAAATTAGTCGTTTAAATGCGAGTATTACGAATTAACTAAAATGTAGTGGAATACCAGAAAAATTATATTAAGTTCAACATACATTAAATAATAAAATATTAATATACAGTTCATACCAAGGTGGTAGCTTTGCTGTAAAAAAATGTCAAGTTGCCGCATTTATTTAATCATTTCCTGACATTGTCATTCGTTTTGACACTTTATTTTTCTATTACGAGTTTTTAGTTTAAATAAATAGTGTTGTGATACTTGAAAGCTTGAAAATGTTTACTAGCAGACCTCGCAGTCGAACATTGTTCTTTTTAGAACCTCTTGTAGTGCGAAGTGTACAAGATGCCGAAGCAGTTTAACAGTCGTTAAAAACACATCACAACTTTATTAGAATATTTTGAATAGGAAAGCGGTAGTAATTGTCCTTTATATCCCTTAAGTGCTGTTAAGAAGGTGAGCATTATTGATGTAAATAATAACTGTTTATATATTTATAATTAATTTATTTTTGTTTCTTAAAATATTTTGATTAAAAGAAAATATGTAAAAGTGGGTAACGTTGCGCCGGTCAAGCTCAATCATGTGACTAAAAGTTTATTTGGTATGAACTGTAATTTGTAGTGTGTATAGCACAGAATACATTTATTTCTATCTACAAATGCTGAAACGAGAAAAAGGCAAGAACAATATTATAATATAATTTAATAAAAGTAAAATATTATGTATACCATCTTCAGATATAGGAACTGGCTTGACAGGTTCCTCCATAGGCGAATCTTCTTCTTGCACAGGAGATGATGAAATCGTATCTGGAACGATAGGGGGTAATGGCGGGGTAATTTTAGCCAAACGTGGATCAACCTAAAAAAAATAAAACAATAAAAAATTATAGGGTGTACCGCTCTTTAATGGACCCGTTACTATTAAAAAAATATGATTATATAAAAAAATTGAGTTACAATATGGATGAACTGAATTCCAGTTTATCTGTACTATCAGTAGAGTTCGATTTTTTATAGCATGTTAAAATAAAAAATATGGTGTACCGGGTAGTCGGAATTGGTCTGTTTTAACAGAGAAAACCTATTTCCTGATTAGATAGAGCAAAACCGACATAGATATCATGGGCTCGATTTCTGAGACATGTTTAATGGCATAAGCCGCCTGTTGATATTTTCACTGCCAACTGAGATATGGGGTCTTTTTGATTTTTTTACCATTTTGAAAATTGCCCATAACTTTTTTATTTTGCGGAATAATAAAATTCTGCAAAGGCGTTCTTAAGGCACTTTTTTAAGCACAATCCAGTGGCGTAGCGTGTTTTTTTTCTATGCTTACTCTTTTTGTCAGAAATAATAAAAAATATAATTTTTTTAAAATGAAAATCATAGTTGGCTATGAACTTAAAAAAATGCTGGCGTTTAACCATTTTGAATGATATAAAGTTATGGGTACCTGTTTCTAAGAATGAGAGAAATATTAGGTTTTTCATATTTGTATCGTAGTGTGCCTTGATTTTGTGTTGACCTAGATGTCTAATTATTTTTTTATCGCAATTTAATATTCTATATTATTATTTATCTGCATAATTAAAGACTTTTGAAAAGATTAAGATTCTATATTAGTTTTAGTAATTACAATTGAAATTGATACAATAAACAAAGAACAAAGTTAAAAAACGTATTTTTTGAGGTACGAATATAGTTTTCTAAAAAGAATCATCTAAGATGTTCACACTGAGTACCCCCTTATTGAATACATAATAAACATCTTTTGCGCACAGAGTTACAGCGATTTATTAGGCGAACTGGTGTAGTAAGTCCAAAAGCTTACCTAGTAGTCTTCTGTAATTCTTCTCTCGTCCTAATGGTTCTTCCCTTATATATAAGGTCTTTTAATTTCCACCATAAAAAAGTCAAAAGAAGTTAAATCACAGGACCAAGATATGGGGCCCCTTATTCCAATTCGATTCTCTCTAAATTCTCCATTTAATGGCGTTTTAATTGTAATTGGTAAAACTAATATAGAATGTTGATTTATCTTTTCAAAAGTCTTTAATTTTGCAGATAAATAAAAATATAGAATATTAAATTGCGATAAAAAATAATTAGGCAACTAGGTCAACACAAAATAAAGGCCCGCTTCGATACAAAGATTCTCTCATTCTTAGAAATAAATACCCATAACTTTATATCGTTGGATATACATCAGCATTTTTTTAAGTTTATAGCCAATTATGATTTTCATTTAAATAATTATATTTTTTATTATTTCTGACAAAAAGAGCAAGTATAGAAAAAAAACTGACTACGCCACTGGATTGTGCTTAAAAAAGTGCCTTAAGAACGTCTTTACAGAATTTTATTATTCCGCGAAATAAAAAAATTATGGGCAATTTTCAAAATGGTAAAAAATTCAAAAAGACCCCGTATCTCAGTTGGCAGTGAAAATATTAACAGGCGGTTTATGGCAATAAACGTGTCAGAAATCGAGCCCATGATATCTACGTTGGTTTTGCTCTATCTAGTCAGGAAATAGGTTTTCTCTGTTAAAACAGACGAATTTCGACCACCCTGTACATGGGGCAAAAACTTAAATAGCAGGATTTGGAACAAAAATTGACCTCTCGATCAAAAAATACGATGGTGGAATAAGAGGGAGGGAAAAATTTTCCGCCCACTTCCCTTCTCGTCCTAATAGTGTCAAGTAATTATAAATTAATTGAATTATAATCTAAGCTTTATTCAATATAGTTATCACTAATTTTTAATTGCGATTAAAAATTAATAAATCTGTTTTGATACGTGTAAAAAAAAGGTTAGAGATAAAAAATAAATATTAATTTTGAAATTTAAAACGAGTAATGATGGTAAATGCTTTTTTTATTTTATTTTCCTTGTACATCTACTTTTAATCAATTTACATGTCTTATTAATCACACTTGCATTAACTTAAATCATATAACCTAACTATTGTTATTGTATTGTAGAAAAATATAGGTGATTGTTAACGCATGTTTATTGTTTAAAACATTGCAATTATACGTATCACTTTAGCGATTATTTAATAAATAATTTGTATTACATGTAAATAAGATCAATTATCTCTAAGAAGTACTTTGTGTGAAATAAACTGTAAGAGATGATTGAATAAATCACAAAACACATATGCGGGATTAAATTTACTTGCGGGATTAGAATTTTTAAATTAATATAAATCTGTGATTAGTTTTTAAAATTAAGAAATTCAAATTATGAAATAAATTATCTAGTATCAACCGTTAAAATACCGTCTGCTTGGAAGAAGACTATCGCAACTCAAAACAAAATGTTTTTACAATGAAACGACTGCAATTTATCTATATTTTGTGAAATTCTGGTTACAGGCGCAGTGAAAATGACAACTTGTCTTTCTTTTCCACATAAAAATATAGACCATAGACAAATAAAACAGGTTTAGATCGAAAAGCGCCCATAAAGACAATGTAAATACTATTTGGCGCTATTCTTGCAACGGTCGAGACCCAAAGCTTTTGATAATTTCGGAGCGGTGCAAATTTATTATTTTCTTTTAATTTTTTAAATAAAATACAGTGTGTTGCATATAACAAACTGTATTTTCTATACGGACATATACCTATGAAACATTGGAAACCGACGTTATGCCACGATCCACGATGGATTTTGCAGTTCACAGTTCACACAGCTTTTTAAGAAATATAAGCGATATACAAATATTAGGATTAGATATATTGCGATAGATGGTACTGCTAAAATTACTCTGAAAATAATGCAGATTTCTTTTCTATTTTATTTTTTAAACTTGTAGTAACAGGATGGCGCACCAAAAAATGTTCAAATCTTTTGTACGGAAGATTTCGTTCTGTTTTATTCTATTCTGTAATGGTATACTCAATCATTTGCTTGTTTTGTTTTACACCGAATCAATTAACATTAATAGTATTTCAGTACAAATAAATAATATAATCATGTAATTATTTATCAACAAAAATATATAAAATCTTTTCACCGAATCGGGGAAGATTTCTACAGACAACATCCAAAAATGACAGAAAATACATTGTGTTCATTAAAAGGACGACAGACGTAAATTCCACTGTCATGTATCCTCTTGTTGCACAAACTATAGATATACTACTGGAACAAATAAATATCGATATATTCTAAGTATTATTGACAGGTAAAGTTTACCCAACGAGAGAATACATGACAGTTGTTTGTCGTTTTAATTTTCAGTTAAATTCTATTTTCTGACATTTTTTGGATGATTGGTAATTTGTTATAATATTGTATTTATTGAAGACAATATAATGTATTGTATTATTATTATTATTATTACATAATAGACCATACATAATTAGTTAACTTTAAACGAATTTGTTAACTGATTGGTTTGCCACTCATAACGTAAAATTATATAATTTTTTATACAATTTTACTTTTAATAAAGATATAAAAAGACCAAAAGGAAAATAAATCGTACAAAGAAGATAACTATGGTCTTTTTTCGTTTTACACGAATTAGCTCGATATACGCAGGTACCACCATTTTAGACCTTTAAAAAGGTGGTTACCTGCGGATATTGTGCTATGTAAGTAAAGTTCGTGTAAAACAAAAAAAACATGAGAGCTAAGACGATAGCTATCTTTTTTGCACCTTTTATTACCGTTCTGACCATTTTGTATCTCTAGTATAGTGAAAAGTAGTTAATTAATTTTTCATATATGAAGGCCAGGGGGAAAATTAGTGATGGGAACCGATTAATTTAAATAATCAAGTATACCGAAGTTTCAAACGAATTCAATAATCGTGCGATCGCCCGAGAGGAATTTCGCTCGTATTTAAAAATACGGTTTTTCGTCCGTCGCTTGTTGTACTCGCAACTCGTAACGTCAAAGTTAACGTCACTTGGTAAGTTGCGTGCGCAGAGCACATATCCAATTCGGTGATGAATAGCAAGAGGCAAGTAGCAAGCGACGAGTAATTCGTTTAATTTAATTTAGTTTAAAGCATTGTCGATGTAATGCTAATGCTTAGCAGGAATAAAGTGTGGATTACAACAGGCCTTAAAAACCCTATTTTAGGGCATTTTTGTTTTCCCCTTACCACAGAATATCTAGCTACGCAACAGAAGCCTCGTTACATGTATAAAATTGTAGGTAGCAAAAGGAGACAGGCTTTAAAAGCCTGTCTCCAAATCAGATATTTTGATGTGGTAGTTTCGCTACTACATAATAGAGGGCAATAAATTTAAAAGAAAACAGTTTTCTACAAACAAAATTTAAAAGAATTTTGTGCAGTGTTGCCATTGTGTAATTCATATCGTAGTACTTCCTGATAAAGCTTACCTTCAAATTTGCTACATCATTTAAACATATTAAAATAGATCAGAGTTGTTTTTTTTCAGTTTGCCATGTTAGATGGAATTAAATCTTATGAGCTAAATTACAATCACTTCCTGACGTTTGATTGTATAATTGAATCCTGAATTTTCATTGTAATTCGGCGACAATATAATAAGTATTGTTCTACTATTATTATAGTTCTACCACTTCCTGACGTTCGATTGTGTTCATACCAAGTTCATATCGTAAAATCGGGAAAAAACGGCGTTAGCGATAGCTATGAAATGAATATCGCTGTCATTTTATATGTAAATTTATATGAGAAATGTCATCGATCGTCCTTTTCCAGCCAACTGGACGCCGTTTTTTCAGAAGCATATCAAGTGATACCATAATATAGTACTATATTACGATACATGGCGTTCGATTGGGCTTAAACTTGGTATACTATATCTTCAGTGACATTGTAATATTATGGTACCATGAAGCATATAAAGTGGTACCTTCTATAGTACCATATTTGATGACATAGCAATATTAGGTACATGGCGGCAATAGGGCTTAAACTTGGTATACTACGTATTTTCGGTGACATTGTAATATGATGGTACTATGATGCATATCATCTGGTACTATAATATAGCACCATATTATGTACATGGCGTTCGATTGGGCTTAAATTTGGGATACTACGTATCTTCGGTGATATTGTAATATTATGATACCATGGAGCATAATAAGAGGTACCATAATATAGTACCATATTACGATACCATTTCCTGGCGTTCGATGGGGCTTAAACTTTTTATACTACGTATCTTCGGTTACATTGTAATATGATGGTACTATGATGCATATAAAGTGGTACCTTAATAGAGTACCATATTTCAATACCATTTCCTGGCGTTCGATTGAGCTCATATTTGATATATACTTGCGTATTTTTGATGACATTGCATTATTATGGTACCATGAAGCATATCAACTGGTACCATAATATAGTACTATATTACGTACATGGCGATCGATTGGGCTTAAACTTGGGATACTACGTATTTTCGGTGACATTGTAATATGATGGTACTATGATGTATATAAAGTGGTACCTTAATATAGTACCATATTACGATACCATTTCATGGCGTTCGATTGTTCTTAAATTTTGTATACTACGGATCTTCGGTGACATTGCAATATTATGGTACCTTAAAGCATATCGAGTGATACCATAATATAGTACACTATTATGATATCATTTCCTGGAGTTCGATTGGGCCCAAATTTGGTATACTTGCGTTTCTTTATAAAGATTTGTTTAATTAATAATTTTAATTTATTTTACGAATTTTAATTTATTGTTCGATGTCGTGACAGCAACTTTTATGCCGAACTAATATATTATTAATTGTACCTGTGTCACTTTTTAAAATCTACCTAGGTCTATATAAATAACGTGGCAAACGGAAGAAATTTGTTATTATAGTATTTTTTAGTCAGTTAACATTTTTTGTACTGCATTTTAATAAATTATTTCCATTATTATTAAACTTATATTTCATTACTAACGTTCCAGCATTAATAAATATCACTATCAATCGACCTGTATATTATTAATTTTAAAGGTAATTAAAGGTATTTTCTTAGTTAACATTATAAGGTAGTGTATATTAAAAATGTATATGTTTTGTAATAATATACTTAAAACTATTTTAATAGTCAAAGGAATAATTAATATAAGTGTATCTGACAGGAAAAGAAGAATGGAATGGGATGCCAATTCAAGTCTTTTTGAATCTGGCAACTGTGCATATTTAGCCGAGCTATAAGGCCGTCGACGAGCCGTCGATCCAAAACCGAAAGTTCAAAATTTCTAATTATATTCTGATTATGATATTGTCGCGCCATCTAGTATTCTATTTGTGCAATTTTAGCTCTTTCATTTCGAGTATTTTTCTGTTGCGTAGCTAGATATTCTGTGCCCTTACCCTCATTTTAAGGCGGGCGGCCACTGCGAGCGAAACTAAACTAAGCGAAGATTTTTATGATAGCAGAGATACAATACGAAAACTTAGATGACTACTGAGCGAAAATCGTTCCCAGTGGAGTTCCCATTTAATTGTGTGTTGTTGTTGTTTTCATATTCTTAGCTTAGTTTAGTTACGCTCGCAGTGGTCGGTCGCCTTTAGTCTGGAAACGATGAAACAATGCATATGTAACTATTTTCAGACTCCTTTCTACCATTCACAATAATCTCACTCTATTCAAATCCTCATACAGCATCTTTCCAGATTTATATACATTGCACAAAAATAGTCAAAAAATAAATATGAAATAATTTAAAATAGACATAGAAAAGCGCACCAAACAGGCAAAAAATCAAATATGTCGAGAGAAAAATCCAACTAGCCAAAAGAAAAGTTACACAAAACTGACAAAGAGGTGTTTCAAAATTGTTACAATTGATCTAGCTTCGGTTTTTATTGCACGAACATAAAAATAGTATTTGATTCCTTCCTTAGATTTTTCTTATTCAATCTCTATTATTAATAGCACAAATGTGACTTACTTTTGGTGGTAATGGAGGCAGGGGCGGAGCAGGGGCTGGTGTTACTTCTGCAGGTACGGGGGGAGGGGTATACGACCTTGATTGAGTTGTTGGTTGAGTCTGTATTACCGTGACTTCAACTCTTGTTTTCTTGTGAGGAGTAGGAGCAGCAGTTGGAGTTGATTCTGTATACGCTCTTTTCCGCTTGTCACGAACTACTATACCTAGCAGTAAAGCAGGACGAGCCTCTTCAAAACCTAGATTTACAATACGATATTAATATAAAAATATTGATATGAAATGAAAGCTTTAATCCAGTGTTTTAGCGTATTAAAACTTATTGAGTTTTTGTGAAAATTTCAATTCAAGTAATCAAAATACATTTTTGATTACTTGAATTTTTAATGGGTGATTTTTAAATTCATTGTTGCCAACGACGGGCATATTCGGCGCCGGGCTGACTAACTGGAATTTAAATTTCCCGCTGGGGATTCAGGTGGTAGCTCTGCTGTAAAAAATGTCAAGTTGTTACATTTATTTATTTATTTCCTGACATTGTCATTCGTTTTGACACTTTAGTTTTGTATTACGAGTTTTTGGTTTACATCAATTGTGCTGTGATACTTAAGCTTAAAAAGTTTAACCAGCAGACCTTACAGTAGAACATTGTTCTTTTTAGATATTTAAGTGCGAAGTGTATAAGATAGTTTAATAGCTGATGCAAAAAACTCAGTAGAATATTTTAAACCTTATTAGAATATTTTGAACGGGAAAGTTTTTCGGAAAAAACGGTCGTTTTTTGACATGAGAAATTTGATTTTGATGTTAATATGAGTCCTATTTGTAGGGGGCGCCACCTACATGTGTTTTAATTGTTTTGAAAAGTAATAACTTTTCGTCCGTACCTGTATAAAACTACTGAGTGAAAAAATGTACATTTCCGAGATGTTTCACGTAAAAAATGTCTCTTGGTAAAAATCGCTATGAGCAACCGTTCTCAAAATATTTACAATGGAAACAGTCAATACATGTCATTATTGACCAAAAATAAACGTGTTGAGTAGATAGTAATTTGATTGAAATGATAAATTTGGAAACTTTTTATTTTTTTAAATTAATCCTAAATTTTTCTTCGAAAAAATGATGATAAAACAGTTTCTGTTGAACTTGTGACACAAAAACATTCCAAATTTATGATTTCAGTCTAATAGCTATTTAGTCAACATGTTTAATTTATGTCAATGATGACAGGGATTGATAATTTAGATTCCAAATATCTTGAGAACCATTACTCGTAGAGATTTTCACCAAGAGACCTTTTTTACTTAAAAAACTTTGTAAATGTATATTTTTTACTCGGTAGTTTTATACAGGTACGGACGAAAAGTTATTACTCTTCAAACCAGTTAAAAAATATGTAGGTAGCGCTCTCTACAAGTAGGAGTCATATGGACATCAAAATCAAATTTCTCATGTCAAAAAACTCCCAGACATCAATTTTCATCAAAATATTGACGTTACTTCAGAAATTATTGGAAAAAAATCGAAATACAAATGAAACTTCTACACCCTGTATTTCAGAAACTAAGCATTTTAGGACGTACATTTATATGAACTTTTTTACTTATTTTTATCTGCAGAATATGCTGCTGAAGTTTCCGGAATACAGTTCGGACCACCCTGTATATATTTATAATTAATTTATTTTTTTTTCCTAAAATATTTTGATCTCGATTTTGATTAAAAGAAAATATGTAAAAGTGGGCAACTCTGTGCCGGTCAAGCTTAAACTTGTTACTAAACGTTTATTTAGTATGATGTATTGCTTCATCCCCTCTTCATCCGTTACACAAAAATATATAAAAATAAACCTATGTATATGCTAGCACAGCACTGAGACGACTGAGAGAACGAAAATTCTTCATTCAAGTGATATTTTCAACATGTGCTTAAATCAAATATCCCTAGAATTTATTATCAATGTTCGCTATTATAAGTACGGAAAAATAAAAGAAGATTTTATTTTACGATATTCACATTTCGCAATTCACTGCTATATGAACCAACCCTTAAGGAACGAAGGAATTAATTAATAATATCTACGTATTATTTTTCACTAAAGTCCGTCCAACAAGTCATGAAAAATTTCGACATACAACGTCCATTTAACGTGTTAAGTAACACAGAGCGTTACTAAAGCGTAATTTTGTATAGCCCTAATACTACTTCGTATGTAAAATTTACTTGGATATCTTTTTATTTATTGCATTTTTTAAATTTGTCAATACAGTAGAATTTACGGTGACGCATTAAGTTATACTAGCTTTTTATTCTTTTTATAAACAAGAAATATAACTGGAGTAAAATTAAAAATCATAAAATTCTATGAAGACTGATTTTTAATAATAATAATAATAATACGCTAAAACACCGAATAGGCTGAAATGTGAACACTCGCACGGCAATGTATTCAGTCAGCATTTTTTAAGGAAAATAGGCAATCCTCAAAGTAATTCGATAATTTGAACCCCATAAATACATACTAAACCAAGATACTGACCTGGTCCATTAATTGGCAAAAGTGCTTGTGGTATTGGTTTCTGAGAAGCTAATGGTAAAATATAAAAGTCCTTTATAGCTTTGTTGGTACTTTTTACAACTCCCAATCTGTTTCTGCTGCTCAAGTAACTATACAATGCCAAATACGGCATTTGCTCCTCCACATTTGTAGCAGTTAATCTTATCAAAGAGATTATCTTACTGTTAGAACAACGCATTTTGCTAATATAATCCCATACTGTTTCTGGAGAAATTCTGCCTACAATATCTAAATTTTCCGATAGTTCCTTGTTTAAGCCAGTGCAATCACCTAAATAAAACAGACAGGTACATTTCTTTCTCAATGAAATACAAAAACACTAAGTATTATTACCTGACACTTCATGAGCAGTAATAGATATTTGAGCTACATCAACCATATTAATAGTTCCCATCCAAATTTGCGAAGGCAATTGTTTCGGCGGAGGGGAAAGACCTCTTTCTTCTAGTACTGCAACTTCTCTATTTTTGCTAGAGCTCTTCGAATCGTTGGAGGACTGACTAATTTGAGTCTGAAATTCATCAGATTCCTGACTCCTTGGTGGTGTTGGAATCGTTACAGTTGATGAAGGGATTTCATGATCACTGTCACTGTCGACTGGTGCTTAGAGAGAAATAGCAAAAGTAACAAAATAAAAAGGGCCTAATTAATATATGTATTCAGAGGAAAAAAACTACGTTTTTGTAAATATGGAAAATAAATAAAAAACATTACTATTATTTGTTCGGTTATCGTTCAACGCTTATAAACTTCGGCTCAATGTCAAGTAATATATTGTCGAGCTCTCTCTTTCTCTTGACAACCAGATGAAAGAGATTGGTAACGTCATTACGGCATTTTGTAAATTACCAGACATTGTTTCTGACAATTGTCATTTGATTTAAGGTTATAATTTTATTGACGGATATCGATCAATGTCAAAATTAATACGTTGATTACGTCGTGAAACAATTTTTTTATACCTAAAATGCCTCGCCAATTTAGCGATTTTGAAAAAGCGAAACATCGCGAAGCTTATTAACTATTTTAAGAGAGAATGAAACGCTTGTAAAGCAGTCTTATTCGTGGATGTCGTATATGAAGTACTCGTCCAATTAATAATTTAGGGACGTACTTAAAATTCTCTAAACAAAATGAACTGATCTCAGACACACCCTAAAACGCATATTTGACAAATGATGACGTAACGTTAAACGATCGCCGAACAGTCTATATAACAATAGTTATATTTCCGTAGAATGGTT
Organism: Sitophilus oryzae; assembly: GCF_002938485.1. Lineage (NCBI taxonomy): Eukaryota > Metazoa > Arthropoda > Insecta > Coleoptera > Curculionidae > Sitophilus > Sitophilus oryzae. Next base: position 7,628,718 of record NW_022147434.1, on the reverse strand, counting down.
ACAAGTAGAACAATTATTACAAATGTATTTAAAACCAGAAGCATACCGGGTACGTCTCAAAAGTGGCTCACCCCTATAACTTTTTTATTTTTTCAGATAAAAAAACGAGATTTGGTATATTAGTATTTGACATAAATTAGGATTGATTGACGTAATCAATTGTTTTCGGTCACTTCCTGTTTCACCGGAAATGACTACAAATTTTGATTTTTAAATCGATTCAGTGATTTTTAAATCGATTCATTCGATTCAGTGTTATTTTCTATCGAATAAAGTAAAAAAATACCGAGGGTGTGATTTAAAAATCAAAAGTTGAAGTAATTTCCGATCAAACCGGAAGTGACCGAAAACAATAATTGAATATGTCAATCAGTCCTAATTTATGTCATATAGTAACATACCAAATCTCGTTGTTTTAACATACCAAATCTCGTAACGAAGAAACAAGAGGGCAATATTTTAAAAGCCTTAATGATTTTAATGTGCCAGCTCAGATTGAAATAAACGGAAAGTTCTAGTAGTAAAGTAAAATAACTCGCGAGTGTTGTATAAGTGATTCTTATGTAGGGAAAATCATCAAAAAACATAACTATAACAACTTTAAATTTAAATGTATATCAACTTTCAATTTTTTTACATGCTGGTGATCACGAGGGAAGATTAGAATTTTGTAAATGGTTTCGGGAAAGTGTTCAAGAGCCCCCTTTTTTCTAGAAAAATATTATGGACGGATGAATCTTTATTTACAAATTCTGGTATATTTAACAGAAAAAAATTCACATTATTATGCAAAAGAAAATCCTCATTTAATTAGAGAAACCAGACCACAGTAATATATTCTTTGAACGTCTGGGCTGGCATTCTGGACAATAAAATTTTAGGTTCTATATTGATCTGTATTGAAGTCTACTATACAATTTTTGTGAATCCAGATTGACACTTAAATAGAATAAACAAAAAATAAAGTGCTAACATATAAAGTGTCAATTGGATTTCCAAGGCAGACTTGATCTTTGGCGAATTTTGAAAAAATATATTTTTTTAGTGAATTTAAATAATAATGAATTAAAATCAGATACCACCGTATAGACTTTTTTTCGCTCTATCTAACAGTATAAAAATTCAAAATGGCGGCCATAAGAATACAAAAACTTGACTGTTGTGCGAAATCTAGAAGGCTTAAAATTTTTTGAAAACGGCATCTAATTGGCCGATGTGGAAAATATAAAACTACCAACTTACGTTGCAATAGATACAATAGTTCTGAAGATATTGTCATTTAAAATAAACGTATTATTTTCATTTTTTTGACATAAATCCGAAACTAATCAAGATACCGGGATTTTCTTCATAGGTGTTTGTCGAATTTCTAATTACGCAACTTTTGACCCATTTAACCGAATTCGTATCTCTCGTAGTTTCTGAGATGCCAATGTTGAGCATCGAAATTGTCATCACCCTGTATAGTAAAAAATAAAAAAATAATACACTTACCATTACCGGGTGTTAAATCTTCCTGCGGAACATGCTTCCAAAGCTTATCTTCAAATGGAGGAGCAATTTTGTTCAGCTTTTCGAGTATCTCTTTAGCCTTCGTGCCAAGATTATCCGTAGATGAAATCAAATTTCCCTTCTTATGCCGCGAACTTTTATGTGATTTTCTAAAGATTCAAATAAAAAACGTCGTAAAATTATATGCAAAATCGTTCTTACATCTTTGTGAAAAATAAGTAAGAGAATATTTGAAATATGTAACACACTTTTTACATAAATATGTATAGAGGATGTTAAAAAAACAGTGTATCTAACTTTAGTGGGTGATTCTACAGATAAAAAAAGTTCCTATAAGCATATGCTCTAAAATGCTTCCAGAAGAAGTTACAGCCCTCGAAAGAGCAAATAAAAATAATATATTTTGTTTATTTTTAAGAATAAAATGTTGGTAAACAATTTTCTTGAAATTTGGTACTCTTACACATATTTTAATGGCGGAGCGAATGGCGATAATGTAAAATTGGTGGTACTGACCACCGACTTGTAGTTTTGAAATTGAAACTTCAATTAAAACCCAAACATCCACACTGCAAAAAGCAAAACACATGACCAAACTGAACGTCCGGAGTCTAACGAACGACACCGCCAACGCCCTCCGGGAAGCCATCAAAATTTGAGGGATGCTATTTATAATACCAGCGAAGAAGTACTGGGAAAGTCCAATAAAAAGAGACAACCAGACTGGTTTAACGAAAATCAACCACATATACAGGCTTTGTTGGAACAAAAGCATAGAGTACATCAAAGCAGTCACTGCAAATCCACACAATCCAAGGCTGGTGGACAACTTTAAAGCAGCCTATAACACGCTTCGAAGAAGCCTGCGCCAACTAAAGGATAACTGGTGGTCACAAAAAGCAAATCAGATTCAAGGGTACGCCGCGCATCACGACTATCGTAAATTCTTCGAGGCTGTAAAAGAAGTATACGGCCCAACTAAGAACGTAAGCTGCCCAATCAAGGCACAAAACGGTGAACTTCTAAAAGAGGAAGAGCAAATCAGAAATCGCTGGAAAGAGCATTACAGCCATCCTTAACCAAGACAACATCCCCAATATGCAAGCACTAAACACAATACCTCAGTATAACACCATCGATGTATTAGATATCCCAATAAGGGAACAGGAAATAAAGGCCTCCATAAAAACAACATACAGGAAATGCTGAACACATATACCTGGCCATACGAGACTTTGAGCCTTAAACTGAACATCGATAAAACTAAAATCATGTGCACTCCCTCGGAAAATCATAACAGCGCTATAAAAATCGGAGAAGAACTATTGGAATTTGTATCGGAATTTTACCTCGGTAGTTTGATTTCGGAAAAAGCAAATATCGACTCTGAAATTCAGCACAGAATCAGCAGCGCCTCAAGAGCATTCTGGAAATTAAAAGACAGGGTTTTCTACAAATATGACGAGCACAAAAACGAAACTTGCAGTGTATCGAGCAGTAATAATCCCCACCGTGTTATATGGAAGCGAAACCTGGGTACCGCGCCGTACCGCCGACACACGAGCGCATTAAACAAGTTGCAACAGAGACACCTTAGACAACTGTTTAGAATCAAATGGTACCACCATGTCTCAAACGTATCAGTCCTTGAAAAAGCAAGCTGCGAAAGCATTGAAGTCTTGATTACTAAATCTCGCTTAAGATGGGCTGGACTCCGAGAAAACCGCCTACCGGAATCTCTTCTTTACGGTGAACTTGTAGAGGATAAGAGGAAACCGGGTGGACAACTCAAAAGATACAAAAATGTTTTTCACGAAAACTTAAAGGGGATAAGTATGCAGCATAAGTGGGAGGAAGCAGCGCACAATAGAACGCAATGGAGGAGAATTGTAAATTCAGTTAATAACGACAACCAAAAAGTAAAGAGGCGACAAAGTAATAAGATTTTTGAATGTCCGGAGTGCGGAAGAGACATAACATCACGTATCGGGCTTTTCAGTCACAGAAAAGCTCATGACAGGAAACGCTTTGAGGGTACTTTTCATTAGAGTAGAGGATACTACTTTGGTGGTGGTCGTGGTACTTCTTTTATCCTTTAAGATACAGTATTTTCATTCAAAGGAATAAAAATCTAGGACTTTTTAACGTAAAAAAGGTGCTCTTCATTTAGTTCGATACGGTGAGCGGTTTTCAAGATATTAGGTTTAAATCTATAAATCTATCGTTTAAAGGTTAAGATTCAAGCACCCACCGAAGTTAGATACACTATATTTTTTGACACCCTGCATACAAACCTGGTTATGTTAATTAGCTTGTCTAGATTTTAGTGTGTAAAATAATGATAAAGATACCCTAATAGATAGAACGATAAAAATGACATAAAGTGGACTAATACAATTCTTCAACAGGATATTCAGTTTAATCAAATTATATTTTTGGCGGGGAAGTTTTGAGGTAGTTTGAATTTATAGGTTTAATTCTTTGTTTTTGGGCCGTTGAATCAGAATCTGATGTTTGCCAACGAAATTTCGTGAAGGAACATCAAATTTGCAAAAATGAAAAAAAAAACATAAAAAAACTGCCGCAAAATATATCGCATACTACAAACTTTTCCAAAATAATTTAAAACAGGTCCTTTCAACTCATTTTAAACGTTTGTTTAAAACTGTTTAAAAAGATTGGTTCGTCATAGTTTGGTGCTTTTTATCCAAAAATTAAGAAAAACTCTTTCTACTATTTAATAAACATAAAAAATAATACAAAATAATAAAAAATACAAAAGGAATAAAAAACAAGGCAATCAACTCCATTATAATAAAAAAGTCCTAACTCTGATAACAGAACTAATATAAAACATGGTACTTAATCACTTAAAGTTTTGCCGCCCTATCATTACCTAACCTATTTCTTAATTTTGAATGCCTATACTATATCTATACCTTTGAATAAAAAGATTAAGGAAGGAGCATAATGCTATCTATGTATTCATGCATGGTGGGCGGAAAAAGGACTCTAGGGTGGGGAACCTTGACAGTTCTGTTCCAAATCAAATGTGTCATTTGACACATTTGAATTTGGTTTGAAATTTTGTGAATTTGTTAGTCTTTACTGAGCTTATTTTATGTTGTTTATTATTTATTCTACTACTGATAGTTGTATAAAGGTAGTAAATCTAGACAGAAATTGTGGCAGAACTTATAGATATATTTTTATAACAATCTTAATAACTACTAACATTTACTCACAACGTGAAATAAAACAACAAATTATTGAGTCTACACCACGTCTACGTTACATCACGGATTTTACACTTTTTAAATAAAATTAAAACGGCACTGATAAACCGGGATTTAAGTCGGCCATATTTGAGTCCCATCGCGGTAGAGCTAAGATTTTTGATATGCTCCTACCTTAATCTTTTTATTCAAAGATCTATACTATGTAGTTTAAAACAGAGTTTAAGACAAGTGTTTTAAACATAATCCGGACTTGGAGTTAAAATAGTATAAAAAATCAATAAAAACTATTTTAAATCATAAAAAATGTTTCGTTTAAAAATAAAACATGTTTTTTTTTCAACTTTGTTGGATATGCTGAAGAAATTCTGCATAAACTATTTTTTTACATTTTTGCGAATTGCACACCCTGTATAACAATATACCGTGCTGGCAACTGTTACTTTTGGGTCCGTATTTACATCTGTGGAAGTAAACCGCATAGGGATCTTATTAAGTCGGAGTGAGAGAAATGCACCGGTGTTGTCACATCTGTTGCGGCGTTGCCACATTTCGTCGGTACGCCTTTCCTTATCAAGCAAAGTAAAATCACGATCGTAAACCGCTTATTTTTAAGACTTTTTTTCGAAAATATAACTAGATAAAATCATTAGATATGTTTCTGAGCATCTGAAATGGAATTATAAGGATATCGTTAGGGTATCCATTTTTTTATAACGAGAAAACGTCAGTAATCGCGATAATTTAAAAACACAACTTCTTAACACATTCCTAACACGCGAACCACTTTAGATATTGAAACTTCTTTTTTATTTTGAAGTTAGGATCTTTTACAAGAGGTTTAAATAAGCAAAATTTGATAGGCTTGTTTTTTTATATTCCAAATTTTTAAAAACCCTATCCATTTACTTTTATATAGTGCATAGCAATTTTCTGCAATCGTGTAACTTTTTTATTTATAAAGATTTTCACATACTGTCTGCGAAGCATTATATCAGAAACATTAAGGAAGTTTGTGAAAAAAATTACAATCAATTATTTCTAATGGATTTCGAGACATCGATTTTTGAATTCAGAGTTCTAATAGCGCGACCACTGTCGAACACCAACCACTTATTTTTACCAAAAGTACAAGTGTTCCTAACTTGCACTTAAAAATTTACAAGCTATAGAGAAAATTACAACGACTCGTTAATAAAGTATCACAAGACGTAATTAAATCGTGAAGCTGAACGCGTGTACATCATGCTTCCCTAGAATTTTAAGTACTGATCGTACTGATTGGGTCGATCGGTAGACCGTGACGAATCTGCCAACCCTTCCACGTCTCTTAGGAATGTGTACAATTCTTTGGTTTATTTCATACGTTTGGCAACGTTTTTACTGTTCTCTCTTAGTTCAGTACATTATAAACGCTTTGTACTCTTCTTACATATGGAAATCTCGACCCAAGACTAACCCTTAGTATAATTAAAATAATTAAAAAATCGAACTAACCTGTGTCTATCACGACTCTTATCCCTCTCACGACTTCTTTCTCTTTCTTTACTTTTGGACCTGCTTCTTTTATCTTTCTTCTTTTCATGCCTCGATCTATCTTTACTACGTGATCGTTTGCGGCTCCTATCTTTGTCACGACTCGACGACCGCCGACTTCGATGTTCTTTATCTCTATCTTTCCTTTCTTTGCTAGAATGTCTATCTTTCTCTCTATTTTTATCTTTGTGTGCGTGTTTAGCACTGCCACGTTTGTCTCTATCTTTATCTTTTTCTTTAGAACTATGTTTTTTATCATCTTCTCCTACATGTAATGTAGAACCTTCAGTTAGACTTTTTATTATTTCTGTATTGTCAATTTTGTTGCCTGGTCGATTATCTTCCAATACTTCTTCCCCTGAAAAACATGAAACAAACATTAATATTTTAAAATAATAAGTAATTACATGTCTTTACCCTTATGTGTTTTTAAAACATACTGTCTATTGCAATTTAATAACTCGATTTCATTTTTCTTAATCATATCTAGTTGATGTTTAGCCTCTTGTTCCCTCCATTTTGCTAATTCTTGACTTGCCATATCGTCCGGCGACAACCTTACCTAAATAAAACAGAAAAATATTTCAATTAAAACTGTTTATGCCCGTATATCTATCTAGGCTATCTTACGTGCGCTAGAAATGACATTCAAAAAGCTCTTTTAACTACTAGGATATCGACCGCCTTTTAACTACTAGGATAGCGACCGCCCAGAGTTCAAAAAGGGTAGCTTATTATATTCTAACCATACATTTTAGTAAATGAAGATTTCTTAAGCCGTAAAATTATTATACAGGGTCGATATTGTACTTATTCCCCGATAAATGTTAATGCAAATTATTCACAGCTCATTCTGCATGTTTTATGTGACTTTGATGACGTTATTCAGCGTGCAAGTCCTGTTTCAAAAATACAGAGATGTGAGCTGTAACGTTTTTGCGTGTCTAATAGACTACAAAAAGGCATTTGACCGAGTGAGACATGAACAAATGATAGACGTCCTCAAAAAGACCGACATGGACGGTAAATATTTACGAATTATAGCAAATCTGAATTGGAACTAATCGGCAGTTCTTAGAGTGGATGGGAAGCATAGAAGACAAGTGGACATCTTGCGTGGTGTAAGGCAGGGGTGCATAATCTCACCAATGATATTCAAGCTGTACTCTGAACACATCGTTAAGGAGGCACTACAAGACATAGATGAAGGCATCTCGATCAATAGACTCCCACTCAACAACCTGCGCTATACTGACGATACAATAGTATTTGGCGATACCATCGAAGGCCTGCCAAATCTGATAAACAGTGTAACAGAAACTAGTAAGAAGTATGGACTACACATAAATACAAGTAAAACCAAATTCTTGATTATCAGCAAGGACAAGATCACGGTAGTTAACTTGTACACAAACCAAGCGAAAATTGAGCGAGTCTCAATACTGGCTGGGCACAATACGTGGCTCAATAATGGGCACTATGATAAATGAATCGTGGGACAACTCGCAGGAAATCAGGTGCACAATTAGAAAAACCCAAAGCGTATTCTTAACCATGAGCGAGCGCAGTCTTTAAAGGCTGCTTTAAAGGAGCTAAGTCTAGAAATAAAGAAAAGACTCTTCAAATGTTATGTCTACTCGTGGTTATATGCTACATTGTTTATCGTGGTTCCAATTTTCGGAGTCGCGCACTAGTTAGGTTACTAGTTTGCGCACATAGCACGTCCACTTATGGACTCTAAAATTGTGCACAGCGCCTGACCGGCCCAGTTATTACGCTGTTTAAACCAAATTTTTTGCGCATATGAAATTTTACTCTTTTGCTCATCGTCATTAAAAACAATTTTCGTACCACGAATTAGGGACAAGATTTTTATCTGTATACATATAGTATACCTAATCTGTGCTATTATTCAAAGAACCCTTAAGGCTCTTAATCCCTAAACTCGTTTAAAGTTAAGCGCGCAAAACTGAAATCAGTTCATATGAGAATTAAGGAAAGTCTACATACCAGTTCATAGGAGCTTATAGATTTTTCACATATTCTTCGCCACAAAGTTTGATTTTTACTGTCCTTGATGTTAAATATAAGACTTCTGTATTTATTTTTATATTTGTGTCCTGTATCTCCAAAACATTTATAAAGTTCAGCCTCAATCTCAGTTGATATATTCTTAACCTGAAAAGACAAAATGCATTACTAAAATACCTATTCTATTCATATTTTTTGTATTTTCCCTAAAACGGTACGGAAATTTCGAAAAGTATAAACCGGAATAACCATTTTAGAACAAGCAAAAATTTTTATGAAGAACGCATTTTTCTCAAAATGCCAATAATAACAAAGTTTTTCCTGTTGTAAAGACAATCCGAAGACATACTGTATAATGTACAAGGAAATTTTTATAATTTGCCGCCATGACAGTTGTCGCATGACAATTTTTTTATTATTTCATTAAGCATGCTGAAACAAATTCGCAAACTTTTAATCACTGATTAATAAAAAAATCCCATTTGTTGCGTGTTTTTGGCACACCCTGTATTAAATAATAATATATTTACCTCTTCTTCCGTCAATTTAATATCGCTGCCTTTAAGTCTAACACCAAGTTGTTCCGCAACAGTTTTTTGCACATTCTCCCTGATGTCTTCTTTCTTTGGCTGGGGAGCTTCTTCTTTTTGCTTAGTTTTGGGAGTTTTTGGTTTCGAATCTTTTAAGGGATCCTTTTTGGGAGTTTTAATTGTTGGAGTTGTTGGTCCTTTAGGAGTTAAAGTTGTTTGTACAGTAACTTTTGGTTTTGTAGGCGGGGTCTGTTGACCTAGTCGAGTCGATTGTGGAAGCGGTTGTGCTTGTATTAATTTTATTCTAGATTCCTTATTGGTTGGATCTTTATGATATATTTTTATAACTTTAACCGTTTTAGGAGTCTCTAGTTGTTGTTGGCCTGGCTGAGATATATGTTTAGGAGCATGTTTTAGAACCCCTATATTTACTCCTTTTTGTTGCACAGCAAGTGAAACACCATCATTATTGGGATTTTTAATAAATTTCAATTTGGATTGTGTGAAATTTCCACTCTGAAAAGAACAATAAATTAAAACTGGAAATGTATATATTATTTGCATTTCAAAATATTCACTTAATGACTAAAATTAATTTATTCAATTATTTCACTCTCACGAGTGATCAATCTCTAGTTAAAACATGGACATGCAAAATTAGAAAAATAAAAAAATCTGCAAATCATACTTTAACTTTGGTAGTTACTAATTTTCCAGCCGATCGAACAACTTCGTATCCAGGATGTTCCTTAAGCCACTGATCTAGATTTGTTGCGTTTGGAGCATTGTTTCCAGTTAGCATATTTCCAGTTGATCTTTCAAATACTACCACCTAAAGATTATCAGGTTACAGTAAATAAAAATATCTAGATGTTATCGAATGTAATACCACAAGATGTTACGGGATTACCGAATAATACTTTTACCTGGCACGAAATGCGTTACTCTCCGAGTCGTAGTGTCGGTATCGCATTGAGTGTCAGGCAAAAGTATTAGGTAATCCCGAAACATCAAGTTGTATTCAAAAGATTATACAACTAAATAAAGTACATATATCTTTATCTTAAACATTTTTATTATAGAATTGACGGGATATTTTGTGGAACTGATAGAAATTACTCCTGAATTAATATTTCAAGAAATGACAATTACAATATGGCCACCAAGCGATAATTACTTAAAAGATTATCACTTATTAATCACATCCTTCTATATAGGAAAAATATACATAGAGTTGTATAATCATATATTATATCACGAGACCTATAAATTTAATCGATTAAACTATTCAAATATATTTTGCGCGTGATTTTGCTTGGAAAATAGTTGAATGCATAATAAATCAATAAAATTATTGTTTTTATTTTAAAATTATTGTGCATTCAACTATTTTCTAAAAAGCAAAATCATGCAAAAAATTATTTGGGTAGTTTAATCAATTAAATTTATAGGTTGAGTGATATACGGCTAGATTATTTCCTGAATGACTTAGAAATGAAGCGAATGACTTAGGATGAAGCAAATAACTATAAGAATTTTATTAACTATAAAAAATTATATATTAATTATTTATTTCAAAATGACGTCTCGTAAGTAATGTTTGTGCTTCTGCTACCTTGGTTACGCATCCCAACAATGCATCGAGGACCGTTTCGCATTATGGTTTCGCATGTCAACATATCAAATTCTGACGTACTTTTCTCCACTTATTTGTTCAAAATAATATCGAATAAGGGGTTTTCACCGATTAAAATCGTTATTAAGTCATACATATGAGTTGTATATCAATGTTTTTAAATGAACTGTTGCTAAAATCTCTCAGAATTAGTGATAAACGACAAAAAGAAAACCCAAAAAGAAGCCGAAAAAATAATCGCGATTAAACGGGTCTTGGGATTTAATCACTTATCTAAACAAAATTTATTCGAAAAATGAGATTAGCTGATTGGTCCATTTCACGATGAGGAAAATAATCAGAATAATCAACTTCATACAATTTTTATTTGTCTTTTTAATTTTTTTTTCTCCAATTTATAAAAAAAATAATCAAAATCTATTATTTCAAATTCAGATGATCATAAGTAACACCAGAATTTTTAGGCACCTGTTTAACTTAGTAAAAAATAATATGTAAGCTAATTTACCTTTTATTCATTAAACATACCCTTAATGCACGTTTTATTTTCATTTTATATATACCTATTGATTACGCGAATTGAACTATACAAGAAAAATTTAATAAGATTTAAATATAGTAACACACCACATTAAAAAGTAACAGCAAAAAATTTAGTAATTTTTTTTAAACGAACGAAGAAAAATAATTTATCTATCTAGAAGTATATTACTGCTATAGAACTTTGTACTAATTAAATAGTTTAGATTTCATATAAAGAAGTAACAACTAATTTCTAAAAAAAATACCTTTTCAATTCCTTGTGCATGAGTTAAAATGCAACTCTCTGAACAATATATAGAATTTTTTCTTGCAGCTTTTTGACAAACAACGCAAGGAACGGAACTTGAAGATTTTTCCTTCTCAACTTTGGTTGCCGAATTACTGCTGTCAGAGGAAAGTCGAGAATTTCTGGAAGCCCTTCTTATTCTTCTAGCTGCAGCCATAGGTCTCTTAAGTGCGGGATCCTAGCAGAAACATCATTATCATTTTAATTTTTAAACTTTTTTAATGACTTGTAGAACATCACTTACCCCCCTAGATCATCTTATCCCCTAGAAAATATAAAAATACTATTTACCTTGCAAAAAAGACAGATCCATTCTTTTCCTTCCGACTCCATTTGCTGACCCATAGCCTTTGTAATGTTAACGCATTTTCCATGATACCATTCCTCGCAGGTATCACAACAGATCATAAACCGATTATTATGGGGTTGATTACAGATGCACCACAGTTTGTTAGGATCATCTTCGGATTCTTCTTCGTTTTCGTCTGAACTGTCAAGTTCGTTGCCGGAAACATGTTCGTCGTCCAAAGGCTTATGAACAGTTCTGGAATTATTTTCAAAGAACAAATTAAATTTATTAAATACAGCAAAGTAGAGATATGCCAAAGCGCGACTACAAATTATACAGTGCGATGTTTGAAATAGTTGGTTATTCTGATTTTGCTCGTAGATTAGCTCGTAATAAATCTTGATAATTCAATGTACAATAAGGTATACAGGGTGTCCCAGGCTGAGCGTGAATTAGAAGTTTCTAGAGAACTACAATATCTAGATCGGAGATGTTTGCACATCATTGTTTCACGACGAGATCTATCGATTAAAAATATTTTCAATATGGCTGCACTTCCGGAAATACCGGAAGTTGACAGCAACTTTCTTATTTTAAATGGGTGCCCCCATTTTTTATTACATAGTTAAATTTTCTGTAAAGTTTTATTGAATTTTGATATTAAACACTCTATACCTAACATTAACCGTTTTTGAAAAAAAAATATTTAAAATTTCTGGACGAAAAAAACTACCTCTCAAAAAAATGTGTGCAGACACAATAGTGCGTCGGGCATCTGAAGCTTCTAAAATAAAAAATTTGGAAATTTTGTTTAAGTGCAAATCTAAAGTATGTTCTAGGATGTATTCCAGGAAAATATTTTAACTTCTATAGGGTGGCTCAAAAAAGTATGATTGGATCGATATGATATTTTTTAAATGGTATTATTATGTATATTATTGAATTTTTGGCTTCTTTTCAGATCACTTTACATAATCCTAAGATATGAGTAAATATATTTCGATAGGTTCAGAGATATTAATAAATAAATAAAAAAATATACATTTTTTAGCCTTTCTGAAAAAAAATATTAAAAATACAAGAACTGTCCTGAAATCAAAAATATATTAAGTATCTACTTTAGATGGTCTGTACTTACTTTGCTGTAAATATGATAATCGTAAATCATACAGGATGTTCAAAATTTTATGCCAAACTTTCGAAAATATAAAATAATTTTTCTTCGTTTTTTTTTAATTTTTTTAAATGGAACACCCTATATATTATATTTTTCAATAGATGGAGAATTAAAAAATGAACATTTTTTGTATTTATAGTATTTCAAAATTGTTAACGGTTTTGCAGATATTCGTTGTTTTATATAATATAAGGCATTTTCCATAGTAAATTTTTATCAAAGCCACCCAATGATTTTTCTCTCGTATTTTACCGTTAGATAGCCATATGAAATAATACGGCGTGTATCTGCAAAACCATTAAAAATTTTGAATACAAAAAATGGTAATTTTTTAACTCTCCATCTAATAAAAAAATAATATACAGGGTGTTCCATTTAAAAAAACAAAGAAATATTAGTTTATATTTTAGAAAGTTTGGCGTAGAATTTTGAACATACTGTATGATTTAAGATTACGATATTTACAGAAAAGTAAGTATAGGCCATCTAAATTAACTATCTAATATAGTTTTGATTTCAGGACAGTTCTTGTATTTGTAATATTTTTTTTTAATGAAGGTTGAAAAATATATATTTTTTTATTTATTTATATATATATATATATATATATATATATATATATATATATATATATATATATATATATATATATATATATATATATATATATATATATATATATATATATATATATATATATATATATATATATATATATATATATATATATATATATGTTTATTTATTAATAGCTCTGAAACTATCAAAATATATTTATTCATATCCTAGGAATATATAAAGTGATCTGAAAGGAAGCCAAAAATGCAATAATATACAGGGTGTTTCATTTAAAAAAAATTATCTCGGCTCAAACTTTTGTAGAAGCTAAAATATTTTCCTGAAATACATCCTAGTACATACTTTAGGTTTATACTTAAACAAAATTCCCAAGTTTTTTATTCTAGAAGCTACAGATGCCCGACGCACTATTACCGGACCCTGTATAGTCCATACCAATCCATTTATTTCACTAAAAAAAGTTCCTAATATTTTAAAGTTAACTGGCAATTATTATTTTGGAAGGGTTTATATAATATAAATCCGTCATGGCGTCGATTCTTGTTGTTTTTAACCAGGTCAATAACAGGTCATATTTTAATACTATTGGAGTGACGGAACGATAAACGATTCACGGACGCAGATGCGTATAAACCCGACTTAAGATTTTTGAGGCTTGTCAAACTCTTGCCAAATTATAGGTTATTATTTGTGTCAAGTTATGTCAAATACCTATTTGCGAATTGTGTGTTATGTGTTTTTTTAAGTTAAGTGGAAGAAAAATCGAGGGAAAATTAACTGTAGACCCAGAGCACAGTTTATAGTCAATATTCGGTGCTCAGAGACCCACCAACAAAGTTTGTATACCATCTAGTGTATGGTACTAAAAACTGAAGTAGATGTAAAATAACGACGATAGGTAAATAATAGATTTTAGTAGGTACTGCAGAGAGATAATGTCAAAAGATACTGGTTTAAATAACTTAAGATTAAAGTTAATTAATCGACTTTTAAAGTATTTTAATGTATAAAATTCAGTAAGTGTTATTAAAATATTTTGTTTTATTTATTCCTGTGCAATATTAAAAAAAAATATTTGTACAGGGTGGGTCAAATTCGACGCTTTTAAATGGAAACGCCTTTTTCTATAGGAGATAGCCAAAACTAATATCAGTGTCTGGAGCTCAATTTTCATGAAAAACATGATGGTGAAAACCGCAAATCAATATCTGTTACCGTTTCGGAGTTACGGGGTGTTTTTCAAAAATGTGCATTTTTAGCAAATTGCTGTAACTTTTTTGCTATGGAAAAGTTTGCATTTCTATGAAAATATTTCCAAAGCACCTTTTTACGTAGAATTTAATGGTTTAAGTATAATTTTTTTAAAGTTAATAATTTAAGTGTTATCAACAGAAAAAATGATTTTTTATTTGGGACACCCTCTATATTTTTAGTTAACTGAAAAGAATTTAAAATTACCTTTCCAAAAATATGGCATACTTGATATTTTGTTATAATCCCCTTAGAAATACAGAATTTTTAAAAGTTCGCCACTTTTAACTTTGGACCCCTTATTGATGATATGCCCTTAATGGAACTCGAAAACGTATTTTCCAGCAAAACGACGCACCGCCTCTGAACACTGAAGTTATAAGCAAATTTTTGCAACAAATTTCAAAAATAATTAGATAGCTAACCAAGATCCCAGCCGTTGGCCGTCGAGGCCGCCTGACTTAGTGCCCATGGATCTAATCTTATGGATATATTTGCGGAAGAATAAAGGTTCCTTATTCTTCCGTATAATCTATACAAGAATTAGAAATACTTAGCAGTTATCAGAGGGTATCTTTCACCCCCACTGACTTAATGAATTTCGCGAGAAATGTTCAAAAACTGCCCCGTCTGTCCATAACAGAAGACGGTCGATATGTCGAACACTTGTAGCAAAATCTCATGTCTTGGTTTGCTATTTATTTTTATTGTTATTAGATATAGTTTAAATGTGTTGATGTTGGTTAAATATATTTTAAATTGTTATAAAATTCTGCATCTCTCATAGCAAATATTATTTTCGTTTTAATTGATGCTCACAGCTAGAATTTTTTTGCACTACAGCCGGTGCCGCTCAAAGCCTACTTATTTAAGGCCGGGCGAATTTTTATATACTCTATATCTCGAAGAGGAATCTAGCAAAATATCAAGTGTGTTATATTTTTGGAAAGGTAATTTTAAATTCTTTTCAATAAATTAAAAATATACAGGGTGCCCCATATAAAAAATCAAATTTTCTGTTGATAATTCTTAAATTATTAATTTTAAAAAAATGATACTTAAACCGTTAAATTCTACGTAAAAAGGTGCTTTGGAAATGTTTTCATAAAAATACAAAATTTTCCATAGCAAAAAAGTTACCGTGATTTGTTAAAAATGCATATTTTTGAAAAACACCCCGTAACTCCGAAACGGTAACAGATATCGATATGCGGTTTTCACCATCATGTTTTTGACAAAAATTGAGCTCCAGACACCTATATTAGTTTTTGTCTATTTCCTATAGAAAAGGGTGTTTTCATTTAAAAGCGTCGAATTTGACCCACCCTGTACATAAGTTTTATTGATAAATATATGATGTTATGAAGAATATATGATGTTATATTTCTTAAAGTTTGAAGGTAAGAAATAGTTCTGTTTAATTTTTTTTTGATATGAGGTGTTTTGTTTAAAATATACTCTTGTTTCTTTTGTATTAACACAGACCGTAATTTAAAAAAAAATGCTCGATAGATTTTTTCAGTTTTATATAGGTGTTTGGATAATATTTTGAAGCAATCACTTCTCACTCAACTCTCAATTTTAACTATTTTAACTATTATAACTTATGTCTTTGTAAAATAAAATAAACTACTGAGAAGTTAAAATGACAGACACATCTATCACATCAGTACAAATCACTAATCCTAAAATCCTTTAACACAGTATTGCCCACTATTTCAATCATTGTTGATCGCTCTGTATAAGACATCAATAAATAACACAAAGCTAAAATAATAAAAAACATAAATAGCCATTACTTTGAACAAATAAGGCAACTATTATGTATATTTATAATAAATGTGTTACCTTCCTTTATTTCTAGGGTCCAGTTTCGGTTGCCTTTTAAATAAAAAAAAATGCTATGTTTCATTGAAGATATAACTTAGTTTCAATTAATTTTGACATAACTGCTCAATATGACTTTTATATAGTCTCTAATATAAATTTGTTTGTTTTTCTTCAAAAATAAACAAATTTATATTAGAAACAATAATGTTTTAAATTAGCATTTTATCATGTTTTAAAATTTCGCTACCAATTAATAATACATATACCTATATAACAATATGGTGTTGCTATAATAATATTACTGCTGATATTAATTCTACAATAAATAATATATAACCATAATAACTTACTTAAAAGAAGGCTTGCTATCTTCTTTTCTTTTGTTCCTACTTCTTGTAGTTGGTCTTTCAATCGGAGGTAAAACTAATACTCTTCCATCAGGTCTCACTATTTGGGTTCCTTCTTTAATAATATCATGTTTAGGAGTTTCCTGTACAATAAAAATATATATTAATGTTTTCTAAATAACAAACAAAATTATACAACACGAATCTAAAAAATGCAAATATTTTCACACATACGGTACTGGTAGATCTCGATAAAGAAAACATATTTTCTCTTCACCGTTTTTCAAATAAGTCGAAAATAGCCGCATTATTTGAGTTTGAAACTTATTAAAAAATTGTAAACATTTCGTTTTGTCTCTAAATTGAATATATGTTGCCATATTTTCAAGATGTATTATTTAAATTAAAACTTTTAACTTAAAATTAATTTGAAGAACTCCAAAAAATACAAGCGGTATTGTAAAGGTAAGTTACTTTTGTTAGCGAGTTTTTTTTTCGCGAAAAGATTCATAAACCTGTTTTTGAGGTCGACATATATCACCTCTAGAAATATGTGCATTTATTAAGACAAACCCTGTATTTATTATTTTAATTTATTATTCTGGATGACAACCGACCGCCACTTGCTGTTTATGGATTTGATACAAAGAAAACAAGGTATGATATTGCGCAGGTTTGGTCACTACGTCACAGGTGCTAACTGCACCATTGGTCGGCAAGCCCCGCGCGCCAATTTCAAATCGTCAAACTAATGACACTGTATCGTGCTGTTGTTCAAAAAAAGGCAAAAGTGTAAAATCTATTGACACCTTTGAATAAGAAGACTAAGGAAGGAGCATATCAAAAATCTTAGGTCCACCGCGAAGGGCCTCAAATATGGCCGACTTGAATTCCGGTTTATGAGTGCCGTTCTAATTTTATTTAAAAAATGTAAAACTATTATGTAGGGTAGACGTGGGGTAGACTCAATAATATGTTGTTTTATTTGACGTTGTGCATAAATGTTGGTAGTTATTAAAATTGTTACAAAAATATATAATTCTAATAAAAATAGATAAGTTCTAATAATTATTTATTAACACATTTATTTCATCACACATCATGAATAATGAATATTATTATTATTTCATAAACTCATGTATAATAATCAAATTATAGACGAGTCGTGGATAAAAATATATAATTCTAATAAAAATAGATAAGTTATAATAATTATTTATTAACACAAACATGGGGGGCTATACGCTACTGAAGCAGGTAAGTCAAAATGACGTGTCTGAATTATTTGGCATCTAATCTTTGACAAGTAGTAAATAAAAGCAAAAATGCAAGAAAAAATATATAATTAGTTAATTTAAGTGAATTTCATAAATGATCGGTTTACTACACGTATGTATATTATATAGTCACTTACTAGCGAAAAGTTGTTCCATTATTTCACTCGATTTTTGCCGAGATCTACCGCACGCTACACAACCAACTATTTTGGAGTCTTTTTCGATAAATCGCGATAGTGTCACTGTTAATTTAAGTTCTGCCACAATTTCCATCTAGATTTACTACCTTTATACAACTATCAGTACTAGAATAAATAATAAATAACATAAAATAAGCTCCGTAAAGACTGACAAATCCATCAAATTTCTAATCAAATTCAAATGTGTCAAATAAATCGTCAAACAGAACTGTCAAGGATCCCCACCCTAGAGTGATTTTTCCGCCCACCATGCATGAATACATGGATAGCATTATGCTCCTTCCTTAGTCTTCTTATTCAAAGATTGACACACACTGCTCATTCACGCTGGTTCGAGGCCGGATGAGATCGGATATCTCGTGAGTAAGAGTAGATTTAGACACTTGCCAAGTCGGTAGGCCATTGACCATGATATGGCCGAGGACCGCGGTTCGGATTCCGCGTAAACAAAGTATACCCCGTCCAGATTAACCCTGGCAGCAAAAAGGAGACGTTAACTGAAATATTTACTTAAACCTTTACTTAAACTCAAGACACATAATGTGACAATTACTTTTCAAATGTCAAGACACAAAACATCCCCCTTTAGAATTTTTTTCTTTAATGGCCATAGGCGGGAGTAAAAGCCCAACCGCCCGAACAAATACTAGAAGCGCCACTGGTCATCAAATGGTGTAAAAATTGCGAAAGTTTAATCATCTAATTTTGACACAAAGGGTCGCGCTTAACTTTTTCAATTTTAATTCAATATTCATTGTTTTCAAACTATATTATTAGACTTTGTTGTATTTTGTGAATGTATAAATGTTTTCTTAGTATAAAGTTGCATTATAGTAATTTAAATTATATTACATACATATTTAAGATTCAAATATTATGACATATATGTCAGTTGCCGTCTAAAATGTCATCTTAATAACAAAAAGTTAGTTATTGTCAAAAGTAGTTAAAATCATGTTAAAATATTAAAATTTACAAGTTATAATTATATATTTTATATTATTTTAACA
Organism: Sitophilus oryzae; assembly: GCF_002938485.1. NCBI lineage: Eukaryota > Metazoa > Arthropoda > Insecta > Coleoptera > Curculionidae > Sitophilus > Sitophilus oryzae. Next base: position 7,609,448 of record NW_022147434.1, on the reverse strand, counting down.
ACAAACACATAATAGTACAGCGTAATGTTGATATGCAGGTCCAAAACAAAAAGTGCTGTTATATTTTTCAGTTTTCGTTGTCAGCCGCGGAAGTTTCAGTGATTTTAGTATTGTCGGATATTTTTATTTGTGAAATAGAAATATTGCGTTTGGATTGCAAAACTAAAAGTGGAAGTTTTCTTGCAATGTAAGTAAGCGTTTGTCCATTTTATATTTTACTTTTTTCATACCTACGACAAATATACAGATATTGAAATTTTATAATTAGTTTTATTTAAAAAATGTTAGAAAACAAGCTTGTAATCCTGTAATTGACATAATTGTTATGTAATATATTCCATTTAAATGTAATATATTACTTTACAATTAAAAAAATGTAAATTTAAAAAATCTTTTAAAAATATATACAGGCGTTAATTGAAATTTTTTGTGTGCGAACAAACACGAGAGGCGCTTTATTATTTACTTTCATTTCTTAACATGACAGACGAAGTTCTAAAGGGGGATGTTTTGTGTGTCAAGATCAATGATTTGACATAACTTCTGAGGTTATGTCCTAATTCTTCCCTATTTTAGGTCTTTTTTATTAGTGGCAATTGAACAATAGGGATATTTTTTTGTATGGCGTATGACGTCACAGGTGGTATGCGCAAACTGAACGAAACTGGAGCCTTGTTTTCTTTGTATCATGTTTATGGAAATCTGTGTGATCAAACTTTCAAACCTTACTGGTGTGAACTAAGCAGACAAAAGATAGCGGCCGATTTGCCGAATGGTCAGTGGCGTCGAGCAACTTAACTGCACTATAAAATAAACCTACATTTCCTTGCAGGAGAATTTTATTAATACAGGGTGTCCCACTTAAGATGGATACAAGCCAATATCTTGGTTGTTTGTTGAACGATCTTTTTCATTTTTGGCAGGAGGCTGTATGGCTATAAGACGTACATTTTGCCCAGGGTAAGAAATGCGGTACCCCATAGACGTACGTTCTAATGGGATTTGATATTTTTCGAGTCAAGAGTAAACTACCCTTAGGACAGTATTTATTTCAAATCTGATAAATTATATTGAATCCTCCTTACCCAAGATACTTAAGTTCTAATTTCGATAAATATTGAGACAGGGTGTGTTATTAAAATGAGACATTTTTATTTTTATTATTATTTTTTTTAAGTACTTACGACCCCACTGGATAAACAACTGATTTATTATCAATATCCAATTATCAATTAATAATCCATTTAAGTTTGGTCGAAGATGGTCGAAGATGTTGACTTTTACTTCGTTATTGTCGAGGTTATTGTTTTATAAATCTTTGTTTAGAGCATATTTTTCAAAGTTAATAGTGATTGTTTTAAATAACTATTTCGATTTTCTAAAATATTCCTCAATAAAACGAATAAAAATCATATTTCAGATTCTACTGAAAATTGGGTTTTTAAATTATTTTGTAACTCATTTTATTTATTTGTATTAGCAAACTTAAAAAACAATTTTTTAAAGTAAACAAAATAAATTGAAAATATAGTTTTTTTGTATCGTATCTTAATTATTACGAAAGCTATCTGAAAACTTAAATCGATTATTAATTGATAACAAACCAGTTGTTTATCCAATGGCGTCGTAAGTACTTAAAATAATAATAATAAAAATAAAAATGTCTCATTTTAATAACACACCCTGTCTCAATATTTATCGAAATTAGAACTTAAGTATCTTGGGTAAGGAGGATTCAATATAATTTATCAGATTTGAAATAAATACTGTCCTAAGGGTAGTTTACTCTTGACTCGAAAAATATCAAACCCCATTAGAACGTACGTCTATGAGGTACCGCATTTCTTACGCTGGGCAAAATGTACGTCTTATAGCCATATAGCCTCCTGCCAAAAATGAAAAAGCTCGCTCAACAAACAATCAAGATATTGGCTTGTATCCATCTTAAGTGGGACACCCTGATATTTATATATCGGATTAATTATTGTAATTTCGCATTGCTGGAAAATATGACCCGCCTGATATAATTTTATTAAATATGTAAGTACCGAAAATTAAGTCGATCAAGAACACGACAATGAGTGCGAGTTATTAGTCTAGTGGACCTATATAATTCCTGAAATTTTGATCTTGTTAGGATGTATAGTTTTCGAGAACATCGTTAAAACGGCATAAACAAATTAGCTGCTGAAGGAAGTACCGAAAACTAAGCCACTTAAGAAAACGCCTCTAGGTGATTATTATTAGTCTAGTGGACCTCTATATTCCCTGAAATTTTGATCTTGTTAGGATGTATAGTTTTCGAGAAAATCGTTAAAACGCCATAAACAAATGAGCTGCTGAAGGAAGTACCGAAAACTAAGTCGATCAAGAACACGACAATGGGTGCTTCTGCTTGGTAGTGATATAAGGTTGTCGTTTAATTATTTGACAATTATCCTAATGTCAGTCATTATTTTGTATAATATCATGTTGAATCTTTGTGAGTAGTTCTCGTTTTTTACCTATTTTCATAGTCTTTTTTTAAAAACTTTTTAAAAACCACAAACAGTTCTTTTAAGAACTAAATTTTCAAGTTTTTGTATTGTATTTCTTGAAATTGTGTGTTGAAAATATGCCAAAGCATTTAAACAGTCGCAGCAAAGAGCTTATAGCTTCCCTGATAAACTATTTTGAATGAGAACGTGACAATAAAGGTCCTTTATTACCCTCGACTGCAGTCAGAAAAGTAAGTTTGATTGATAAGCACATTACACCACTTTCAGTGCATTAATAGCACCCTCTTACTTGTTTTTCTTGGTTTACATCAATAAAAAAATAAATAACCCCATAATAATGCTTAGGATAATCTTCATAATGGAATATTTTTTGCCAATATGTAATAAGTAAAATAAGCTATAAAACAAATAAATCAATTAATTACTAAAATATTAGTTATTAAATTAAAAATAAAACGTAAAAATCGATAAAAAATTATATAATAAATATATTGTTTGTCATTTTTAAATTAAGATTCGTGTCATAAATCCATCACAATCTGGCAGCGCTGTCGCCATCGTTTGTCACTCAAAGTTGATCACGTGCATCGGAAATTGTTTTGCGATTACCATAGTGTGATTATCATAAAACCCCGGACTAAATAGATATTTTTTATGACTTTATAGAAATTTACGTAATAGAAGAGAACAAAAACCGAGGTTACTAGGACGAATACTTACCGAAAAAGAATCGTTCACTTGACTAATGTCCATGGAATCCTGAAGTCCGCTTGTATCCAATACACCTTCATTTATACCTTTATCGATAGCATTTTGCAATTCGGTATTTGAAACTAACTGCTGCGCCACTTGATACAAAATATCTTCAGAGATCATGTCGTTATTAATATTATCTAAGATAGTTTGATCAAGATCTAAACCAGTTCCGTCTAAAGTTAGATTGTTTGCATCCAGAGGATGTGTGACAGATACAGGAGTGTCCGGAATTGGAATTGTATTTGTAGTGTATGTCTTGGTATCTTCATTCATTATTATGGCTCTATAATAATAATTTTAAAATTTTATATTAGGGACATTGAACAATAAAAATATAAAGAAAGTGTCAAATACTATTTTTATGTTCATACATTAGAGACTGAAGACACGTCGTAGGAACCACATTACCAGGTACCTTCAAGTAGATGGTCAGACCAAATGGAGTACACTTATGCGTTTTTTATAGGGCAGTATGCTGTATGTTTTTAAATTCTATGAAAGTTTTAAGTGCACTTGAGGCGATTTTTTCTAAATTTCCCATCATTTTTTAAAGTTTTGTACTAGTATATTCTGAATAAAAATATTTTAATGCGTCTTCTTTCGTTAATATTGTCAAGGAGCATGGCGACATCTTTCGGGGATGATTTTTTTTAGTTTATGTTGTAGTTTTGTGGTTACTTTGTGTGTTATAATTATAATAATACAAAATAATAAATAATTATACTTATATAATAGACTAAAAAATATTACTAATTGCTAACGTAATTTTAGAATATGATTTATCAAACTTTTTGAAGTGAAACTTCTTTACGCGCGTTGTTAGTAAAAATTCAAGGCCGTGACATACGAGCTAGCGAGACGGCCCTGACACACGATCTAGTGGTAACGGCTTAGAAATACGTAGTTACGCGACGTGTATTTGTGAGCAGTCCACGTGTTTATCAAAAATATTAATATTTTAATACAAATTTTGTAAAAGTAAATCAAATTATTAAGTATAAAAAACTATTTGTTATAGGTAAAAAAACTATTTTTTTTAAGTTTTTAATTTACGCGAATAAAACTGTTATTATCACGGCATTTTACTTCTATTTATGTAATTGGGAAGTGTGTTAGATGTAAATAGAGATATTGAACAACACTATCTGTTTAAAAGGATATATATCAACTACGCCAATGTCGTCGATATATCTTTAAAAAAGGATCATAATAAGCATGTGGCTAAATTAAACTGTAAATTTTGTTTGTATATATGTTACAGTGAAAGTCGGAAATTCAGTGATTGTTAACATTCACTAGGAAATGTTCGCAATTACGGATTGTACCAGTGAAAGTGGTATTTTAAAGAGATTTGTCGACTTTTCCTCTAGTAATTTCTAACATTCACTATAGTTAAAGTAACATTTACTAAAGGTTGCCAGTAAAAGCTTTTCTATTGTACAGGGCGAGTGTGGTGAGGAAGAATGTTGGTGGAATTTAGAACAAATAAAACTTTTAAGAATATTGGATCACCTCAATATTCTTGCTGATCCACATATCTTAAAATTACAATTTACTTCTTTGGTGTATTTATTAAAACTTGTAGAAAATAACGACATAACTTCTAAACATTAAAAGGGAAATCATAGTAAACAATTTAAAAAAAAAAACATTCATAAGCACAGGTTTACTTATTGGTACAAGGTTTTTTTAATAAAGTTCTTCATCATGGACAAAATAAAGTATGCCCGAATTTTCTTCAACGGGAGTTATTCATTTTTTCAAATCCGCTAATTATTCAAGCATATCAAAACGTTTAAAAAATGCATGGTTACTAGGTTCCTTAATATCTTTTTCTCTTGCACGCTTCACTTTTGCTATGATTTTATATCTTAGTTATAATTTATATATACATTACATTATATTGCACAAATGAAAAACAAGCACTATTACATTCATGCGAGTGCCTAGTTTACCTTAATTTTCAAATACCGCACAGCACTTTTTACAACGATAACAAAACAATTCTACATAACCACAAAAAACAAAGCGAATTTACGCGAGCTGTCTGTCAACGTTGCCAACGTTTAGCCCAATTTAATTTATCCTTATACTGCCTATTATTCAACTTATTCTTATTTATCCTTATATTTTACATGTGGCAACCGCGCTAACTGAATCTTTCAAACTCACTGCTATCGTCCAGGGTGCCTATTCTTGACCACTCGCATCTTCAAATATCGCTCGCATCTCCGAAAAATCCATATAACAATACACGTGATGCGTATACGCAAAGTGGCGAACCCAGGGAATGTTAACATTCACTAGTAAAAGTTGGTTTCAAAAATAGCTTTTGAACTTTTACTAACGTAGTCTTAGCAAATCAGTGAATGTGAGCTTTTACTAGTAATTGTTAACAATCACTGATTTCCAACTTTTACTGTAACATATACATTTAGAAGCGGAGGTGCGAGAACGGACAACGAAGGCAACCAGAATAGCAGGATGCCTGAATGATACAATATGGCGAAATAAAAACATTGAGGTGGAGACTAAAGCGAGAATTTACAAGACAACGGTACGACCAATAATGACATACACTGCAGAAACTCGACCTGATACAGCGAAAACTAAACAACTACTAGAAACAACCGAAATGAGAGTACTAAGCAGAATAGCTGGAAAGACGCTTCTGGACAGGGAGAGAAATGAAAGCATAAGAAGAGCGTGCAAGGTGGAAAATGTAAATGAGTGGGTACTCAGCAGAAAGGAAGAATGGAACGACCATATCAGCAGAATGGACAACAGAAGGATAGTGAGAGTTGCACGCGACAAATCACCGCTAGATCGCAGAAGCTTAGGACGTCCACGAAAACGATGGAGCGACAACTTGTCAGTCTGACCGGTAGAGACGACGAAACCAAACAGGCGATTCGCCTAGTATGAAGAAGGAAAAAGAAGAATATACATTTTGCTTGTATATGTTGAGTATAAATAAATAAATGTAATCGTTGTTTTTTCATAAATGTCTAAATAATGCTTTTAATTGTTACTGTAATAAATTGATTACAGAACACTTATGGAGAACAATTTATTTTGTCAAAAAATATTTAGAATTAGGCTCCTGGTAAAATCGTATTAGATTTTCCTCTCAGCTTACTTTAATAGAATTTTCAAAATTATTCTATAGTACAAACTCTATATTGTTATAAATTATGAATAGAAAATACCTTATATCTTCTGCACTTGGAACTGGTTCATTTTCCCTCAATTGTTGCGCATAAGTATTCTTGGGTGTTGATTGCTCACTCTTTATTGCGGTCTGGTTAGTTTTTGAGACGGATTTAGTGCTATCCAAACTTTTACTGTCTGAACTGGATTCAGACAGTCTTCTATCTACACTGGAGACAGCTTCCCTCTTTTCAGAATTTACTTCTGAATTTCTCCTCTCGTGACTGTGTTCAGATTTACTGGTCTTTTCATCGCTACTTTTAGAATGTTTTGCTTTATCTAAACTATCCCGACGTTCCTTATTTTTGTGATCGTTGCTAGAAGAAATATTAAATAAAAACAAAATGTTGATAATAAATAATTAAACTATCTTATTCCTTTTTATTAAAAATATATTAATTTATTAACTAATTTTAATTAGATATTATTAACGTTTACTCAACGGAAAACAAAACATTTATTGAACAAAATATTTTATAATTTAACACGATAAAAAAATCGAAGACCACTGATAAACCGGAATTCAAGGCAGCCATATTGAAACACTTTCCCCATCTCGTGAATTTCGTACACATACGCCTACCTAAGACTTTTTATTCAACGATAATTTGTGAAGAGTTGTTTCTTGTTCATTATACAGGGTGAGTCTTAAATAAGTACAAATATTTTCAGGGGTGGTATATTTCGATCCCAGGAACATGACTGAGTTTTTTTTTCGCAAAAAAAATGTTGAAAATCGTGTATTTTCTTTTAAATTTCCCTGTATATTTTTCGAAAACTTTTTAGAACTGCCAGTTCACCGCAAATTTTCCCACGGTCTAATTTCTTAATCTCTGATATTACCATGGTTACGGCACTAAAAGGGATGCAACATTGCCACTTCCTAAATGACCTGTATTTCTGATTAATTTATCTATATCAGTATTCACATATTAAATAACTCTAGAATAAAACAAACCCTTTTAACTTTAATTATAACTTAACTAACTAATAACGCACATATAAAACATCTATTTTGAGTGTAATAAATTGTTTTTGCTCGATTTTAAGTGTCTTATCTTGTCAGCACAAGCCAAATTCTATCCAATGTTTATTTTTCTGAAAGTTTGCGTCCTTTAAAATAATGTGGTTGGAATTCAAAATGCTTACTTGTACATTTCTCCTTCATCTCCTTGTGGTATTGTGTGTACTCCACAAGCAATGTATTGCATTTTTTCAAATAACAAAACAATGAGCTTAACAAAATTAAAAACGATTTTTACTTTATTTTAAAATTAAAATAGATTTGACATTGTTTTGTTATTCTGTCAAGTGATCACTGTCAAGTAAGCGTCAGTTTTGAGGTAATATCATAGATAAAGGAAATAAATTTAGATTGGAAAGCTCGGCTTCCCACTAAAACGTATAATTGTTTTGGGTCGCATACGTTGTACGGGATCTGGCGCTGCTATAGCGGTTGCTATAAAGGTTGCTAAGAACAACCGCAAATAAGAACAGAAAAAATTTTCTCTTGTCAAAGTAAGAATCTTCAAAAATTATAAAATCTTTCAAAATTTAAACCGCCCACATTGAAAAAAATACCAAAAAGTGTTTACAGCGTCCATTTTCAAAGTAATTATTGCTATCTTGTAAGTTTAATTTAAATTTTATTTACTCAAACCCCTGATAATTGTGAAAAAGTGGCATTAAAAAAACTTAAGGTGTGTGAAATGTGAACTGCAAAAACCATCGATGGCATAACGTCGGTTTCCAATGTTCCATTTTATACATAGATGTCCTTATATAAAATAAAGTTTCTTATATGCAACTCACTGTGTTTTATTTATAAATAATAATAAATTTTAATAAATAATATATTTGGCAACATGATTCCGGAAAAGGTCGAACCTCTCCGAAATTATCAAAAGTTATGGGTCGCGACCGTTGCAAGAATAGCGCCAAATAGTATTTACATGCCTTATGGGCACTTTCCAATCTAAAATTGTTTCAGTTATCTATGCGTAATATGTAATATCTTAGTAGGACATTCTTATTAGAGATCGATAGTTATGATTATTGCGGACAGTATTATAAAAACTATTATATATTTCAACAGCACGTAGCAATATAAAAAATATAAGCATAAACAAAACTCTATCAAGCTACGTTGTTTCATTTACACGTTTTTAAACCATAAAGGGTTATCAACAGCTGCCGTAAAGCAAATAAAACCCGTAAAACAACTGAAACGTGGCTGAACCCACAGGGTGTTTTGGAATTATTGTGTTTACTAGTTTCAAAGTGTTTTTCAGTTGACACAATTCATTTTTATTTATAGTATATAGAAAAAAAATTAACGAAGATAGTCTTCCAAGTAGATATTATATTTAGTCAAGAGTGAAACTTAAATAACTCGGTTATTTTGGACTTATTTGAAAAACGGTAAAGAGAAAATATGTTTCTTTCCTAAAAATATTTGCACTTATTTAAGACTCACCCTGTATAAAGCATTCTTGAACATAAAACGTTATGATCAATCGTATCTTACCTGGTTTTATGATGATTGTGTTTTTCCTTACTGTCCAGACTATGACGATTGTGCTTTGAAGTTTGAGAATTTGATGATTCGGACGTTGACTTAGAGCGCGATTCTTGTGTAATTTTAGCTGGTTTTGGTGATATCGCCGATTCTGTCTTTCCAGGTGTTTTACCGTGTTCTGGGTTAATTTTAACTGGTTTTTGTGGCGTAGAAACTTGTTCGCCAGTACCTGGTGTTGTTGGTTCTTTCCCACCAACTTTACGAATAATGTCAGGTGTAGAAAACAAAGCGAAATCACCTAAAAGTGAATGTGTTATAAAAACCCTTTATAAGAGAATATAATATATACCTGGAATAGGCTTGGGCGGTTCTTTCTTTTTCTTGTGTTTCTTTTCTGCAGTTTTGGCATCTTCTGTTTTCACTTCTGGTGATTTTAAATCCGTAGAATCTACCTCTTTTGTCTCTTGTTCAGTGGGTTTCTCTGTTGACTTTTCCTTAGTCTTAACCTTAAAGGTAAATAAACTTCAATATTTCTAAAATATTTTATTTATATTTTCATAAATTCAGCAAATTTTTGGCTTAAAGTTTGGGTTTAAACGCGCGTTATAGTAGTTAACAATTATAGGTATAAGTTTAACACTCTTTGAATTACATAATTACTACATTTGTGAAAAAAATACATATGCAGAACAAAAGAAAATTACACATTTTTTAACATGCATTTTACTATTGATGTTGCCTGTATTTTAAACCGCGTCCAAAGAACCAAACCAAACCAAACCAAACTGTTCGTCAGAAATATTTTGCGTGTTTGAAGTAATTAGTGATGGGAAAAATTGTATTATTTCAATAATCGAATTATCAGGTTAAGAGTGATTTTAATAATCGGATTATAATTCGAATTACAAATCACTCATATTATAAACTTATTATGCTCTAGTACATTCACATATGTCATATGTGATTGTTGCATGGGGACATGGTACTACGAATGTGAAGGTATATTTTATCTGAAGTCAGTTGGAATAGATTGGGACTCTTAATCGGTACTGTGTTTGTCGGTGCCTATGTCGACATCATCGGGACAAAGGGATTAAGAGTCTCAGTACTTCCAATTGACTTCGGAAATACTATACTCTTTGGACTGCAGAGAAAGGTGGTCAGAATATTGGCGGGGCTATTCGGCAGACAGGGTTCTCGGGATACCTCCGTTCGGTTGAAGCTGGTAAGTGTCCATGTGTATATATTCTCGATTCTCGAGCTTACAATTTTCGTAAAAAAATATAGACATATTCAAGCCTTACGATGATATTCATGCTTACGGTACACGAGGAGATCAGGACTTGATTTCAAGATATTGTCATTTTAAGAGGTGTAGAGTGGGGTAAGCCTTTGGAGAATAAAGGTTTTTAACAAGCTGCCAATACGAGTGCGTGACCTGTCACTACCAAAGTTGTAGGGTTCATCATTTTTTTGTAATAAATGAGTAGTTCAGCTAGTTTAGCATATTTTAAGTTTTGTTTGTAATAAGTCGCGCAACAATAAAAATTTAGTCCGTTATTGCGGTCATAATGCAAATTGCATTCTTCCATTATGACCGCGACAGTAGGCTACTGCCAATCAGTAGCAAACAAATTTTCAGGCTTTATGTCTCGGGGGTTCCGCTCAAGGTGGTGTGGAAACAAGTACAATTAACCCCGGATATACTGTACATGTACAGGGTGGGTCAAATTCGACGCTTTTAAATGGAAACGCCCTTTTCTATAGGAGATAGACGAAAACTAATATCGGTGTCTGGAGCTCAATTTTCATCAAAAACATGATGGTGAAAACCGCACATCAATATCTGTTACCGTTTCGGAGTTACGGGGTGTTTTTCAAAAATGTGCATTTTTAACAAATCGCTGTAACTTTTTTGCTATGGAAAATTTTGTATTTCTATGAAAACATTTCCAAAGCACCTTTTTGCGTAGAATTTAATGGTTTAAGTATAATTTTTTTAAAATTAATAATTTAAGAGTTATCAACAGAAAAATTGATTTTTATTTGGGACACCCTCTATATTTTTAATTAACTGTAAAGAATTTAAAATTACCTTTCCAAAAATATAGCACACTTGATATTTTGTTATAATCCCCTTCGAAACACAGAATTTTTAAAAGTTCGCCACTTTTAACTAGTAGGCTTTGGACCCCTTATTGCTGATATGCCCTTAATGGAACTCGAAAACATATTTTTCCAGCAAGAAGATGCACCGCCTCTGAACGCTGAAGTTATCAGCAAATTTTTGCAGCCAATTTCAAGAATAATTGAATATCTTACCAAGATCCCAGCCGTTGGCCATCGAGGCCGCCTGACTTAGTGCCCATGGATCTATGGATATCCTATGGATATATTTGCGGAAGAATAAAGGTTCCTTATTCCGTATAATCTAGACAAGAATTAGAAATACTTAGCAGTTATGAGAGAGTATCTTTCACCCCTACTGAGTTAATGAATTCCGCGAGAAATGTTCAAAAACTGCCCCGTCTGTCCCTAACAGAAGACGGTTAATATGTCGAACACCTGCAGCAAAATCTCATGTCTTGGTTTGCTATTTATTTTTATTGTTATTAGATATAGTTTAAATGTGTTGATGTTGGTTAAATATATTTTAAATTGTTATAAAATTCTGCATCTCTCAAAACAAATATTATTTTCGTTTTAATTGATGCTCACAGCTTGAATTTTTTGCATTATAGCCGGTGCCGTTCAAAGCCTACTTATTTAAAGCGGGGAAATTTTTATATACTCTATATTTCGAAGAGGAATCGAGCAGAATATCAAGTGTGTTATATTTTTGGAAAGGTAATTTTAAATTCTTTTCAATAAACTAAAAATATACAGGGTGCCCCATATAAAAAATAAAATTTTCTGTTGATAATTCTTAAATTATTAATTTTAAAAAAATTATACTTAAACCATTAAATTCTACGTAAAAAGGTACTTTGGAAATGTTTTCATAAAAATAGAAAATTTTCCATAGCAAAAAAGTTACAGCGATTTATTAAAAATGCGTATTTTTTAAAAACACCCCGTAACTCCGAAACGGTAACAGATATCGACTTGCGGTTTTCACCATCATGTTTTTGACAAAAATTGAGCTCCAGACACCGATATTAGTTTTTGTCTATCTCCTATAGAAAAGGGTGTTTCCATTTAAAAGCGTTGAATTTGACCCACCCTGTACATTATATCAAACTTTAATTTTGTTTTCGTAAAATTCGATACTTTGGGTAGTCGCACGAAAAAAACCCACACACCGTTTTTTATAGTTTTTCCTCTTCTTTAATGTTGGTCTCTACATATTTTGCACTAAAGTTGATAAAAATTGAGTTATTGACAAATAATGAAAAATAAACCGAATTTCAGCCAATTTTTCCAAGATGGCGGCCAAATCCGGGCTTTACGGGGAGTGCAAATTTAATACGTGTTTCTCGACACCAAACTAAACAAAATAAAACTTATTCCAGCTTGTCCGGATTTGCTCCCGCCATTGATCCACTTGCCGACTGGCCTATTAAATCATGATGATATGCTGCAAGTTAAGTCAGTAATATAAGTTAAGTCAGTAAAATGACAAATCAATATAATCACCCTCAAGTCAAGACAACCAGAATTCAATTTAAGTGCCTTTTTTTTAAATGTTAATATTCATTTTCTTGTATTATCAATTAGGGGCGATTTTCTCAACTAGTATCTGACTATTAATTTATTGTTATACACCAAGTATCCCTTACCGTTTAGATGTTATCAAATACATGCCCATTAAAAAATTGTGATATGTTTTGATCACTATGTGCTATATTATATTTCGAAGGCATAAGCTAAAGATTGGAGGATTTTAAGGTACTCTTCAATATATTCGAGATAAATTCCTTTCATTCGTCTTTCGGGCTATGTAACGGACTCGGAGATTCACTTGAAAGACTACAGACTCACTACGCACGACGTAACATGACAAATAATCAAAACCGGTTCCGAAAAATTGACGTTTTATTTGCTAGTGGTATTGAGCATTGTTTTTTTTATTCTGCTGCTTGGCTGCCGCCTAACAGCTTAAAAAAGAGAGCTGCTGTTAAAAATTTATCATAAAAATATTTATTTTATTATAATAAAAATCTGATTTAAGCCCTTTTTAAAAAGACAAATTTTTTTAATGGCTTAAGTCTTTTCTAAAAAGCTTTAATCTTTTTCTATTTTGGAATAAAGATTTAAATCACAAGTTATTTTGAAAAAGACTTAAATTTTAAGTCTTAAGTCAGCTTTCGAAAAATGACTTAAGTCATTAAAATTATTTAAGTCAAAAAAAACTTAAGTTTTCTGTGAGCCTGCAGCTCTGATCGTACTGGTAATATATGATGACGAATCCCTATCCCCACCAATAAAATTAAAATAAACGAAAAAATACGTTATTTACCTTTTCATTTTTATTTTCACTCTTTGATGCAACAGAATCTGCCTCTTTTAAACCTTCATCTTTAAGCTCTTTCTTCTTTTTTGTCGATTTTGGTAGCTTGGAAGTTGTACTAGACTGTGACAGTCTTTTGCTTCTCTTTTTCTCTATCTTGCCGTGCTTAACACCCCTTTTCCCTTTTTTTACACCAAGTTCTTCTTGAATGTCAAAATCTGAATCATCATCGTCGTCTTCTATCTCTGGATCAAATCCAATTTCTTCTTCCGATTCTGTAATATTAAAACCTTGTAGTAGCACTGAGCAGTAGTATAAATTATTAATGTACTGTTAATTCAAACAGTCTGCCCAATGATGGAAAAGACGATTTCGATACTATAATTACTATATTGGTGTTTGTAAAGAGAAACTTAAAATACAGTAATTGTCAGTTTTTCAGTATTCACAATTTGTTGTGTGTGTAGCTATAATGGATTTTTATTCTTTTCGATTTGCCTGTACAAATAGTATGTATTATCTAACAGGGTATTTTATTAATTAATTTAGTATTATGATGTACAGGTATGTAATTTAGCTACGAAAATAAGATGGGTTTGTAAAATTGTAATACCTATATTAATGGCGAATGAATGAAACATCGAAATTGATATAAATAAATGGACAAATTTATTCAATTCCTTAAACTGTAGTTTATTAAATATAAGCTAATTATTTCTTCATATTGTCGAGAATTTGCGTACTACTGTTAGTGATGTACTAAAAGAATGAACTGCTCTTTAATCGGTTCCGAGTTATAAATACTACTATTATCAATATTTTTCAAAAAAAAATCATGTGCGCCACTGACTTTTTTCTTTTGATATCAAAATCGTGTAAGCCGTTTAATGCCATTTAAAACTTATCTCTTGATATATTGTCGAATTTGGCCCCCTTGACGAAAGAAACGCAATTTTATTAATCAAAATAAGATTATAATAAAAATAAAATTAATAAATTATATATTTTACCTAATTTATTATTATAGAAATTTTAAAACATTGTCCGATGCACGTCATCAATCACATCGAAATTGACACTAAAGCCTATAAACCTGAGTAAATGAAATTTTAGCAAAAATGTATAAATTTGTTGACTAAATTAAAATACCAAGCAGCTCTTCATTATACTTTATAGAGCAAATGATTGTAACAGATATTTTATTTAGATTAAAGCTTACAATACAATACAAAGCTTCAAAAATTAGTTTAAACCGATTTTTATTATCGCCTTGTTGGTCACATTGCGCCATTTCAGCAATGTTGTCGTGTATTATTTGACAATTATCCTAGTGTCAGTCATTATTTTGTATAATATATCGTGTTGTTGAATTTTTGGGAGTAACTCTCGTTTTTTGCTATTTTTCATAGTTTTTTTTCTTAAATTGTACTTCTAAGCACAAAAAGTTCTTTTAAGAATTAAATTTTCAAGATTTTTACTGCATTTTTTGAAATTGTGGATTGAAAATATGCCGAAGCCTTTAAACAGTCGAAGCAAAGCGCTTGTAGCTCCCTGATAAAATATTTTGAGCGCGAACGTGACAATAAAGGTCCTTTATTCCCTTGAATGCAGTCAGAGAAGTAAGATTGATTGAACAGTCGAAGCAAAGCGCTTGTAGCTTCCCTGATAAAATATTTTGAGCGCGAACGTGACAATAAAGGTCCTTTATTCCCTTGAATGCAGTCAGAGAAGTAAGATTGATTGGTAAGCACATTATACCACTTTCAAGTTATTTCTACTTATTTCAATTTGTAGCGGGTAGCTGCTGCCTTAAAAAAAATTATATAAAAATTATATACTAAATATATATTGTTTGTCACTTTTAAATTAAGATTCATCTCATAAATCCATCACAATATGGCAGCGCTGTCGCCATCGCTTGTCACTCAAAGTTGATGACGTGCATCGGAAAATGTTTTAAAATGTCTATAAATATTATTACTATTAGTCCAACCTACAGAAATTTCAAAAAAATTATTTCAGATAATTAAAAAAAACCTAATTTTAAAAAGTTTTAACATCCTGTAACCTGTAACTCTAAAACTATGCATTTTCCATACCCATGTTTATTGGAACTTTTTTCATATTTTTTGATGAGGAATCAATGGGTACTCATTTAAAACTTTCGCAAGTTAATGATATTATTTTATTTAAATGTTGCTATTAGACATGGATCAAGGCGAATTAATAAAATCTCTCAAGGAGGCCGGAATCGACAAAATACTAAGAGACAACTTTTAATCGGCATTAAGCTGCTTATACTATTTCGCGAAATAGTAGCTTTTTCGGGTTATTACCGAATCTGAACCGTCCTAGAACTCTGCAGCGCATGCGCAAATGAAATAACGTCTTCATATTTCCTTCTGCGCATACGCATCACAGTTCTAGGACGGTTCAGAATCGGTAATAACAAGAACCCGAACAAAGCTAGTATAAGCAGGAGGAAAGGAAGGATAAGGAAAGAGAAAAAAAGTCAGTAGCATACATGCTTTTTTTAGAAAAATATTCCAGTGATAACCCATATGCACGACCCTGGTGAATATGTTGACACTTTTTTGGCATTCAAATATGTCGCATTTACAGTAACTTTTACCCTCAAAATTTCACTCGAAACGCTAAAAGTACTTGGAAGAAATTTATAGTAAATCGAAAAAATATTAAAACTTTAACACCCGTAGAGCCATCTAGTTATCTGTAGCTACGAAACAAAGCAGAATCGGACCTATGTTAATAGGAAAAATAAATCTTATTTTTATGTGCGGAATCTCCCCAAAAGAGATGGCACATGTTTTTTGAAGCACCCTGTATATGTTTACAATATTTTTGAATAGCAATCCCAAAACTTGTACTTATATGTGAGTGTTGTATGTCACAGTTTGGCTGTCTTATCCTATATTGTAATACATTCTAGATACGACCATTGGCATACTAGGCTATAAAATATTATAGACTGCACATTTCAGCCTATGTATCAATCAACCTGTTAAGTAAAACTCTGTTTTGAGAAAAAATAAATCCTTTGCAAATTGAGTAAGTATACATCTGTCCGACAAGAGAATATATGACAGTGGCAGTTGCAAATAATATTTTCAGTAAATTATTAGATGGCGTCTATCAAAATCATATCTTCTCTCCCTGGACCGACTTTACTATAAAAGTAGATCAAACTGTTTGTGACTTGTACTGATAATGTACTTACCTTCTTCATTATCATCTAACTCAGTTTTTTCTTCTTCTTCTTCCAACTCATTAAAGTCTTTCTTACTAACAACCTTAACCTTCTTATTTACATCTTGTGAATTTTTGTTTTTCAAGGGTTTAGAAGATTGTGTATTAAGCATCTAGAAAATAGAATTAAATGGTTAAAAATACATATAATGTATGAAAAACTTTTGTATTGCAATTCGTATAACAAAAACTGAGCATACTAATACAGGGGGGGGGGGCTTCAGAACCCCCTTGAGTTCAGTTAAGTAATACAATATTATTAATTTATTTTGTCACAAACGACTCTGAAGTATGTACTTTGAGTAGTTTTGTGTCAAGCCCCCCCCCTTCCCAAATCCAACCCTGTTCTTAAAGTATGCAACTTAATTTATTTTTACCTTGGCTTTGCCTTTCATTTTTGGTGTGGACATTTCATTAACAGATTCGTCATTTTTTATTACAGTGCCTGATGTACCAGGAGATGAAGATAAATCAGTAGTAGGTGGTATAGTAATAGAAGATATAATATTAATGTTTTTATTTATTTTAGGTGGAACTGTTATCACTATAGGTGTAGTATCTTTCTCCCCTGGGCTTTCATTACCATGAAGTATACTTAATGTTTTTGCTAAAAATATATATTCTTAAGATAATTACATCATACATTTTATTAGATTATAAATTTAGATTAGATAATAGTCTACACATCTTAAAAAAAATTAATATATAGAAACCAATAAACTAGAATTAAAACTACCTAGTTCGTCATCTTCTTCTGACTGGGGTGAGGGTTTAGGAGATGTTAACGGAGTATAGTCATGATCAAGTTTAAAATTATATAGATTTCTAGCCACTTCATCCATTGATATAGCAGTATCTTTTTCTATAACATCTAAAATTGTATTATATAGTTTGTGTATGCAGTCTACAGAGTCCTGCAACAATGTGTGGATATCTTAAGAGCTATTAATGCCCGACACACTTGCAGTACCCTGTATGTATACATTAGGTTATCCTTTCAATGATTATAAATGTAATAACATTACCACATAAAGAATTAAACCTTTAAAAACATCATGTAACACATAAAATAAGTTCACTAACCCTCTTCGTTTATAACTTCCATATTATCAGGCATGTATGTTACATTGTCAACA
This sequence comes from Sitophilus oryzae, assembly GCF_002938485.1. Taxonomy (NCBI): domain Eukaryota; kingdom Metazoa; phylum Arthropoda; class Insecta; order Coleoptera; family Curculionidae; genus Sitophilus; species Sitophilus oryzae. The sequence continues at coordinate 7,591,613 of NW_022147434.1, read as the reverse complement.
ATAACATCAATGCTTTTCGAGTCCGATTTATCAATATGCATTATTTGTAACTTTGTGGGTCCAGACTTAGAACCTTAAAAAAAAAGGATTTTTTATTTACAATACATATTGCCAAAGTATTATTACTCAAATAATCTTCTACTGTTCTTCTGTCAGGTGTAACAGTCCCATCTTCATTGACTAACAATAGTAAACTGTCATTAATCATGTCATCAGCAACATCAGTTACCTTAACAATACTGTTTGCCATTTTGAACTCATTGATTAAATGCAGATGTTCTAAAATAAATATTTCTACTTAATATGAACATTGTTTTGTGTAAAAGATGTCAGTAAAATAAGAAAATATAATAAATGCTGTCTGCGACCACAACTTTCATGTGTGTTATTATGGTAAGTAAATAAGAAAAACAATTATGTCTTCTGCTTGGATACTTTATTTCACAAAATTAAAAATTTCATTGTTATAGATAGGCGTTCGACGATACAAATTAATAATATCTAATTTTCGATAGAATTCATAGCTAGTAGCGATATTAAAACCACTAAAACTCATGAAAATTAAACTTGTGGGAGGTGTTAGATAGTTCCACATTTGTTTATTGACCTTTAATAGCCACTCACTTTCAATGCTTCTATAGGAGTCACTTGTCTTTACAAAATACCAACATCCATTGGTATATATTTATGTTGCAAAACTTTGTGTATTTAATTACACCTTAAAACTACAAAATTACATTAAACATTTTTAAAATTACAAGTTAACTTTACTAATTTACTCAAACACGCCATCAAATGACATAACCTATGTCACATTCACATGTCACCAGCGTTGCCAACTGCTTGAACCGATTATCCCCAACAAACCTAGGGTGATTCCACACAATTCCACACATGTATTTTTAGGTCGATTTTGAAACATTGACACTAATGACAGTTGACAGTCTTGAGTAGGTATTGACCATATGACCAACGTATTAAAATTGCAATAAAAATTTTAAGATTTATTTAGGAAAACAAACATAAAACATATATAACTAATCCTAAAAAAGTTATAAAAAATGGTAACATTATAATTTTTATTTTTTCCAAATGTTAGTGGATAACATTTCTTTATCGGGTTCAAATTTAAGAATTCCACCATTTAATTTGATACCCTGTTTAGTATGTAGTAGGGCTTCCATAGTGGAATTATCTAAATTTACCCTGGTATCGGTTTTTATGTCATTTAAAGAACTAAATATTCTTTCTACCGACGCATTAGAAAATGGAAGAATAAGTAAAAAAGATATAACCACTTTCAAATTTGGATATAAAATTTCGTTGATCGTATTTTTTAAATCAAACACTTTGACCCAATATTTTTCGGCACTTTCAATGGGTAATTGTAAACCATGTTCTGCAAAATTCAATAATGCATGGGCCTTCCACTCGCTATCGAGCTCCTGGGGGTCCACATATTCTCTTAAAATGGGAAACCTTTCCAAGACCTTATATAAGCTCTTAGTTTCAAATGATTGTGCTCTTAACGGATCTAGTATTTCTAATAAAGAAAAAACACTATCATCAAAAGGAAACCTTTTTTTAATTTCACTAACCAGTTTAATATAAAAATTGAGGCAGCTTGTATAAAATCGCAACAGGTCCTCTTTAGAAACATGATCTTTAACATTACTTAAAGATTCTGTGGCTTGTATGCCTAAATACATGTTTTCATGCTCCACAAAAGAATGTGGATTTTCATGATTAATTTGAAAAATATTTTTTGTGTTTTTCACCACTGACATCTTTATATAATTTGAACATAAAGTTTTTAAAAGGGACTCTGTTTCGGGTTTCAGCCTATGTAACAAGGGGCTTTCGGTCTGGAATAAAATATTAAAATTATTTAGAATACCAAGCACGTAGGACATAAACTCTAAATAGATACGGGTAAACTTGTTTTTGATGATAGAAAGCATATCCTCAGTTGTCCTTGAGTGATCCGTAAATACTAAATCAGTAAGATAGGCTTCTAGAGCATCAAATTGTTCTAAGAATCTATCGACGCAGCCTTGCATTGAAAGCCATCTTGTATTAGAAAGGAGTTTTATTTTGTGGAATTGAACGTTAAAAAAATTTTGAAACTCCTGAAATTTTTCTTGCCTGCATGCGCTCCTACTAAAATGAGCCCCCACGTTACGCAGAAGATCCTCTATAGACCTCGGTAAGTTAAGACAGGCTTTTGATGATGCCAAGTGAATTAAATGACAAGAGCACTTTATGCAACAAATATTTGGAAATTCAATTTTTAATCGCGATACAACCGAATTATTTTCTCCAAACATTACATTAGTAGTATCGGAGGAATATCCTACCAAGTTTGAAAACGGTATATCTTTTTTAGCGATTACATCTTTTAATGTATTGAAGAGAGTTTCTGCATCTCCATTTGGAACCTCAACCATATCAAAAAATCTAGTTTCAACTGACTCTTTAAAAAATATAATGGTAAAGGCACATTGTTTAGAAGTACTCTTGTCCGTAGTTTCATCCATAATTATGGAAAAAAAACAGCCGGGTTTCTGAAGTTCAGCACTAAGTTGTTTCTTAAATTGTTTGCCTAATGCTTCCCTCACACACGCCGCTGCTTTGGTCCTTTTTAAGTTGAGGTCTTTAGCGATTTGCGAGTCTGGAAAAATATTAGAGCATAATGGCGCAAGAGTATCCATAAGTAGAAATGGCAGGTTGTTAGAGGCAAGAAGACCACATAATTTTATTTCAGCTCGTTTAGTGGCCTCTCCTCCCCGCTTTGTCAATATATCTGTTATTTTGGAATTACCCGCAATTTGTCTAATATTGTTTTGATGCCTTTCAGTTGACTCATGTCTATATAAGTCTTTTTTATGGGCAACTAAAGACATGTTACATGCCTTGCAAAAGGCATACTCGTTTTTATTATTGGTTGTGGTTTCTAGTTTAATAAGCCAGTCTTTGAACTTTGGCTCCTGCAACCATGAATTAATAAATTTGTAATATCTTTTTGCTTCGCCAGTTTTTAATTTCTTTTTTGAAGGTTTTTTATTCTGGGATTCGCCCTAAAACACAAGTTTAGTAAAAGCCAAGTTTGTTATATTAAATGAGATTTTTTGACACCTCTAATTGAGTTGTTTTTAACGTCGATTCTACTGAGCTACATGAAGCAATCTTCTCATTGTCACTGATCTAAAAAATGTTAATTTTGTTTTATTTTGATTTTAGGATATACCTTGTTAACAGGTTTTTCAATGCAAATTAAATGTTTATAATTTTTTTAAAAGTAGGTACACCAAAACTATAAAATATAAAATACCATGTCATACCTAATAACCATATTAAACTAACCTCTACATCTATTAGATTTTGATCGTCTAATTCAGGCCTACTTGCAGTGTTTCCATTATCCTAAAAGATTGAATTTATTATACCGTATGATCGAAAAAAACGGCGTCCAGTTGGCTGCGTAATGAAGATCGATGATATTTCCCATAGAAATTTACATATAAAATGACATCGATCTTCATTTCATAGCCATCGTTGACGCTGTATTTTTTCGATCATATTGTATTATAATTGACCAATACCACTTTATTATGCAATGCTAATATTGCTAACCCATAATGCCAGGTAAAACTAACCTCCACATCCATTACATTCTGATTCTCTGCATCTAATTCAAGACTATTAATTGTTAATTTTGGCTTCTTAATTAACCAGTTATCCATGTTTAAAATGCAGAAAGGCTAAGTAAAGTATATGCCTACACCCGTTCCCTTTTTTCTACGCCGCGCCGTCACCTTATAGCAATAGAAAAATAAAACAAAAACTAGATTCACTTACTTTTCGATTGGAATAATGTAGTTTAAACTAGAATTACCTATAAATAAAGGACCTAGTAAAACACTTACCACACAATTTTTAGCTAAACACCTGTGCTAAACACGTACAACCTAGAACCTAACACCTATGGAGTGCTCCACAGGAGTGCACAGCAGGAGTGCTCCACAGACCAAGAGTGCTCTAACCTGTGGATCCCATACGTCCAAAACACCATACGTCTTTGTCTAACGTTTAAAATTTAAAATTCTTTTAGAGGGTGCATTGGGCACTGAGTTATATTTCTATCATTTATTAAGTAGTGTTATTAAAAAGAGACGAGGCGATTTCGTTATACATAGTTATAGCACGCACGGTAGATGGCAGTACATGCTATTCATACGCGGCCCGTTTCGCGTTTTTAAACTAGAGCCGGGCGATATTTATCGATATTTTGTTTTTATCACTGATTTTAAAACTCTATTTGCTTCGCTTTACAATTTTCTTCTTTTTGAGTATTTAAGTTCCCCACAAAACGCCCACATTTGAGTATTCCCCACCAATTACACACATTCGAGGAAATTCCACACATTTTGTGGAATTCCACACAGATTGGCAACACTGCATGTCACCAACGTCAAACGTCACACGCCGGTACAAAAATGACTAAAACCACAGACAAAACGTGAAAGACAATAGACAACCGCCAAGTTCGTATAGCTTGTTACAGATTTATATATGATAATTAATCAGGGATGGGCGAGCAAACTAATGTAAAGGCACAGGTAAAGTAAAGGTTTGGTAATGGTGTGGATCCGGTGGCTGACCTTTAAACGAGTTTTTGCTGCATATAGTCACATACACTACGCATGCATACACCTTCGATGTTGCCAGATTGCAAGTTATTTTGGAATTATTTTCAGTAGAAAACAAATATGTGCTTTTCAGTGTTTTTTTGTCAATATATACAGTATGATCGAAAAAACGGCGTCCAGTTGGCCGGAAAATGACGATTGAGTACATTTCCCATATAAAATGACAACGATCTTCATTTCGTAGTCATCCCTGACGCTATTTTTTTCAATCATAGTACTCGCGGTATATTATTTATATTATTTTAATATTTTGCACAACACGTGAAACGTGAACGCTTATTAGGGAGTTTTCGTTGCTTACAAATTGCAATTCCGGTTAACGCTAATTGACAACTTTGACATTTCAATTTCGATTATCGTATATCGTAACCGCTAGCTGCCGATATTTTACGGACGTTAGCCAAAGCCGTTAACATAGCGGTACGCATGCGCACTAGCGCAGTAGAAACACAACATTGAAAGATACAGATCTAACCTAACATCATTCTATTTTGTTTATGTTTTGATTATTTATTTTATCTGTGTTAAACTCGTTGGGAATTCTTAGTGCTTCAACTAATCGAGGAATGTCTTTTTTTTCAAAGCAGAAGTTAGCTTTGCACTCTTGGTCAGATAATATTTTTAGGTTGAACTCCCCATAAAGTTCTGCTCGATATTCGATGTTGTTTTCAAACCCTTCCAACAGCACAGCATCCTCCAAATCCGATTCATCACTAGAGTCCAATAAAATTAAATTGTCCATCCTATATAGCGATACCCAATAAAGTCATATAAAGAACTTTCAAATCAAACAACAATACAAAAACCAAAAATCAAAATACTACGCTACGGGCTGTGCTTAGCTGTCAGTTTTCGGTTATCGTATCGTATGTCGGCTCCGAACCGATGAACCGAAAGTCCGAAAACTGTTTTTTTATCTGTCAAAATAGCGGTTATGGTTACGTATCCGTTAACCGTACCGTTGAATTTTTTTAATGCAACGAAAACTCCCTATTATGTATTTTCATAGTCAATAAAATTAAATAGAAATAAAATTCTAGATTCCTATAATTAATCTAATTGCTCTAGATCTGCTCTAGATTATTATGCTACGTTTAAAAAGTGCTTTATTAAAAATTCGGGAAATTAAAAGGGATGTGTCCAAGTTTTTTCTTTTTTTTTTATTTTTAAATGCTGTAGCTCCATGTCATGTTCATAATAGGTTTTTTTAACATTCCATCAAAACTACGGAGGCCTTAAAAGGCCTTTTAGCCTCCGTAATTAAAATTGTAGAATCATCAGCTTCAGCAATATTTACAGTTACCTTGTTTAATTCTGCTTATACATATATTGCATTATTTTTCTGCTACCTTAAGATTTCTATTCTTACACCTAATTTATGTGATTTTCTTAGCATAATATGATTTCTAAACCATATTTTTCCTAATGGAAGGATGGAATAGGATATACAAAATTAAGATATATTTTCCAGACAAAGCATAATATTAGTATTAAGTTTAAGACATAACAAATATTATAAGAAAGATCTTAATATAAATCACAAATTAATTACAAACTAATTTTAATTTGGTCTTGTATAAATACAGGTATAAAACTAATAAGATCAAAACTCAACCTTCACCATATTGTCAAGATTTGGCATTATAGGAACCAAGAAATTACAGTAAATTAAGAAAAAAATATCAAAGTACACGATATTAAATACTGTAATGTATTCTACGACACTCACCATCTCCCTTCTAAAGAGAAAAAGATAAAACATAAAGCTTATTTTAGTCTTATCAACACACTCTTCAATAAAATATATGTTTAAAATTGCTATTAATCCACTAACTTGATATTTTTAGGAAATTATGATACAAACATTATAATCAAAGTATATTGTATTAGTAACCCAGCAAACACGAACTATCGGTAAATAATCGGCCAATTGCCGTAAACGATGGCTGAGTAACGGCATCGGCAAAATATAATTGGTCCTATGTGTTACCGATGATTGAATTTTGGCCTTTGGCATTTGAACGCTGGCATAACGTTGGCATTTATTTAAGTAATCATTTTAAAGTATACAACCGGTAGTGCATCAACGGAACGGCAACGTGCCAACGTGCGTTTCCCATTCTTCTTAAAAATTTGCGTTTGACGTATCTCTTGTCAATGATGTCAATTATCTAATTTGTCCCGCCAACGCCGACTGACGCCGACCGAAATGCAAAATGAGAAAAACGCCGCTTATTGTGTCTTGAATTTGGAATATTGGAATGTGTTTTAAATCATTCGTGATCTTAGTAATTTTTAAGTGTTTAATTATTGTGAAGTTTTATTGTATTGTTCGATTGTTGCTACTTTGAGAAAAATGAATAATCAATTGCTAGACATTAGTAAAAACTACCCGACAACGGTGACAACTTGGTGAGTTTGCATGCCTACTTTTGAATCATTTTTGTGCACTTACATGAAACTATTTTGTGAACAGATCAGCATTTAGAATGTCTACTTTTAAATCCAAAAGTAAGCGTCAGCAAAGACGTTTAATTAACGCAAAGGTAGAGAAAGTAATTGGTGAATTGCGAGCTGAAAAATTTTACCTCCGAGGCTGGCTCTGAAGATTCTCATTGTCCTCAGCCCATAGTACAAATCTGTACAAATACTTATTCTACGCCATCAACTTCTTCAGGTTCTATTTTAATGAAAACTTATTCAGTTTACATAAAAAAAATCACATACTGATGATGCCTTTGATGATTTGAAAGAACTAAATGTATTATTAGAAAATGAAGAACAATTTAAAACTCTTGTAAGTACTTATCAAAACTTTTAATATATTTAAGCCATTTTTATGTAATAAAGTTATATAAATTCCAGTGCATGAAACTTAGTTTAGTTGGCGGAAAAGATGTTGCCACATGCACAAGAAAAATTCTTTCTCGCTTAATTTCACATCAATTAACTCTTAATTTAAATTGGACGGGAAGAAATGAAAAAAGTGGTCTTAAAGAGCTTGGAAATGTAGTTAAGGTCATTGTAGGTAAGTAGCTTAATTCCAGGGTAAATTAGATACATTTAAAAAAATATATATCAACTTTTTTTTTTAAATATACGGCCTTATTATCAATTATAATACCGTATGATCGAAAAAAAAGGCGTCCAGTTCGCTTGGAAATGACGATCGGTGACATTTCCCATATAATTTTACATATAAAATGACAACGATCTTCATTTCATAGCCATCGCTGACACCGATTTTATTCGATCATACGGTACATATTGTCATTTTCCATAAGAACTAAATGTGTTAGAGACAGAATATAGATTTTTGGTAGGAATTGAGCAGGAAATCAAAATATTATAAGCTCGATGAATTTTATAAATCAGAAAAAAATTAAACGATTTTGCAATTTTCGGTTTTGTTCGTATAACTACGAACGTAATTGGAGTTTTTTAACTTTCAAAACCGCATTTTATTTGGCATGAAAATGCTCAACTTTGCCCCAATTTAAAGGACCCTGTATCTGTTACGGTTTATATATCGGAATATATTATATTCCGCTTCAAATTTGTAGCAACCTGTATATACACAAATGCACACATATTTACAAAAGCATATAATTTTGATAATTTTTTAGCTTCTGTTAGGAGAAATCCGAATTTAAACGGAACTGCGGACGAAATCGAACACATGATAAAAACTTGGCTTCGCAATGCTGCTGATAGAGATGGGGGGAGAGTAAGAAGAAATAAGAATACTAATTGATTTGATGGTAAGATCTGCTATAATTATTGTATAAAGTTCATATAAAAAAAGTTATTCTTTTATTTTTCAGATGGAACGTTTTATTTTATTTTTTAAGTTTGTTTGAAAGAATGTTTTTTTTTCTCTTTATTTGTGTTCAGCCCTGGGTAAATATGTATATTGAATATTAATGAATTATTTATATTATATCTTCCTTCATAAGCCTAATGTATTTTTATTTATTCCTATAGCCATTTTTAAACAAATAAATAATACAGAATATTACAGTTCGGTTTTTGCAACTTTTCTGAAAAGAAGTTTCACGCGTACAAGGAAGTACATGCAGTGACCGGCTAAAATATGGAACAAATTTATTTAAAAATTACATAATTGATTTTTTAAAAGGGTGCTCGAACACGTCTTATCATATTTTTCTTGCGCATTTTTTGCACCAAATAAAATATACAGGATATATAATTTTTAAATGAATTTGTTCCATATTTTAGCTGGTCACAGTGTATACAGGGTTATTCATAAGTCCTATTTGACGTTTACGGAGAACCAAAAATCCAATCCTCTTAAAAACTGGGGTCTTAAAACAGTGATGCAGTTTCTTGCTAAACTTGGCGACAACTTCGTTTTTTTTTATATAGAACACCTTTATATTAGTTTGTTTTTGAATTAACCTTGAGATTTTATGTAACTTCTAATAATGCCCTATGCCTTTCTTCAACAGTTTTCGAAAAAAAAAATTACTTTCCAAAATTTTCGCTAAAATAAGAATCAAAAGAAGTCGCGAATTCTCGGTTATGCAAAATAGTAAAAAGTTGAAATTATTTTTTTTCCTAAAACAGTTGAAGATATAGGTATAGAAGGCATTATAGTAGTTATTTAAAATTTCAAGGACAAATCAACAAACTAATATACGGGTGTTCTATTTAAAATAACGATGCTGGTTGCCAAGTTTAGCAAGAAACGGAAACCTTGCGTTTGGCCAGCATTCTGCCGATGTTTATTTTAAATTAAATATAATCCATAGGGCCATAAGATTTAAGCACGTATAGCCAGCGTTGGCCCAACGATACAATTTAGACGTTGCATCGGCCCAACGCCGATTTATACGGTCGGCCGACATACGGTTCGACTGTCGGCCGGGCGGTCATATACGGTCCGGGCCAGTACTTTTTTTTGGGGTCGGTCCAGTGCCTGTTCTCCGGCAATGCGGCATTTGTTTGATGCTGGCCCGTAAGAAATGTGTTTGTTGGGTAACATTATAGGTAAGATGTTACCTCTATCTCCCATTGACGCGTATTGTTCTATAAGACTCGTCATGGTAGTATTTCAAAACATCAATACATATAATCAAAACTATCGTTGCCTGTAAATAACTAGAAATTAAATAACTTGAAAGACATTTTTTTTAAACTTAAATAACTCGGTTATTTTGGATTTATCTGAAAAAGTAAGGAGAAAATACGTTTCTTTTATCGAGATCTGCCAGCCCTGAAAATATTTGCACTTATTTAAGACTCACCCTGTATATAAGTTTGTTAACATTTAATATAGATGCTGAACTTGTATATTTTTAATTAGATCTTTCTATTTAGCTGAATGTCCTAATATGTATACTACTGTTTTTTTAACTAAAATATGTTAAAATAATTAATCACATATGTATATACATACCTAATCGGATCTGCACAACTTTGCCCAGGGGGGCAATTTTTGGAATTGATCGTTTACATGCGAACGCGCAACTTTGCGAGTGTTAGAAAACGAATGCGTTTTAAAAATTCAATTTTTCAGCCATCTTCGCATCTTAATTTGCGATCGTCGTGAGCGTACGCAAAATTACGAGCCGGAACTGTGGCAACGTCGCAAATCACAGTGAAAAACTAAATTCTCTCCAGTTTAACCGTATTTTTTACTGTTTATTTACTTTTCATTACTTGGTATCGATAATCGAGGTTTGTTGTGTTGTTGGTCAAGTGGGTTAATAATGGAAAAAAAACGTGGAACTAATGTTAGAGAAAAGCAAAAAGTAACGTTAATATTTGTAAAGAAATTGCAATTGCAATAGGCAATGCAATAAATACCCGTATTGCAAAACCATACTGTTCTCTATTCTGTTGAGTTTTTCAAAATTATTTGTAAATTCAACCCATTGATCGGATATCTCTGGATGGTTTAGACCGTTGGTAACTTCATCAATTGAATGAGAAACCGAGGCTTGGTACATATCGATGTATTTATTTAAAGCAATATCCGGGCTGGTAACAACCACTTCCGTAAAATTTCAAAGCAGCTAAAGCTAAAATCTGAAATTTAATGTTACTTCATAGATATACAATAATAGAGAAAAATGTTACCCGGCTTTGCACATCCCAATCAGTCTTCTTTGTGGTCGCATGTACGGCTCAAGTAACTGAATTAAAAAACGGCACAAGTCTTTGGATAACCGAAATATTTTTATTTTTAATAAATTACCTTTCACTCAGTTCTATGAACGCATTCCCCGGATTGCGCAAAACATTAGGGCGGTATTGCAGTTCTGCATTTTCTAGGTTTCGAATGGCCAAAACATTCATTATCACTACTATTATTGATACACCTAAACCCAACTACAAACTTGGAACTATCAAATCTAATAAGCGCACTTAGAAAACATACCCTTACGATGCTGTCGATCCGCTCGCAAGAGAACGCAGGGAAATTTGCTAATACGCAAAAATACGAACACTTAAAAATTGGATTTTAGTGTTGATCGAAAAGTTGCGAACAATTTGCAAGGAAACGAATAGCCAAAAATTGCCCCCCAGGCATTTTAAAAACACGTAAAAATTAACGATTTAAAAATGTTCACAAAAACAAAAATAAATTATATAACACAAGAAACGAAAATAAACTAGAAAAACCAAATATATAACACAATAAACAAAAATAAAACAACAACTATAAAATATAACTCAAGAAATAAACAAAATAAATTAATCCGTACGCTACTGACTCGAATCAGCCGAACCGCCTGCGCAGCAGGGTTCGGAAGTAGTTAATTAAGACGTAATTTACTTGATTAACTACGTGTAGTCTTTCTTCAAAAACTACGTCTTTTCCCGTTCATTAACTACATGAAAACTACGTTAATAAACTATGTATTGATATTATGAATAATTTTCCTTTGTATGAGGTGTAATAGAGATAATATGATGTAAATATTATATTTAAAGCCATATTTCTTCTGTTTTCTTAAATACATTATGTGTTTTTAAAGCTTTAACTTATTATAACCTCACCTCAAACCTTTGATATTTGAAAGTCACATACATAGGTTACATAAACTACACCCTCTACATAAAAGAACTAACAGAATACATTAAAATACGCAACCAACCGTCATTGAACCGTCCAATCAGATCAAAGGAGTAATCGTTGTAGATCGTGCGTTATCGATGATGTTCGGTACCTGGAGAAAATTGACAATTGACAAGAGAATTAATTGTTTATTATTTTTGACTTTTTAGTTCGTTTAATTTAATAATTACTAAAACCAGTAGTTCGAAAGATATATTTAAAAATAAAAGATAAAAATCCAAAAATTAATTATCTATTAACGTGGATTTGGACGACAATAAGTAAGTAAGAACACTAAATTTATTTCTATATTCGATATAAACTTGTTTATTAGGTTTTTAGTTTGTGATGTTTCATGTGATGATCATTTTCATGTTCATCGTCTTTGAATTGACATGAGGATATCTATGGAAAAGTAACTAATCTGAAAGTAAGCCAACATATCGTTTGTCCTTTGTGTGCTAAAGAAAAGATTTTCTTTTCGCATCGTGAGGAAGTATTACATCAATTAAAAAATGTTAGGAAGTTGATTACTTGTCATGGAAAAGTATACCAATGGAAATTATTTGTTAAAGAAGTATAATTCTAAGGGTAAATTTTATTATAATTAGTAACCTGTCTATTTTTTATATGTAGATGTTTCAGGTTTTAAGAATAAATTGGTTGAACCCAAAATCTGGAGGAAGTACCTATATCCATACACAGAATATGCCCATTAAGAATACTAGTCCAAATTTGCTTTAATGGTAGGCAATTATTCAATACAAATTAACTTTTTAAGTGACTGAAATATTAAATAGTTTAGAATATGGTATAACAATGTAAAAAAATACTATTTTCAGGAACGATTAGGGCCCGATATATTTGAAACTCATGTTGGACATAGTATTGAGTTGGGTAGAATATTATTCTACGTTAAGTGAGGATATCAGATACCTATTATTGTACTGTATTTTAATATATACATTAGAATTGTTGGTTTTTTCATATTTGTTTTATATATTATTTTACTTACAAGTTATATAAAGTTAACACTAAAATCTACTTTTTGACTTATATAAGTTAGTCTGTGGTTTAATGCGTGATTACATCCACATTATGATTTCAAGTTTTTAAAATATAAATATTATAACTGGCTTTAAAAACTCCATTAAACTGTTAAAAGTGTAATTTATTTCAAAATAAATATACATATACCTATACCTAGGTATATATTAATATCGAAAAATATATATTAATATCGAAAGACATTTTTATTTCCTTAACACCAATTTAATCATCACATACATATGTATAAACATTTATTTACGTTATTTCAAATGAAGACCACAGGAAAAACCAGCTTTGTTCATTTTAACTGGAGCCGAGAAAATGCAATTACGAGTGAACTACTCTGGTTTTTCTCCTGTAGGGCAAAATAACTAAGCTGTAATATCTCTGGGACTAAGCATATTATTTTGCTTTCTTTGATGGTGCCTCGAATAATGCTAACACTTGCCTATAAAATTGTCTCGGCTGTCAATTTCTATGAAAATGTAACATATTATCTGGTTTTTCCGTGTAGTCTTCAAATGATCTAAAATTCAGCAGGAATGATCCATTATGCAACAAACACACTGATGTTGAATCATTGGAAGCTTTTTTGTGGGCATTTCACAAATAAAATCAAATGTCTGATCAAAAACTGAAAATGCAAAACAGATAGTAAGCTTTATAAATACATACATATATATAAATAATCATACCTACATCTATTTATGTCGTACAATCCAACCGATATTTTAATATCCTAACCCAAGTAAATAATCAAAATGCACTTTTTATATCAAAAGCAGTAATGTTACCAAGGGTTCCAATTAATATCCAGGATTTAAAAAAACACGATCCTAATTCTTATTATTTTTCTAAATACGTATTGTCTGATAGGCAATTACAAAATATAAATCTGATGTAAATAGAAAAATAAAGTAAAAACTGTAAAAACAGGTAAAAACAACAACAAAAATTCTAACCAAAGATTTAACCGTCATACGACATGAGCATCACGTGATTGCACAATACCCAACGATAGGGTACGTACCTCTTTCATCTGATTGGACGGTTGGTTGCGTATTTTAATGTATCCTCTACATAAACTACATTAACTACATGTAATGTAGTTTATGTAGTTTTTAAAAGTAACATGTAGTTTTCCGAACCCTGGTGCGCAGTCGATGAAAGAAACTACGACACTGGTTACTTTCTGTTGATGGAAACCCTAATGGCGGCGTGCGCGACGGTATGCGCGTAGCGTTCCCGCCAAAGAGAGTTAGGGTGCAGCCACACTATCCTAAAAACGGCGTATCGGCGTAATGACCTTGAATAGATTTCCAGTAATTCTATTGGCTGAAATATTTGACAGATAAAATTTCTGACAGATGAATTTTTCAGCCAATAGAATTACTGGAAATCCATTCAAGGTCATTACGCCGTTACGCCGATACGCCGTTTCTAGGATAGTGTGGCTGCACCCTTAGCCTGCTGTATGATTTATATGCCGTGGTGTCGCCTTGGCATCTCCGTTCGGTTGACTTCGTCATGGCATTATTATCTATGGTCATGGCGGCAGTTTTAAATTCTAGTGCAAAGTTACCGATTAAAGTAAATGCACACTGTTAAAATTTAAGGAAAAATAACAGACTTCTTGGCAGTTGAAATGCCATAATATTTATGAAGTTGTAGCACTTTATTTCCAATATTATCAACTGTTATCAATTTTATTATTAATAAATGTTATTTATGATTACCTTATTGTTTTGTTTTTTATTGTTAAGAGTTTACACATTTGCACTTGTACTAATTGTTAATTTAAGTCTAATCTTTAGTTAAGCTTTAGTAGTTGTTGTGTTTCACTTATTATTTATTTTTATCCTCACTTTGTTCTAAACTGTCTTGTTATTATGCTTTTCCTGTTAGACAATTATTAAGATGACATTTTTATTATAACTAAAACTTTATTGATAAAAACACAAAAACAATACATTTATTACATTAACTTGAACATATAATATTTCAAATAATAAAAATACTTTAACTTTAATTTTTTATTTTCTCAGACTTTTGAGATTTAAGATATTTTAGAATGTTCAAACTGTAAATAACCAAATCTTCCAAAGAAATAGAGCAACATAACCTCTCCCACTCATAACGAATTCCTTTATTGATTTCATCTCTAAAACGGGTACCTTTTCTAGTAAATTGGTACCTATTAATTAAACTTAGTTTTAAAGTACTGTTTAGATTGTTTTCAATACGAAATTTAATATCATCCAGTTTTGGAGATAAATAGAGCCAATTGTTGATATAATCAGTTAACTCTTTGCGTGTAATTAACTTGAATATATTTTCAACTTCTTCCTGTAATTTATTGTTCCATTCATCCAAATGTCCGTCTTCTAATATCTTACTTTCACTTCTATAAAACAATACCCTTCTAATTCTTCTCAATATTTTTTTAACAGCTGGAATGATTATAGTATAGAGAAATATTTTAAAGCTATATAGTATCTAAAAAATACTTTTTTCTTTAGGTCCTTCACTAGAGGCAACATGTATTTCTGATGTATTGGTATTATTTGAAGCCACATAACTCGTCATATCTAAAATAAAAATACATTCGGGAAACCCATAAAAACATATTATCGTTGATTGAAGAAATAAGAAGATGCGCAACCTTATGGCCAATTTCGTGGCACAAATCCTGTCTGAGATGTAGCTGGTGTTACCGTCAGCCTGTCCGAGATTTAGTTTAGCTGGTTTAGCTCTGCGCCGCTGCGCGCTGATAGTCCTTAACAGCGCTGCGGATAAAGAATACTGTACTGTAGTTCTGCTTTGAGTCGACAGAGTGAGTGGTTGCCGGAGACAGTGTTGCCAGAACTTCTGATTAAATTGTAGATTTACGGATTTTGTGTACAATACGTTAATAATACGGACTTTTTATCATTAAACAATTTAATATATTATATGATTAAACAAAGAACGGCGACAGAGTTGGAAATGAAGATCGCTGCTATTTCATATGTAAAATATTATGGTAAATGTCAATAATCGTCAATTCAACGTTCAATCATACGACATATTCAGTACCTATAAAAGATTTTTTTTATTTTTGTTCTTTATTCTACCGTATGATCGAAAATAAACAGCGTCAGCGCTGGCTATGAAATGAAGATCGCCTTCATTTTATATTTAAAATTATATGGGAAATGGCATTTCATAGCCATCGCTGACGACGGTTTTTTTCGATCATACGGTATCTTTGATACAAATACATTTTCAATACATAAACGCGGTTTTTTCATCCACAAATATTTTCGTCAACACATATTACACATTTTAATATGGCAACACTGTCGCTTTCAGTTCCACACCGTCTTCGATATGCCTTCGCTAGCCGAATTAGAGTAGTTCTTTATGCGTTTGCCGCAGAATTATTGGTGTCACCACCGTACAGCACTTGAGACGTTGCACTTGAAATCAAATCAGCCTTGTCACGAATTCGCCTATTAGATTATGAATCTCTCCAATTCTTTCAATCAACAATATTATACTTTTTAAAAAGTACAAATGGTAATAGTATAGATCTAATCTAATATTTTGATATATTATTATTATGTAAACGTTACGTGTAATACGCGAAATTTGTTAATTCGCGTTTTAACCGGATAATTCGCCAATTAACTAATTTCGCGTATTACCTGTAAAATATACCGGGTGCGTCTCAAAAGTGGCTCACCCCTATAACTTTTTTATTTTTTCAGATAAAAGAACGAGATTTGGTATGTTATTATATGACATAAATTAGGATTGATTGACATATTCAATTGTTTTCTGTCACTTCCTGTTTCACCGTAAATGACTACAACTTTTGATTTTTAAATGGCACCCTCGGTATTTTTTTTTACTTTATTCGATAGAAAATAACATTCTGAACAGAATGACATATCATATGTCAACTTTTGACATTTTTGCTTAAAACAAAATTGAATTTTAAATTTCAATCTAGAGTGCCATGGCTGTGTTAAAAACACTAATTTTTAATCAAGGAGCCTTGAAAAAAATAAATTTGATCGTCTAATTTTAGTACTTCGTGTCTTATCCTGGCCGGTTAAAAGATACCCAAATCGTATTTTTAATCATTTTTCAATTTTTTCAAATGGAACGAGGGTGGCTCATTAACATATTTGGAAAAAGCATTTTTTAGGAATAATTTGGTACCACACACTTGGTATTTCGAGTCAAATTGTCGTTATGAATCGTATGTTGCAATTTCAAATAAACCATATTTGAAAATGTCAGAAGTTGACATATGATATGTCATTCTATCGAGAGTGTCATTTTCTATCGAATAAAGCCACAAAACACCGAGGCTACCATTTAAAAATCAAAAGTTGTAGTCATTTCCGGTGAAACAGGAAGTGACAGAAAACAATGAAGGAATACGTCAATCAATCCTAATTTATGTCATATACTAACATACCAAATCTCGTTCTTTTATCTCAAAAAAATAAAAAAGTTATAGGGGTGAGCCTATTTTGAGACGCACCCGGTATACTTAAATAATACCTTCATCAAGTCCCAAAGTTGAAATAGGTATTTCTGATGTATCGGCTTTACTTAGAGTTGTATATTTTTCAAAAAATTCGTCCCACGTTTCCTTAACTTGAGATAAATTCTTAGGATCTACAATAAAAATACAGTCGGATATAATATACAGAGTGGCGCACCTCATTCGCCTCGGTTAATTATACGAAACTGGAAAGATGTAGAAACAAAATATTTTATGGGTCTATTAAGAAGGCAATGTGCATAATTTAAAATTATTTTTAAATGTACAGGGAGTGTCAGAACTAAGATCCATACCAAAGTTTTACTTTTTCTTATGTAACACCCGGTATTTTATTTCATTTTTGGATTCTTGGACATAAAATATGGTATTTATTATAAGGATTTAATATGTTTAAAAGCTTTGGATTTTGAGATATTTAAAGATATTTAAATATGCATGCTATAATAAAAAAGTTATAAATAAAACTGTTATAAATTTAAATAAAGTCCATAAACTAATGTCAATTTTCAAAATAGGTACTAACTGTCACTAGAAAACATGGCGACACCAGCCAGCTTGATTGCCATTTTATTAAAAAATCGCTTTTTATTCAAAATCTGAGCCAGATAGGTATAGGAAACCCTAATATAGTTAGAAAGAGCATTTTAAATCTGCTTCGACTTATTTAAAAAAAATATACAGGGTCCGGCAATAGTGCGTCGGGCATCTGTAGCTCCTAGAATAAATAACTTGAGAATTTTGTATAACTTCAAATCTAAAGTATGTACCAAGATGTATTTCAGGAAAATATTTTAACTTCTATAGGGTGGCTCAAAAAAGTATGAGTGGATCTGGATGATTTTTTTTAAATGGAACACCCTATATATTGTTGAATTTTTGGCTTCCTTTCAGATCACTTTACATAATCCTAAGATATGAGTAAATATATTTCGATAGTTTCAGAGATATTAAAAAATAAATCAAAAATATATTTTTTTCAGCCCTTCTTAAAAAAATTTATTAAAAATACAAGAACTGTTCTGAAATCAAAACTATATTAGCTATTTACTTTAGATGGTCTATTCTTACTTTGCTATAAATATGATAATCGTAAATCGTACAGGATGTTCAATATTCTACGCCAAACTTTCTAAAATATAAAATATTTTTTCTTTGTTTTTTTAAATGGAACACCCTGTATATTATTTTTTTATTAGATGTAGAGCTAAAAATGAACATTTTTTGTATTTAAAGTATTTCAAAATTTTTAATAGTTTTGCAGATACACGCAGTATTATTTCATATGGCGCTTACAATGGTAAAATACGTGAGAAAAATCATTGGGTGGCTTTGATAAAAATTTACTGTGGAAAATGCCATATGAAATATAAAACCGCGAATATCTGCAAAACTGTTAAAAATTTTAAAATACTCTAAATGCAAAAAATGTTCATTTTTTAATTCTCCATCTATTGAAAAAATAATATACAGGGTGTTCTATTTAAAAAAACGAAGAAACATTATTTTATATTTTAGAAAGTTTGGCGTAGAATTCGATTAGTTACGATTTCCATATTTATAGCAAAGTAAGTACAGACCATCTAAAGTAAATACCTAATACAGTTTTGATTTCAGAGCAGTTCTTGTATTATTAATAATTTTTTTAAAAAAGGCTGAAAAATATAAAATTTTTATTTATTTATTAATATCTCTGAAACTATCAAAATATGTTTACTCATATCTTAGAATTATGTAAAGTGATTTGAAAGGAAGCCAAAATGCAATAATATACAGGGTGTTCCATTTTAAAAAAACATTCCGATCCACTCACACTTTTTAAGCCACCCTATAGAAGTTAAAATATTTTCCTGAAATACATCCTCGTACATACTTTGGGTTTACACTGAAACAAAATTCTCAAGTTTTTTATTCTAAGAGCTACAAATGCCCGACGCACTATTGCCGGACCCTGTATATACAAGGTGACGCACCTCATTCGCCTCATTACTTTTCAGAGTTAATTCTTGTGCTGACTTTGAAGCCAGAGAAATAAATTTTACTAAAAAAATGTATTGCTTCCTTAAATGTATATATGCTGGTCTATTTTAAATATTTAATTTACATAAAAACTTCGTTATTTCAAATACAACACTATGTATTTTTTAAAATAAGTCGAAGCAGATTTAAATGCTCTTTTAAACTATATAAAATAAATAAATAAAAAATAATAAATAAATATAATAAACTATTTTATTTTAACTATACCTATCTAGTTTTCAATAAAATGGTTATCAAGATGGCTGGTGTCGCTATGGCAATTTGCTAAAAAAAACGCTTTATTGTACAAAAAGCCAAAACAGCTTCATCGACCGAGCAAAAAAAAAGCACAAAAACAAATATACGAATAATACAAAAAATGTCATACAATACAAATCAATTCAAAAAAAAAAATTACGTCATAAAATTACAAATAAAACATAAATATATGGACATTGCAGAACACAGGCGTATAGAAAATTTTACAAAAGGAAAACTGTAAATGGATAAAATCATGTTATAATAACATAAAATCAAGAGTTATAAAATATTAAATACTAGACCTTTAACCATGATCAAAATATTAAAATTAAAATTCTAAATTGTTCATGATTAAACATCAACAAAAAAGTCGTTTACCGCATATAGGGAGGGCTCTCTCCAGTAAGTATGATTTCAGAGCTTTGCGAAATGCGGGAAAGAATGAAAGTGACTTGATATTCGAAGGCAAATGATTGTACATTTTCTTGGCATTGTACAGTATTGAGCCCTTAACTAGTTCTGAGCTCGGGGTTGGCAGATAAATATCGTGCTCCGCATTCCTAAGTGGATAGTTGTGAGAAGGCCTTTCCGGAATAGAGAATATGTGCTTGCGGATTAAGCAAACGGATTCAAAAATGAATAAGGAAGGAAGAGTCAGTATTTTGAAATTTTTAAAGAAATTCTGGCAGTGAGTTCTACTGTTTAGTCCCAATAAGTATCGAACTGCTCTCTTTTGAAGTTTGAAAATACGATCAAATTTTGTCGCGCAGCAAGTACCCCAGAATGGAAGGGCATAACGAAGATGCGACTCAAAAAGGGCATAATAGACCATTCTAGAGGTTGATGAGTTAAGTTCCTTAGACACTGATCTTAGCGCAAAACAGGCAGAGCTTAGTTTCTTTGATAAGGCTTCGATGTGCAAGTCCCATTTTAAAGAGTTGTCCACAACAAGTCCTAAGAATCTCACAGAGTCCACGACGTCAATAGTGGTGTTATTAAGTACAAAAGGTTGTATAGTACTTTTATATGACAAAACTTTAGTTTTTGAAAGGTTGAGGCATAGGAGATTAGAATCGCACCAAGATTTAATGGTGCGTAAGTCACTGGATATAGTAGTGCCGTAACATCTGGGCCGCTCCAAGTGAAACTAGTATCGTCCGCAAAGAGGCAGATTTTACCGCTAATGTCTAGATTTGCAATGTCGTTGATAAACACCAGAAATAAAATAGGACCAAGTACTGAACCCTGAGGGACACCACATTCTATAGGCTTACAAGAAGACATAGACGTGTCAATCCTCACAAGTTCTGTTGTCCTCTCGGCTGTTCTGTTCTTCTGTTGCCAAGATACAACTTATGCCATTCGAGCGGCACTCCCTGAATCCATAGTTTTGCAATTTGTTAATTAAGATATTATGATTTACACAGTCGAAAGCCTTAGAGAAATCACAGAAAATTGTAGCTGTAGAGTGATGGTTATTCAGGCTAGAATATACATTATTAAAAAGGTCGAACATAGCATCATTTGTACAACTGTTACTTAGAAATCCAAATTGATGGGTAGAAAGTACTTTATATTTAAGGAGAAAAGATAGAAGCCTTTTTTAACCAATCTTTCAATGATCTTAGATAATGTGGACAGGAGAGCAATTGGGCGATAGTTCGAAGCTTGATCTTTATCTCCTCCTTTATGCAGAGGAATAATTATTGCTGTCTTAAGGCAGTTTGGAAAAACTCCTTTTTGGAATGACTCATTAATTAAAGTAGTAAGATAGATTAATGTGCATTCTGGAAGTTCAGAGAACATTTTGAGAGTAAGCCCATCAGTCCCAGATGAGAATTTATTTTTAATACTTTTAATTGTACTACGGAGCTCATCTAATGCTACGGGCGTGAAGAAGAAACTGTGCTTCTTATCTCATTTGCTTTAGGGAGATATGAAAGTGAATCATGAGAAGGAGTTATGGTGTTCACTAAATTTTTAGCCACATTAACAAAGTAAGTGTTTAAATCTTCAGGTGAATTAAAGACTGTGCCAGACGAAGAAGTCTTATTCCTTAAGTCATTTACAATAGCCCCAAAGTCTCTTTAGCAACATTACCGGATTTGGCTAGCCTCCCATTATAATAAATGTCCTTGGCAGCTTTTATAGTCTTACGATAAACCCTTCTATAAAGTTTTACGTAATTATGAAAGAAAACGCTGTCTGTGAATTTTTTAAGGTGAGATAATGAGCCATGTTCTTTGCAGATATACGCAAGCCGGTCGTAGACCAGGGTATACCTTGCTTACTTTTGATAGGCCTAAGCGGAAACGCCTTGCACGCCAGATTAGACAAGGTATTTATAAATCTAGAAAATTCGGAATCGACGTCAGCCGAGAGGACAACCCACTCAGTTGTTAGACATAGGTGGTGAAAATTTAGAAAATTTTTATCCGAAAAAATACGGCCCAATTTGCGCGAGGTATTTTTGCATTTGGAATGTGGCAAAAACGTTGTCAATACTGCCTCATGATCAGAAAAACCTGAGTGAAGGACTCTACAGTCAACGAATTCCGGGTCAAAAGACGACACGACACAATCTATAGTACTAGAGCCAGTTTTAGTTATTCTAGTGACAGTTAGTAGCTATTTTCAAAATCGGCATTAGTCTATGGAATTTATTTAAATTTATAACAGTTTACTTTTATTTAATTTACCTACAGTAGTTTAATAAGTATTTATTATTTTATCAGGAAAAATAAAGAAGTAGTTCTTTGATTTATATTACGATGACTTGTAGATATTTTGGATTTTCTATAGAAGAGCCAATAGGTCTGTCAACAAAATTTAGTTTTCTACTGCAAATTATAAATTTGTGCATATTGAAAGACCGTACAAAGTTTGAAAACAAATACTCATATACTTTTCGAGTTATTCATAATTCAATTTGAATCCTTTCGTCGAGGCGGGAAAACGCTGCCAGGAGAGCTACCATAGGTGTGACGTCACATGGTCGCTAATCACGCGTAGCGCTTTACCAGAGACATAACAGACGGATCCGTTGCGCCGTTTTCTTGTATCCCTGTCTAGATTTAATTAGATTAGTTACATGGTTGTAGTAAAGTTTTATCTGTACTACAAGTTACGCCACTGTATTCAGAATTATTTGTACCGACTCTGTTTTACGCTTAGTCATAAACGACCCTTCAATTATTATTAGTCGATGGAAAGTCCTTATTGTAAAATTATATAGCCTCTGTTCAGACACGTTTGTATTTTACGCAAACAAAGGATCTACTAGGTACAGTTGTATACCTTAATCACAGTTTTTAATTCAATTCAGTTCCAAGATGTCGCTTTTTACTCTACTTTTCAACACGCACTTTACTTTTTACCTCTCTAAGTTCCAGACAGTTCAGAGTCGGCAATTTTTATATCAAATTTTACTTTTAAAACTAATTGTTTAAGTTTTCCTTATATATTCAAATCTTCCCATTCAATTTCGAATATCTTTTTACAATGTACAGTCTGTCATCGACTGCTTGATAATTGAAATTCAAAAATCTAGCGACCCTGTTCAACAGGCGCTGACTTGGTCCGAGTATAAAAAGTGTAACACTATAAAGTATTTGATATCATGTACCCCCCTCCTGATGGTTTCATAAACTTTATATCTTGTGGGTATGGAGGACGCGCAAGCAATGTTGCAATTTTTGAAGATTGTGGATATTTAAAAGTTCTTCCAGAAAATTGCGTTATTATGGCAGACCGAGGTTTTAAACAAATCGAAACATCCCTAAGGAAAAAAAATGTACAGGGTGGGTCAAATTCGACGCTTTTAAATGAAAACAACCTTTTCTATAGCAGACAGACAAAAACTAATATCGGTGTCTGGAGCTCAATTTTTGTCAAAAACATGGCGGTGAAAACCGCATATCGATATCCGCCGACGATACCGCATATAACCGCATATCGATATCCGAAAACACATAATTATCGATTTGTTAAAAATGCACATTTTTGAAAAACACCCCGTAACTCCGAAACGGTAACAGATACTGATGTGCGGTTTTCACCATAATGTTTTTGATGAAAATTGAGCTCCAGACACCGATATTAGTTTTCGTCTATCTCCTATAGAAAAGGGTGTTTCCATTTAAAAGCGTCGAATTTGACCCACCCTGTACATTGATCAGACCTCCAAGTATTGTAAGTAATGTAAAAATGACCAAGGATGACGTTCTGTTTACAACACGAATTGCAAGCGCGACATTTTGAAATGTTAGGACCCCACTCTACTATTTCTTCAGCTATGGTTCAAAAACTAGATAACATAGTTAGTATTTTCTGTGCCATAATAAACTTACAAAAACCCATTATAATACAATAGTACATTAAGATTATACTATGTCTGTTTCTAAATAAAACAATGGTTTCCTAAACGATATTTTTATTAAGATCTTAAATGTTTATTCAATAAAAACTGCATACAGTAATTTAAAAATGTTGGTTTTCCAAAAGTGTATGGCAGAGTCAATAAGACCTTTTGTAAAATCCTCA
Organism: Sitophilus oryzae; assembly: GCF_002938485.1. Lineage (NCBI taxonomy): Eukaryota > Metazoa > Arthropoda > Insecta > Coleoptera > Curculionidae > Sitophilus > Sitophilus oryzae. Next base: position 7,567,393 of record NW_022147434.1, on the reverse strand, counting down.
TCATATTTAACGTTGATAACAGTAATTTCCTTGCCTTTGTAGTTTCAAAATTGGGGTGTGCTACGCAAAATAATCCTTTTTCAACACCTCTTGCTAACATTTGCAGATTTATTTGTGCTAAGTATTTTTTCCCTATTTCGTTATTGTTATTAACATATTGTAAAACTGGCTATTGTAAATTGGCTTTAACACCACTGGATTCAACTTGGTTAGGTAATCAGTATTCATCGCTAGAAAGTCAAATACCATATTGACATCTACTTGCGGTAAATTATGTGAATCTTTCTGGAAACCCTCCTCCATATTTAGCAACAAATACAACTTCTTTTACGGTATTCAACAACAAAAATAATAATGTAACTGCTGTAAATGTCGACTGTACTTCAATACCTTGTATAGGGAGTGTCACAGTCAAACTGAATCACGGTCTTGCCGTCGCAAGTGGAGCAGCGTGCGGCAGGCATGTGACGTCAGGCCAATGAGAGCGCGTTTATTTAATTTGAACGGAGCGCATAACTTCAAGAGTCTCTCTTGTCAAAGGAGTTTATTTTTTTTGAAAAAAAAGTTATTTAATTGGTATTATAATACTAAAACATTAATTTTTTACCGCTTTTAGTGCAATTTTTTTTTAGTGAACAGAACCTATTAAGGCAAATTCATTTTCTTCACTTCCAACGACAGGTTTCAGCTCTATCATCTCTATCATCAGCTATCTCTGTTTCAGACACTATCAGCTCTTCGAAAAAGGAAAAGTAGTTTTTCAAAGGAACGCTTGTCAACAAAATTCCTATTTGAATATCTTTGAGCATAAACCCTTCAGGTCAACAAGCAATTGTCCTCACAAAATAAAATCACTAGTAACATATCCATTCCTTACGCCAGCAGACACTGTTTCATTTTTCTTAAAAAAATATAAATACTTACTTATTAACCTTATTGTAGGTATAAATTAAACAAAAATAACCTTAATTAATTAATTAACGTTATAAATTTAACTAAAGTCCATAAACTAATGGCGATTTTGAAAATAGGTACTAAGTGTCACTAGAAAATTTCCATGGCGACACAAGCCATCTTGATTACAATTTTATTGAAAAATTGCTTTTTGTTCAAAATCTGAGCCAGATAGGTATAGGAAACCCTAATATAGTTTGAAAGAGCATTTAAATCTACTTCGACTTATTCAAAAAAATACATAGTGTTGTATCTAAAATAACGAAGTTTTTATGTAAAATAAATATTTAAAATAGACCAGCAATTTTTGATACCCCTGTATACATTTAAGAAAGCAATCAAATTTTTTAGTAAACTTTATTACTCTGGCTTGAAAGTCAGCACAAGAATTAATTCTGAAAAGTAGTGTACAAGGTGTTAACAAACCTTTTTATTATAGCATGCATAATTAGATATCTTTAAATATCTAAAAAACCAAAGCTTATAAACATATTAAACCCTCATAATAAATGCCTTATTATATGTCCAAGAATCCAAAAATGAAATAAAATACCGGGTGTGTTCTATAAGAAAAAAATATAACTTTGGTATGGATCTTAGTTCTGACACACCCTGTACATTTCAAAATAATTTTAGATTATGAACAATGCCTTCCCACATATACCCATAAAATATTTTGTTTCTACATCTTTACGTCTTCGTATACCTAATCAACCGATGCGAATGAGGTGAGCCACCCTGTATAGTGTTGCATTTGAAAATAACAATAATATCTCAAAAACCAAAGCTTTTAAATATATTAAATCCTGATAATAAATGCCTTATTTTATGTCCAAGAATCGAAAAATGAAATAAAATACCGGGTGTGTGTGTTCCATAAGAAAAAATATAAGTTTGGTATGGATCATAGTTCTGACACACCTTGTACATTTCAAATGAAATGTACAGGGTGTATCAGAACTTTTTTTATACCCATAAAATATTAATTTTGTTTCTACATCTTTCCGTTTTTGTATAATTAATTAAGGTGAATGAGCTGCGCCACCCTGTATAAAGGTAAATATATTTTTGATTAGCGAATACCATTGGGAATTCAGTAGTACACTCGTGCGCCCAATGACTAAAGAATACAAGGACATATAACACCCGAGACCAAATTGTTACCATGGCACCAAACAGTGCCGTGGCCATATATTTTTCTTAACTTAGCTGCTTGAAGGGATATTTATATTTTTGATAAATGTTTTAACTACGCCTATGGTGCTGGCGATGGTATCATAATAATTAATTACGCGCGAAACAACGAATTAAAATGTTAACAAAAGGTACAAAACTAGTATTGACGTATAGCACATATCAAGTACACTTAGTATCAGAAAAATAATTACCAAATTCAATAAGAAAACGCTAAACAGAAGTGGACTGTTTATTTACTTATGAAACGCAACTTCTGGTTCTTTCTTATCGTTGCAGCTATTAAACTTGAAAGCTGAACACATCACCATTGTAATAAAGTTTATACAAAGTTCACTACACACAACAAATTATTAAAAATCGTTAAAATTGTCGCTGTTGACGAGGTGGTGACTCATCCGTAAGCTCCAAAATGATGGCGTCTAACGTAACAAATTCTGCTGCAGCCCGTATATTATGGGCGTTAGATGTCCTTGTATTCTTTAGTCATTGCGTGCGCCTCTAGTGCCATTTTAAAAAACCATTGGTAAATTTGCAGCAATTTTTGAAATACCATTGAAGAACCAGTTTGGCACTTTTTGCACCGAGTCCAGCTGTTACCTCATATAGTAATAATGCGCATGCTGCGCGATGCAATTTTTGCGTAGTGTAATTTTTTTCTTGCACGAGGTTAGTTCTAGTTCCGCTCGGGGGCACAACTTAATTTACCAGTTGTATTCGCTATCTTCTTACAGTGACTCTATACAGAGCGTCGGCTACATCTCGCATGTACTTTTGATGTGTGTCATCAGTGTTTGACAAGTACACGGGACCTACAGTTTATCGCCGAATCCGAACGGCACTATTTGAGAGGCTGTACAGGGTGAGTCAAATTCGACGCTTTTAAATGGAAACATCCTTTTCTATAGGAGATAGACGAAAACTAATATCCGTGTCTGGAGCTCAATTTTCATCAAAAACATGATGGTGAAAACCGCACATCAATATCTGTTACCGTTTCGGAGTTACGGGGTGTTTTTTAAAAATGTGTTTTTTTAACAAATCGCTTAACTTTTTTGCTATGGAAAATTTTGTATTTCTATGAAAACATTTCCAAAGCATCTTTTTACGTAGAATTTTATGGTTTAAGTATAATATTTTTAAAATTAATAATTTAAGAGTTATCAACAGAAAAATTGATTTTTTATTTGGGACACCCTCTATATTTTTAATTAACTAAAAAGAATTTAAAATTACCTTTCCAAAAATATAGCACACTTGATATTTTGTTACAATCCCCATCGAAATACAGAATTTTTAAAAGTTCGCCATTTTTAACTAGTAGGCTTTGGACCCCTTGTTGATGATATGCCCTTAATGGAACTCGAAAACATATTTTTCCAGCAAGACGACGCACCGCCTCTGAACGCTGAAGTTATCAGCAAATTTTTGCAGCCAATTTCAAGAAAATTGAATAGCTAACCAAGATCTCAGCCAAGATCCCAGAATAGCTAACCAAGATCCCATTAAAAAAATATATACTTAAACCATTAAATTCTAATACTAAAAAGGTGCTTTGGAAATGTTTTCATAAAAATACAAAATTTTCCATAGCAAAAAAGTTACAGCGATTTATAAAAGATGCATATTTTTGAAAAACATCCCGTAACTCCGAAACGGTAACATATATCGATATGCGGTTTTTACCATCATGTTTTTGACAAAAATTGAGCTCCAGACACCGATATTAGTTTTTGTCAATCTCCTATAGAAAAGGGTGTTTCCATTTAAAAGCGTCGAATTTGACCCACCCTGTCCAAGGCTAATATACTCAAGGTGGTTTGCCATTGCCTTCCTTGAGGTGGCGGCTCGCTGGTCGCTCTATTTAGATAAATAAATAAATTTAGATAAATAAATAAATTTATTTAAATAAATAAAGCGACCGTACTGGCTGGGGATCGAACCCAGTACCATTCCATCTCTCGCACCGCAGATCGAGACACTACTGCTTGCGCTACGGCCGGCCAATTCGGCCGGCGCGGCGGTATTCGCTATAAATCAATAAAAATATGGAAACACCTCAACTAGACGGGTGACCTAATGCGTTCCGAAACGGCTCTAGCGAATGTTACCATTTGTTCGCATTGTAATTACGGCCATTACTAACCGTTACATAACCGATTTTAAGTCATTCGTCGAAAGCTGACTTAAGAATTTAGAAAGCTGAATTAAGTTTTTTCGTCGAAAGCTGACTTAAGACTTAAAATTTAAGTCTTTTTCAAAATGACTTATGATAAATTTTTAACAGCAGCACTCCTTTTTTAACTGATAGGCGGCAGCGGAGCAGCAGAATAAAAAAAAACAATGCTCAATACCACTAGCAAATGAAACGTTATTTTTTCGAAACCGGTTTTGATTTTTTGTAATATTACGCGTACGTATAGCGAGTCTGTTGTCTTTCAAGTAAATCTCGGACTCCGTTATGTAGCCAGAAAGACGAATGAAAGAAATTTATCTTGAATATATTTAAGAGTACCTTACAATCCTCCAGCCCTTAGCTTATGCCATCGTTACATTACATAGTGATCAAAAAACATCACTCCATTTTAATAGACATGTATTCGATGACATCTTAACTGTAATGGTAGTAAGTACTACAAAATCGTTTAAATTTTATAAAAAAAAACATATTTTTGTGTTTGTAGTTGTTCTGAAAATTAACCGTTTTATTTTATGTGGTTTTAGTCTCATCACAATAAATGAATAATATATGAAATTAATAATAAGATACTAGTAAGAAAATCGCTAATTGGTAATACGAGAAAATTAATATTAGGAACATTTAAAAAAGATAGGTACTTAAATTGAATTCTGGTTGTCTTGAATTGAGGGTAATTATATTGATTTAAGTCATTTTACTGACTTAACTGGCAGATCATCATGAAGTCTTGATCATTGCCTGGAAACTTATATGCTATGCTTATATGGTGAAATTTTGATAAAATAATTTAGTACACACTAAAAACACGGTATGTCGCTAGTGGTAGGAAAAATAATTTTTAGAGGTTACTAGTTTATTTGGTTGCCTGTGATATGCATATACAGGGTGTTTCCTAATTAATCTAAAAAATAAAAAATCGTTAGAAAACGAATTAAGGCTGGCTCTTAATAAGTATATTTATTTTTTTCTCGACAACCGTTTGATGAACAAGAAAAACTCAAAAGATCAATTTTGTTGAAAAAGGATGGCCAGTCAAGAAAAAAATATATTTTCTTTAAAAAAGCAGTGGTGTACCATTTATGTTATGCAAAAAATCGATTTTTTTAAATTTTTAACACCCTGTAGATCAGAAAGGAAGTACTTTAGACCCAATGGTTATATAAAAATTGTTTTAAGAACACATGAGGAATCACACCATAATTTTTTTAGACTAATTCGAAAACACCCTGTATATTGTCAACTTGTCAATGACTGCTGATAAATCAAAAAATACCTTTTCAGTGAAAAAAGCCTGATTTTCGCAGGAAAAATTTTGATTTTTATTAAATTTGGGCCTGCGTTTGCAAATACTAATGTTTTTTAATTTTCTATCTATCTAAATTTTAAATATCATAGTCAGAAATAGTTTTATTATTTATTAACTGTAAAAATGGTGTTTTCTTGTTGTGTTGCATCTTGCAAAGAAACTAACAAAACTGCAAAAATGTACATATTTCCAAAATATGATAAGGTATGTATCTCAGATAAAAGAAAAATATATGGTATGTATTCGTTGTTTGATTTTTTTTCGTTCGCTTTAAAATCTATAAATCTCGGTCTATTCATTAGACAGCCAGTCGACTTACGATTATTTACATGAAACTCTGTAAAATAAATAAACAAATAAATTGTAAAATATATATATTCTTATGTTTTATTAAAGTTACTCTGATATACTAATATATCAGTGTAACTATAAAATAAATCCTTTGAATTCAAATATAAACATAAATAACATTTACAGCAGAAAAAGTGAAGGTTAAACGTAGTCTCCACTAAAAACACGGAGGGGCGCTTTGACCCAAAATTTTACTATTAAGTTTCATATCTATCTTAATAGTAGATTATTTTCTTGGTCATGATGAAGTCATTATGGTCATGATGAAGTCAAAAATATAGACTTAAGTCATAAAAGGACTTAAATAATTGTTATATTGATAAGAGTTTTTACAAAAATGACTCGACTTGAAATAAAACGTAAGAATAAACAAAATAAATCAAAGACTTATGCACAAAACTTAAGACTTAAATCATTTGAACTTTATGTTGAATTTGACTTATTAAGACTTAAATTGCATTTTGATTTTAGAAATGATTTAAGACTTGAACCTTAAAAGACTTAAGACTTAAACTTCTGTAAACCTATTCTAGTGACTCATCAATCGTATACAAATAGCATAGGCTAAACTGTTTAGCCTAACAGGAAATTTCTTGCTACGGAGCTTACAGCTTACAGAATCCCACTGCAGATTGTTTACCAATTTGTTTTTGGAAATTTTCCTGTATGGATGAGTTGGTTAAAAAATCAACAGAAAATAGCAAAAACGTGTGAAATTTTAGTATATTTTTGGATTTTGAACGGCAACAGATCGCCTAAAAACAGATTCAGATTTGTAATCTACGATACCAAAATAGGACGTATACAAATTTTGTGAACAAAGACGATTTCCAGTATTTCCGATCCAATAATTACCCTAAACTTGTGTCCATTTCAACAACGTCTAAGAATAAGATATTCTGTTCAATAATTTTAAAAGAAAAGTTTTTAGGTAGTTTTTATGATATTTACATTGATTCAAGCCGTCCTTTAGTACTTGATACATTCAAAAACATTAAGTTAACTTCTATTTATGGTCTTATACTGTAGATTTTTTGGGTGTAAACTTTTTCGTTAATAAGGGGATTAGCACGTGTTAGTGTAACCGCCAGTAACCGCAGTTAACTCCTACCTGCGTATTTTGCACTAAAAATTATTATAAATATTTACCTGTGCATTCCCCGCACTTCATCTTGACAAACTGTATTAGATATTAGTCGATTTAGCTATCAAAATTCAACTTTCCAAACCAAATCACACCGATTCTTTTATTATCTTAATTTCTCTTTCCTTGGTTTTTTCGTTTTCCTTCATTCGCTTTATGTACGATGCACAGAGCTATGTATTTAAAATCTGTAAAACATCACAACATAAAAAAGTAAGTGATAATGTGATAATAAGCAAATAATTAAGGTCGGTATCAGACACAGATAACATGCAGATAACAGAACTAATGTATCAGATCCAATCTTTGAGCCAAGGAGCCAATGATGCAATAATCAGAGTGGATCAGAGCGTGATCAGAGAGGATCAGAGCCATCAGAGGTCGGTATATTAAAATTTCAAAAACAGTTTTTTCAACGGCGTTAACTGTCAGATATTCTTCTTTTTCTTTTTAATTGATTTAAAGGCCTAAGCTTATATCTCGCCTGGTAATAGGGTACTACCAGAGTAAAAATCGCGTACTACCGTCGGTAGGTTAATTAAAACCATATTAAAATGGTCATTAGACAGTAGACAGCAGGGTTAAAGCAAGGCACAATACGTATACGTAACGCAGAAACCTACGTTACGTTTTCCGTTGCGTTGCCGTGTAAACAAGAGCAGTTTAACGGTAAACGTAGGATTTTTAGGGTATTATAACGTAAATTGCCTGGTAATAGGGTACTACCCAAGGGTACTACCGTCGGTAGGTTATTAAAACGGTCATTTACAGTTTAACGGTAAACGTAGGATTTTTAGGGTCTCTGGCCTTATAACATAAAATGCCCACGGCGCAAGATTTATTTACGCCCAAAAACTATTATATATTTTAGTTTAATACAAGTCTATTATATGCCGTGTCTATATGGCCCGTATTTATAGTTGCATCTCGAGACGCCAAGACGGTCTTGGGCTCTCGAGAGCGGAATCCACAGAATACACAAGCAAACGTCATTTTGGAGATTGCGATTTTCATTTTGGAGATTGTCATTTTGGATAGTTTATGTTATCTGTGGATAGTTTCTTAACCTAACTTTTTTAGTAAACAAAATAAATCCCTTGTAAATCAAGATCGCAGCGCTTTTTTCGGTGCTTGTGACATTGTCATTTTCTGTCTGAAAAAAATATTTATTTTTTAGTTAATTTTAGTGCTGTTAGGACTGCGGTTTTTTGGACATTTATTTCAGCTTTGTTTGGTGACCCAGCTCTGATATTTGTGAAATCTTTAAGAGTTTTTTTGCCGAGAAAACGCTGAAAGCTTTAATTATTTTTGCACCTTTACCTTAGGCCTTCCTGTGGTAAGTTGAGCATTATTTTTTTTTGTTAGGTTAATTGAATTTTTTGATTTGTTCATATTGTTATATATTTTTATTTTTTGTATATAATACATTCATTAGTGCTTGAATTTTCTTTTTTTAAATATGAGTAAGGCTAGGGGGAGCGGATACCCCCTGGATGGCGTTCAAAATGTTAATATTGATACTGTTGATATGGTGGATGAAATTAGTTTGGGTTCAACGCAGTCAAAATTTAAAAATGAAAAAACAATTTTTTATTCTAAAAATGATAATGGTCCTTTCGTAGTTTATTTGGAATCGACGGTTAATGTTGGCTATAACATTGGAAAGTTTAATAACATAAAAATAGCTAGAGAAATTTTTAATTTAAATTTGACTGATATAAAGAGAATTAATAATAAAGGTCTAATAGAATCTCTGTTGAATTTATTAATTTTCAATCAGCAAATAATTTTTTAAAAAATAAAACATTAATTGAGAAAGGGTATAAAATATTTATACCATATAATTTTGTTACCTGCAAAGGAATTGTAAGACAAATCGATGCGGACTTGACCGAAGAAGAAATTTTGAAATTTTGTAAAGCTAATAATGGAATTGAAATTTTACAAGTAAAGAGATTAAATAGAAAAGTATTTAAAAATAATGTTGTTATATATGAACCAACTGGAACTGTTTTGTTTACTTTTAAAGGAATTATACTGCCTAGATCGATAAATTTATATAGATTAGAACGTCCAGTTAATGTATATATTCCTCCTGTAACTCAGTGTTATCGCTGTCTTCGTTTTGGCCATACTAAGAACAATTGTAAAGGTAAAGAAAGATGTTTTAATTGCGGAGAGGAGGAGAATCATTTACAAGATGGGGAAGTTAAATTTTCTTGTGTTACACAATGTTTTTACTGTAAGGATGACCACAAGTCATCATCAAAAAAGTGTCCTGAATATTCTAGACAAAAAAATATTAAAGAATTAATGGCCCTCGAAAATTTAACTTTTTATGATGCCAGTGAGACATGTAAAAAATCTTATATTTCAAATGGAGAATTTTTTTTGAACAACAATAACTTTCCAGAATTAATTAAAAAACATAATGGGGAAGATATACCAAAGAAAATTGATAATATTATTAAACCTTCTGAAAGAAGAACACAGTATTTCCAAAATAGTGTAAAAAGGTCCTTTCAACAGGTTATATCTGAAAATTCAGCCAAGAAAAGGATAGTTCATAAGGGAGTGGATAAAAAAGCTAGAGATGATTGTCTATTTTTTCCAAATTCAAGACCGCAAAAGCAAGATTTTTCAAATTTACCGTCTACCTCTTCTAATACCTCTTCTAATTCACATAATTCTAAAACTGAGCCTGGTAGTGCCATTCAGACATTTGAATTTCATCAAAATGATGAGTTACATAATTGCATTAATTTTATTATGAATACGTCAAGAGAAAATAAAAGCAAGATTAAGAATTTATTATTTTCAAGTTTAGATTTTGAACAAGATATAGGTTTTTAATGTTATTTTATTTATTTTAACACATATTTAAAGATTACATTTATATTAGTACATATATGGTACATATACAAATATTATACATATTATTTATAATTATATATTGTATTTATAATTTAGATTAATGACAATATGAAGTCTACATCAGATATAAAAATTTTACAATGGAATATTCGTAGTGTTAATTCAAATCGTGCTAATTTAATCTTATTAGCAAATGAAGAGTCTCCAGATATAATTTTTCTAAATGAAACATGGCTAAAATCCAATCAAAATTTTGTTTTATCATCATATAATATAATTCGTCAGGATAGGGAAGATGGATATGGTGGAGTGGCAATTTGCGTCAAAAAGAATATTATTTTTTCTAATTTAAAAAAATTTAATTCAGAAGTTGCTCAATTTATTATTATTAAAATTGCTGATTTAATATTAATTAATATTTATATTAATTCAGATAAAAATGTTTCGGAAGATCTGTTTAAACAACTTTTAGATGGTTTAGATTTAAATAAAATTATTATTATGGGAGATTTTAATTCCCATCATCCATTATGGGATGAATCTCCTATTAATAGGGGCGGAATAAGGCTTGTAAATTTTATTATAGAAAATGATATGGTGATTTTAAATGATGGTTCTAGAACTCTTGTGCAAAATCCGAATTCCAGTTTGAGTGCAGTTGATTTAACAATTGTCAGTAGCGCATTAGCTATAAATTCTAACTGGAAAGTTATTAGTGATTGTGGAAATAGCGATCATTATCCTACAATTTTACAATTAAATTTATCAAACAATTTATATTTAAAAAAAGCTTTTGTAAATAGTTATTGTGTACGAAATTGTAGTAAAGCTGATTGGCATCTTTATCAACATAAAATAGCTGTGCAGTTAATCGAGAAAGATAGTACTATTTTAGATTATAATGATTTGTCTTTTATTATGAATAGAGCTGCTGATGATGCCATTCCTTTGAAAAAATGTGGTTCTTATCATAAAATTGGAAACCCATGGTGGGATGAAGAATGTTTTCAGTGGGTTCAAGACAGAAAAAGAGCAATTAATGTTTTCAATAATGTTCCAACTTTGACTAATTTTATCAATGCTAAAAGATGTATTGCAGTTACGAGAAAAAAATTAAGATCAAAGAAAAAACAAAAATTTCAATCTTTTTGTGAAACATTAAATAGGGAATCTAGCATTTCATACGTTTGGGAAAAAATTAAAAAATTTTCTAATAATAACAGCAATTCTAATAGTTATAACATTTCAGATGATTTAAAACAACAAATTTTATATAATATGTCTAGTATATACATAGATCCGAATTTTACACTGTCGCCAACATATATAAATAGTAACATTCCTCCATTCACTAGTCAGGAATTTAACTATGCTGTTCAGGATAAAAAATTTTCTGCACCTGGCATGGATGATATTTCTTATTCCATGTATAAAAATTTACCATTGATTGCTAAAAATTATCTTCTTAAAATATATAACAAATGTTTATTTGAAGGTGTGTTACCGGATTCGTGGAAGAAATATAATATTATTAATATCTTAAAACAAAACAAAAATCCTACTTTGCCAGAGAGTTATAGACCTATTGTATTATCTTCATGTGGTGGCAAAATTTTAGAAATTATGATTAAAAATCGTTTAGATTGGTTTTTGGAGAATAAAATTGTGTTTACAAATGAACAGGTAGGTTTTCGTAAGGGTAGGGGAATATATGATAATATTGCTTATTTATCTACTTTTATTTTTGATGCCTTTAATTCGTCAAATTCAGTTATTGCTGTTTTCTTAGATATAAAATCTGCATATGATAATGTTAACATATACAAACTCTATAATTTGCTTATTAATTTACAAATTCCAGTAGAATTATCTAATTTAATTTTTATACTTTTGAAAAATAGATTGTTATTTTCCAGAAAATCTGATGGTTCCTTCTTAGGTCCGGTTTTAGCAACTAAAGGTATTCCGCAAGGTTCTCCATTAAGTACTATTCTTTTTAATATTTATATTTCAGAACTTTTTAAAAATTATTTAAATGTAAAGATTATTGGTTATGCGGACGATTTGGTAATTTTTGTTAAGGGTTCAAATATACTTGAGATGTCTGAAAAAATTAATAATGCTTTGGAGCTTGTAAATGATTTTCTTATTAATAGAGATCTTTCTTTATCTTTGGAAAAATGTGAGGCAGTATGGTTCACTAAGGGCAAACGGAGAGATCAGCCACCATTGATTCAACTTGGAAATCACATTATTCCATATAAACATAATGTGAAGTATTTGGGCGTTATTTTTCAAAAACATTTAAAGTGGGATTTGCATATTGAAAATATTACTAATAAGGCTAAAAAAGCCTTAAATGTTTTAAGGGCTGTTTGTAGAGTGTGGTGGGGAGCTGATCCTTGTACCCTTTTAATTATTTTTTCTGCTCTGGTGAGATCTCATTTGGAATTTGCAACAATTTTTATTAAACCAACTAGTCAAAAAAATTTAAATAAACTAGATGTAGTATTTTTTGAGGGTTTACGTATTTGTCTAGGTTGTATGAAATCTACTCCTAGATTAGCGTTGTTGGGAGAATCTTCTATGATTGATTTAGAATGTAGAAGAAAAAATACTTGTAGGCAAATTTCTGTCTAAATTGTTAACTTTACAAAATAATCCATTAATAAATTTAATTTACAATATTAGAAAAACTGTTAATCCAATTTATATTAATAGTAATAATGTACCTTATGTGGTCTCAGCTTTACATGACTTTCTGCCTTATATTGATAATCTTTATGTTAGTCAAAATTTTCCGTGTTATGAAGTTAGTTTTAATATTTTGAATGATTCTATTAAATTAGTTGATTGTCAAATTAATAAACATGATTTTTCTATTAAGGAACAATTTTTGTCAGTATCTGAACGTTTTAAAAATTCTCATATTTTTATTTTTACAGATGCATCTAAAAAAGATAAAAGAACAGGATTTGGAATATATATTCCTTATATAAATTTTAAATTTTTTTCGCGACTAACTGGTTCTTTAAGTATTTGTAAGGCAGAATCCATAGCTATTCATGATGCAGTAAAGTTTGCTATTAAAAAGAACTTGCGTAGTGTTATTATCTTTTCAGATTCCAAAAGTTCAATTCAAAAAATTAGTAAAAATCTCTTTAAAGCATCTGCTGATTATTGGACCTTAAGAACCAAACGTTTAATTTGTTTAGCAAGTTCTAATGGTTTTGACATCAGGATTGCCTGGATTCCAGGTCATTCCAATATCTTGGGAAATACAGAGGCAGATTTGTTGGCTAATATTGGAAAAGATTTAAATATTCCGAAATCTATGGAGATGGATTCGATAGATATTTTTAATTCAATTAAAACTGATATTTTGTGTAATTATAAAGAAAATTGGAAATCTCGTATGGAAGAAAAAAGCATGTGTATTTTAATACACAAACAATCTTCCCAGATAAACAATGGTTTAAAAATTTCCAGTATATAGATAGAAGACATATTACAACGTTAATTAGAATGCGTACAGGCCATTGCTTAAAAAAAAAACCATTTATATAAAATTAAAGTGAAGGAAGATCCATTCTGTGAGTGTGGCTCTGTTGAAGACCTAAATCAGATCTTTTTAGAATGTCCTATAAATTTTTTGTTTAATTTGGATTTATATCAAAAATTTATTGAAATGAATTTTCCTACTCCACTATCAATATTTACAGTTTTGTCTAAGCCAAGTGAAAAATTAATAGAAACTATTATGATATTTTTTAACATTAATAGAATTAAATTATAATGCTCAACTTTCTATTTTTTATTTTCTTTTTGTTTCAGTTTCCGAATGCAGTCTGTTTGTGTGACCTCTATCCTATGTGCCTTTGTGTGTGATATAATCTTCCTTTCAGCGCGTCATTTATATATTTAATAAATAATAATAATAACATTTTACAGTCACAGGTCACAGGTTACCTTCATAGAAGTTAGTTATATTAAAATTTACCCATTATTCATTTTACTCAGATAAGAATCAGTGGCCTTGATATGGTTTAGAGCCAGTCAACATCTTGGTCACTCCCAAATTGAGCTGGCGGTTGCCTTGTAGCAGAGCCATCATAAAAAAAGAAGAAGAAGATCCCTTGTAAATCCGTTTTGTCTGATTAAACAGTTTTGAATATGTTAGAAGAGTTTGAGGTAATTTTGGACCATGTGGAAGAAGAAAATCGCCTTCGAGTTCCAAAAAGATATATACGGGATGCAGGAAATCCAATAGAAATGTTTAGCGAGGGGGGATTTATGCCGATATAGGTTTAACAAGGCTACAATTACAGAAACTATTTTACCTCTTATAAATTGAAGACTTGCAAAAACCTACCAATCGTGGTTTACCCATTCTCCCCGTTATTCAATTACTAATTTGTTTACGGTTTTATACGACTTGTAGTTTTCAGATATTAAATGGAGACATGCTTGGTATTAGCCAACCTACAATAAGCCAGATTATCAAGAGGGTGTCCATTTTAATAGCAGAACATTTGGGTGAATTTGTATGATGCAACCATAAATGGTTGAACAGCATTATTATTCCAATGATACTGCCTTCAGCTTGTGCAGATGATAACAACAAATGGGATACATATATTAAGAATATAGAAAGAGCTATAAATACATCTGTGAATAAATCCACTGGCGAAAAAAACTCCTGAATTATTATATGGATATATTCCGAAGATTGAAGATGGATAAGTGAGATTATTGACGGTAGAGAATGAAAAGTATTCAATTACCTGAAAAATTGAGAAAAGAGGTCAAAGAACATATAGAAATGGAACAAAGGAAGTATAAAAAAATTATGATAAACATATAGATTTAAAGGTATCACAAAGATAGGAGACATGGTCTATATGAAAAGTGCTACTAAATATAAGGGACTATTTACAGTGACACAAGTTCTACCCCATGACACAGAAAAACACATAAACAGAAGTATTTAGAAGAATATGTTTAATGTTTAATGAATACTACTTTTGGTTTATTTAGTTTTGAATAGTTTCATAAATTTTTAAAATCTTTAAATATCATAAATTTAGAATGAATATTTTTTTTATTGTTGTAGGTAATTTTTAAGTTAGTTTTGTTAATTAAGTCTTGGAGACTAAGACATAGTCAGGTTGGACGAGTGTCAGAGAATAAATTAAATTTATAAGTAAAGGCAAAAATTGTCAGTCACTGATTTACGTAGCAGACTAGAAAAAAAAGAATAGAGAAGAATGTCATCTAGACGAGAAGAAATAAGGAAGCAGTAAAAACGCAATAATCATAGAATGTGTATTGTGAAATATTATTCTAAATAAAACTATAAAACATGGAGTATCAACTTTATATAGAGTGGTCAACTCAATAAGAATACAGAATTTACACCAAGGAATAAAATCTTGAAAATTATAGGTATACGGTATACATCCAATATTGTATATTATGTGATATGATATTTATATAAATATTCATGATGAAGAAAATAAAAAGACAATTTTTTTAGTTTTAATGTATTAGTGGGAAAATTCTGTGTGACCAGTTAAAACAAGCACTTAACTGTCTGGTCATAGTGAGCGTAAAACTACTAAGAAATCATATGTTATTTAAGTATAGAAAAACAGTATTTTTATGATAACTAATAATAGACTATAAGAAATTACTTAAAATATGTTACATGTAAATATATAAACACTAACTTAACACTAATAGAAAAGTAAATAAAATTATTATATAGGTACTAGTTACCTTGGAACATTACTTAACATATTACATAATTACTAGATATACATATATTAATACAATAAATACATTAATTTGCAAAATGTTGAATAAGATTTCTTCAAAAATCTAACCCTCTTCCTTTTTATTTATAATTGGAATGTGTAAATTAGCATCTTCAAAATTATCTAAATTTTCCCTTAAACCAATATTATGAAGAACAGCTGTTGCACAAATAATAGCAACAGTTGTTTTGTAAACCTCGGAGAAATGGAAGACGTTTTTACCAAGTCCCAAATAGCCTTTCAACATTTCGCTTTCTTCTATGGGCAAAGTTATACCTGGTTTCTTGTTGATTACCTAGCTGTAGAACAGAAGTCAATAGAATTGGCCTACATCTATATGCATTGTCTCCAAGAAGTAAATCACGAATATCACGCCTTTCCATTAGCATTCTTAAATTACTTCGATTGAATATAACACTATCATGACTTGACCCTGGATATCCAACTATAATATCCATAATTTCCCTTTTGGGACCTGAACATTTAGACTAAAAAAATTTTTGCGATTTTGAAATACTTCCACATTATTGCATTATTCTTGATTATCTGGCTTATTGTAGGTTGGCTAACACCACGCAAGTCTCCATTTACCATCTGAAAATTACAAGTCGTATAAAACTGTAAACAAATTAGTAATTGAACAACGGGGAGAATGGGTAAACCACGATTGGTAGGTTTTTGCAAGTCTTCAATTTATAAGAGGTAAAATAGTTTCTGTAATTGTAGCCTTGTTAAACCTATATCGGTATTTAAATTCACCCTCGCTAAACATTTCTATTGGATTTCCTGCATCCCGTATATACCTTTTTGGAACTCGAAGACGATTTTCTTCTTCTACATGGTCCAAAATATCCTCAAACTCTTCTAACATATTCAAAATTCAAAACTGTTTAATCAGACAAAACGGATTTACAAGGGATTTATTTTGTTTACTAAAAAAGTTAGGTTAAGAAACTATCCACAGATCACATAAACTATCCAAAATGACAATCTCCAAAATGAAAATCGCAATCTCCAAAATGACGTTTGCTCGTGTATTCTGTGGATTCCGCTCTCGAGAGCCCAAGACCGTCTTGGCGTCTCGAGATGCAACTATAAATACCAGCCTATATCTTGCACCACCTTGCACTTTGCCACTCAAAATTAAGGTTGCAGTTATGTTCTGTGGGTTTATAGTTACTCATCTCTAATAGTCATAATCATATATAATCTTTTGTATAATCATATATAGTTAATAGTAACGCGTAACGCAAACAAATTTCTCTCGGATCTTTGGTAGTCATGATTTTGTTTTCGTCATTCAGTATTTTACAGAGATATTTTACCAGTTTGGTAAACAAGATAGATTATATTTTTACACAATAGATTTTATATTTATTCCAGATATCTCTGATTTATTATGATGACAGATTAGCGATCCTATGGATAATAAACTCTGCTTTCAAAAATTTGTCAGCAGTAGCTCATTAACTTTCTGACATTTTACTTGATCTCTAACCTAACTTTTATACTGAATTTTCCAGCCTATAAAAGTGTTTTTTTTTCTATTTTTAACTTAGGAATTGCACAGAATTTGTATATTTCATTTGAAATTATCACGCTCGTACCTTGTGGTAGTTTTATCAGAAATTGAGATGAAATGATCGCTTCCTGAATATGAAAATCAGTTTAAATAGCAAGTACTCGGTCTGGTCATAATTAGTTTGTGTATTACTGCCGTTCTAGTAATACCTACTCTTCAAAATGGACTCGACTAAAAAATTTAATAATCCGAGCCCTGAAGAGAAAGCTAACTTTTTTAGCAGATTATTTTTCTGGTAAGTTTATTTTGCTACAAAGTAAAAAGTGTATAAGAAGTAACAGAATGAGTGAATTAGTTTATAACATAAAAGCTTCTTAAAATTATACCGAAAATTAAATAAAACGATTGTTTAGTTTTTTGTCAATTCTTATTATACCTTATTTAATAATATAACTTGATATAAATTCACAATTTAATATTTAAATCAAATTATCCTTAATATATCAAATAACTCTTTCAGTTATAAATTATAGGTATTTTTTTGAATAAATAGGATTTTGTAACATCATCTGCTTTATATTTTTGTCTTTGTGTCTTTATTTTGTATTTTTTTTTAAATTGTCCATAGCTTTCTTTAATATGTTTTCTCGTATGTTTTATTATTGTGTAATTTTTTTGTTATTTAATATTTATTTTGTTAATACATATTTGTAATTCATATTATTATAGATACTTTGTCAAATTAAATTGATTATTATACTTCAATTAATAATCCAAAGTACAAATATGTATGTGATTTTCTACATTTATTTTTTTGATGTTTAAATGAGGATACTTGTCTATGATATATCTTATTTTACATGTAATTATTATTTATAATATAGTGCCTATATAATATTTACCTACATATATTCATAATTAATTTCAAACCTCTTAGTGATTTCAGACTTTATACTTTACATTTTTTACTATTATAATACAAAGTTTATGTACTTTTAAACTAAAATTTAATTCTTAAAAAATATATGAAAGGATATTACCAATTATTGAAAATTTATAAACTGGAATTCAGTTATGTACATTTTCTGTATAAAACTATTTGCTTAAAGGAAATAGTAAAAAATTACCAAATACAAAGCTGTTAAGTGAGTAAATGGTATACATTACAATATACTTTTAATTTATATTAAAATATGCACTGTGTATTCAGATATAAAAAATATTATAGAGATATTTTACATAATTTATTCTTTGCAGTTGGGTTCTTCCTTTCTTTAAAACTGGTTACAAGAAAGACTTGGAAGTTAAAGATATTTATAACAGCACCCAAGAAGATCTGTCAGGTCCTTTAGGAGATGAATTGGAAAGGTAATGTTTTAATTTACTTTTATTTTTCGTAAATTCTGAGAATATAAAGTTGCCAATATTTTTATACACAAGTCTAAAACACTTTTTTCTCTTATTAAAACACTAAAGTGAAAAATTACACTTATTTAGATTGATCGGTCTCATATTACAGATGAAATAAATATAGTTAAATGTGGTTAAATGCATTAGTGTGACATTGTCAATATGAAATAATATGAAATTATTCTTAGTGTGCTTAATTTAATTTGTAAGCGAGATATCAGGGAAAAATTCTTTATTTAAAATAAAAACTAAGAAACTATGCTCCCAAACTACTTTTTAAATAATAATAGAGAATTTTAGAAGGTAAAAATTTAGATGAAATATGTTTTCTTAATATTATGTCCAGTAAAGCGTTAGATAAATAACTTTTAATTTTAATGAGTATTTTTACCTATATAGTACCCTTGTATACAGTATGTCCCCGGATTGTCTTTACAAGAGGAAATACTTTTTTATTATTGACATTTTGAGAAAAATGCATTCTTCATAAAAAAATTTGCATGTTTTAAAATGGTTAATCCTGTTAACGTTTCAGAGAAAATTAAAGAAAACACATGAAAATATAGTTTTCCTAAAATTCAAAACGCGTTTTTTACGGTAATATAATTTAGTTTTTATTTTTTGATATATTGTTATTGATATAATTTTAATTAGCGTCATATTTTTTGCTTTTTTAAAATGTTAAAAAAGCACAAAATCCACAAAATCTATTTACTTCAATGCTACAGAAAGGACAATAATAGGTATCAGAAAATGTGATACTTACTTTATCAACAGAAAAAAATATGATGATAATCAAAATTAATTAAAACCATCTATCAAAGAATGAAATGGAAATTAGATTACTTTAGAAATGCCCTTTGATTTTGAGGAAAAAATTTAACTACATTTTCATGTTTTTCTTTAATGTTCTCTTAAATGGTACGGAAATTTGGAATAGTATAAAGGGGATTAACCATTTTAGAACAAGCACAAAATTTTATGAAGAATGCATTTTTCTCAAAATGTCAATATTAAAAAAGTCAGGGGACATACTGTATATTCTTATAATACCTATTTAAAAATATTTCATTTTTGTCTACGTCTATCTCCCTTTGGTATGAAAGATGTCCGTTTTATATCAATTTAAAATAAAAAATGAATCCATTTTTTTAAAATAAAAAAAAACGAATAAATGTAAATTATACATATTAGCTTTTTAACGAATTAGATTTTATATTAAATCAATTTTATTAAAAATTTGGTTCTCAGTGACTTTTTTAATTTTAATATTAACTAAAGTCTGTCCAACGAGAAGTTCACTTCCTGTAGCCTGTAACATTTGTCTGTCATTTTACTTTCCAGATAAATTTTATTTTCTCTCATTTTTTGGTTGTGTTCTGTCGAAATATTTCAGTTCCTGGCTCATTGGACAGTGTTTAATAATATACGATCCAAAAAAAATAAACGGCATTAGTACTGGCTTGGAAATAAGGATCGCTATCATTTGAGAGGCAACTTGACGCCGTTTTTTTTTCGTTCATACCGTATTTAGGTTTTTTTTTTGGAAAATTATATGACTTTTTTTAAGTGCCAAAATCAATAATTAACCTGCTTGATGGAAAAAAACTCGTTAATCACATGGTATTTAATTATAATAATGTGTTAGAGACTTCTGTAATTTGTGTTATTTATTATAATGATATTTATTTTTATGCTAAGGCGAGATTTTCAAAAGAAAGTAGAAAAACAATTAGGAGTATTATAATCATAATGATAAACAATAACAGGTCTATTTTCGATTATTGTTTGATTAAGTTATTCGTTATTTTTCTCAAATAAAAGCATTGTTTTCATTATTGTAACTTATGTTCTCAAATCGTATTGAAATGGGTTTACCAAAATAATATACCCTGTGATTAAAGTTTTATATTCAATCCGTGACTTTGAATCTTCTTGAAATTCTAATGTAATTTCTCATAAGGCTATGCGCTGACTTGGAATTTCTATGTCAGTATGTATATTTCCGTGTTTGCTATATTTTATTTATTTTTTCAACAAGGATTAATTTTTTAATCACTAAATATGAATGTTACTTTGTTTTGTCTATTTTAAAAAAGCTCTTTTCTCATTTTCTTTTTGATGTATAGCTGCATTTTTATTAAGTATTTCTTTAGATAAATTTCCCATTCTATGGATTTTAAAACGGGATTCCGATCCCGAAAATTGGAAATCCTAGTATGAATATTAAAACAATATTTTCTTTCCAATTGTATATTTTTTCCAATTGAAGGATCCAGGGGAACAACATGATAATCGCCATTTTACTAATTTTACAGGAGAGCATTTGGGCGTCTGGTGGTTATCAGGTTCTTTCCATTTATTCTATATTTTTACTAGGCATATCATAGGATTTAATAACTTATTGCTTTGCAGAGTTTATACATTTTGTAGGGACCAGTTAGACCTACTATAATATTGTAAAATCCTAAAATTAAGAAATTGGCGCTTATCAAGTTTTTCCCCTGGACCCTTCAATTATAAACTGCCTATTGAATACTATGTTTTACAATTTTATTTATCTAATTTGTTTATTAGTCTACTCTTTATCAGTTATACGAAGATATTTAAAGTATAATAACATTTAATTATTTATTGAAGGAGTTCAATAATTAAGAGCAAAATAAATACATTAATTCTCCAAAATACACCAAAATACTTTTAAAGTTCTTTTAAAGTAGATAAAAACTTCAAATGCAGTGTTGTATTGATGCTAAACTATTTTTAAAGATGTTCTATTAATTATTACATTGCTATTAATCAAACTATTAGAGTAATCACAAAACATTACATTAACATCTAACTAAAATAAATATACCGTACCATTATAGTTTTATGGTTAAGAGAGCTTTGTCTTTGATACTTAATGAAATTCTAATGTAATTTTTCATAAGAATTGTTTATCTCTCATCATAGACAGCTCACTTGGTCATAAAACTTTTGATTTTTTTATTGCATCGTATGAATATTTGAACAATATTAGATACTTTTATTTGAAGGGTCCAGGGGAAAACTTGATAAGCGCCAATTTTTTAATTTTAGGATTTTACATTATAGTAGGTCTAACTGGTCCCTACTAAATGTATAAACTTTGCAGTGCAATAAGTTATCGAATCCTATGATATATGCCTAGTAAAAGTATAAAATACACGTAAAGAATTTGATAACCGCCAGCCGTCCAGTGCTCTCCTGTAAAATTAGGAAAATGGCGCTTATCATGTTTTTTCCCTGGACCCCTCATTTTCAATTATCAGTAGTACATAAACTACCTATTGAATAGTGCAATAGATCAGTTTGGTTTGAGATGTTTTACAATTTATCTAATTTTAGTATGAATTATTTTTTTATTAGTCATATGAATATTCTAATCTGAACTTTTTTAAATTTATAAACATGTTTCTTTATTTTTGTTTTGGATAGTATAGACAAATTTAACTTAATATTTTATGGATTTAAGTTATTTGTTAAAATATAGAAAGATTTCATTATTTATTAAGAAGTATTCTGTATACAGACTGCATTTTTTTTAAAGATAATTTTACTTTGTTACCGAATATACGTACATATTTATTTTATTTAAAATAACGCAACTAAAGATTTTGAAAAAAATAGAGATAATCGGGCTCAAAGGACATTTTGCACTAGCGGATTCTGTTCGATTACATAAATTGACGGTTTGTATATTTCCGTTAAAGTAAATTTCCAGGTTCCACCGAAAACAAATTCAAATTTGCAGACAGTATGTTTCTAGGTTGAGTAACAGTATTATCAGTGAGATGAGCAAAGTCGCTGATAATATTCAATCCATAACTAATCTATTTAACATTTTTCTGATACATATAAATTCTTCGTTAATTCTACAAGGAAAAATTGAATTCTGATAGTTTTAATCTGTAAATTGTTTACCTCAATTATCAATTTTTAGTTAATTATTTTTAATAGCGATATATATTTTTTAATTTTATTTTTGTTGATATATCGAAAAAAGTACAGAGAATTAAGCTCAATTAACGTATTGCCTCAGTCCAGACAGATTTTCAGACCTTATCACCTTATCAGTAAATTTTAATTCGCATACAGATTACTGTAGGTTAAGTAACTTTCTTATCGACGATGGACTTTTTATTAATTATCGGTAACGAGAACAGTAACGTCACTGACATCAATTGGCATGCGGAATTTAACCATAATATACACTATTTATTTATGTTTCCAAAATATGCTTAAGGCTTTATTAAATATAAAAAGTATCTGGTTCTACTTATCATTCCCTCTTTCGAATACGATAAGGCCAAAATTTAAAAAGAATTCAGTTCTAATCATAGAGAAATATGTATAAAATAAAAGAGATGTCATTTCCATAGTGAAAAATAAGCAACGTGTTTAGCCAGGATCGATAGTAGCACACCTTTGAGCCTTATCTGAACTATGACAGACATAATCGATAAAATAGTTACCTGCATTGCCTACGTAGTACGAAAAGCGGGCAGTTTAAATGTGAATCTAAAATTTTATGTATTTTTAAAAATATTACGAATTATTTATTTATTTTTAATTAAATTTGAATTAAATTTAATTGAAATTTGGAAAGTATAAACTACTGTACAATTTTTTAGTTAAATGCTAAATTAAATTTAATAATATAAACATATATGCTGAATTAACCTATTATTATTAATCTCAAATAAACTATATTAAAAGTATTTAACAACGCCACGCTAATAAGATCGTAGGGTTTGTAATCTGGCTATTATAACAATCAAAGATTTAAATAAAATAACATCGTCAAAAATTAATGCACCTTTAAGTTGGATTTATAAACTCGGCAGTTGAAATTCAGTTGAGGTAGCAAATGCTCAACACTATGAAATGAAAGCGCGAATTTATAGTCAGTTCGTTTTACGTTGACGGGGTTCAGAGATGGGTAATGTCTTAACATAATGAACTTGCTTTGCATGATACCCTTTCCTGGATCGTCTTTAAATCACATCATCGGCTGAACAAAATATTACCTGATTTTATTTCTATTTTCTTGACAATAACTTAAAAAAAACGCGAACGCCACACAAAAGGGCAAAACACAACACAAAACATAAAATTCAAATCATAGAGAAATATAAGATCTCTGCTATAAGTTCCTCCATAATTTCTCTACGAACAAACACAAAACAAAAAAACAAAGAATAATAATAATAAATGTTTATTGTCATAAGCCCAATTACAAAGAACAACGAAATAAAAAATTAATAACAACTTTTTAGTTAATAAAGCTGACAAAAGGCATTATATTGCAGATATCTAGAAAGATCTAGATACTGTTTCAGCCATAAAGTATTTAACAACTTATATATAAAAAAACTAAAATAATTATACAAAAATAAAGAGAATAAAAAGAGAAGAAATAGGAAAGGAAGAAACGAATGAATGAGATAAATGACTATATTAAATATATTGATGCTTTCTAAATATATAGATCCAGAGATGTTTTTGTGATATGATTATAAAAAGAACTTAATAGTTAATAAAGAAGTTACTGTGTCTGAAGAAGTTGGTTTTTAAACTTGTTTTTAAATGTAGTATCTGATAACTGCCAGTTTACACAAACACAAAGTACCTTTGAATAAGAAGACTAAGGAAGGAGCATAATGCTATCCATGTATTCATGCATGGTGGGCGGAAAAGGCACCATAAAAGCTCTCTACGGTGGG
The DNA here is from genome assembly GCF_002938485.1 of Sitophilus oryzae. Classification (NCBI taxonomy): domain Eukaryota; kingdom Metazoa; phylum Arthropoda; class Insecta; order Coleoptera; family Curculionidae; genus Sitophilus; species Sitophilus oryzae. The sequence continues at coordinate 7,542,875 of NW_022147434.1, read as the reverse complement.
GATCCTTGACAGTTCTGTTTGACGATTCATTTGACACATTTGAATTTGATTTGAAATTTTGTGGATTTGTCAGTCTTTACGGAGCTGATTTTATGTTATTTATTATTTATTCTACTACTGATAGTTCTATAAAGGTAGTAAATCTAGATGGAAATTGTGGCAGAACTTAAATTAACAGTGACACTATCGCGATTTATCGAAAAAGACTCAAATATTGACAAAATAGTTGGTTGTGTAGCGTGCGGTAGATCTCGGCAAAAATTGAGTGAAATAATGGAACAACTTTTCGCTAGTAAGTGACTATATAATATACATACGTGTAGTAAACCGATCATTTATGAAATTCACTTAAATTAACTAAATTATATATTTTTCAGAAGTGTCTAGCCCTAGCAGTCTACTTTTAAGCTTGACCAATCAGGTTGGTTAGCGTGGTTATTTGAAGGGTGTTAATTCATTTGTGTTTGTCAAAAACTCTAACGTGATTGGTCGGGCTTAATAGTTGCCTGCTAGGGCTAGACACAAGTTATTTTTCTTGCATTTTAGCTTTTATTTATTACTTGTCAAAGATTAGATGTCAAAGAATTTAGATACGTTAATTTGACTTACCTGCTTCAGTAGCGTATCAGATGTTTGTGTTAATAAATACTTATTATAACTTATCTATTTTTATTAGAATTATATATTTTTATAACAATTTTAATAACTACCAACATTTATTCACAACGTAAAATAAAACAACAAATTATTGAGTCTACCCCACGTCTACCCTACATCATAGTTTTACATTTTTTAAATAAAATTAGAACGACACTGATAAACCGGAATTTAAGTCGGCCATATTTGAGGCCCATCGCGGTGTACCTAAGATTTTTGATATGCTCCTTCCTTAGTCTTCTTATTCAAAGCAAAGTACAAATAATTGTCTTGTCACTTGTCAATGTTATCATGATCTTGTCATGGCGTGACAGGCCCTAACTGAACTATGCAACATTATGGCCAAATCCATGTGCAGCTTCTCCCAATGTGAAGAAGAAACGACAGAACATCTTTTATGTCAGTGCGTCGCGACAGCCTGACAAATGAGCGATTCTCGGTAATGGGCAATGATTACCAGAGACTACGTAAAGATTTCCAAGTTGCCAAACTACAATTTGCTAGACTTTGTGAAAAGGAAAGGACTGGAGAATATAACCTAAGGATCGGAAAATGACCACAATAAATCTGGAAAGGTCGCAGTGGATCAGGCCGATAGACATGTCGAAGAATCTAATCTAATCTATGGATTTGTTCATCGGCTAAGAAGAAACAGACTTACCCTGAAAAGGGCCGGAAAACTTACTCATGATTATAATTACTAAATGTAGAACATAGATAAATGAAACAAGTTTAGATTGGAAAGTGCCCATAAGGACAATGTAAACACTATTTGGCGCTATTCTTGCAACGGTCGCGACCCAAAACTTTTGAAAATTTCGGAGCGGTTCGGCTTTTTCCGGAATTATATCGCCAAATATTGTTTATTCAAATTTATTATTATTTTCGTTTAATTTTATAAATAAAATACAGTGTGTTGCATACAAGAAACTTTATTTTATATAAGGACGCGTGCATGAAATACCTATGAAACATTGGAAACCGACGTTATGCCACGATCCACGATGGTTTTTGCAGTTCACAGTTAGCAGCACAGCTTTTTAAGTTTTTAATGCCACTTTTTCACAATTATCACCGGTTGGAGTAAATAAAACTTGAATTAAACTCACAAGATAGCAATAATTACTTTGAAAATGGACGCTATAAACACTTTTCGGGATTCCTTTAATGAAGCGGTTTAGATTTTGAAAAATTATTATGATTTTTGAAGATTCTGATTTTGACAAGAGTAAATTATTTCTGTTTTTGTTTGCCGTTGTTCTTAGCGACCGCTATAGCAGCGCCAGATCGCGTATAACGGTCGCGACCCAAAATAATTTCGCGATCTAAAATTTATACGGGCTTTCCAATCTAAACTTGTTGCATTTATCTATGATGTAGAAGAACATCCAACAACGGTAGAAGCTGCTGAGAAAGATATGGAAGAAGAGGAAGATATCGAATGCAAAGTAATAGACGTGTCTCAATTGACATAGGCTACTCTGACTCTGACTAGTTTAAAAAACGTTCTTGCCTTTTTTGCAATGTTTCTACAGTTTTGAAATAAAAAAATATTTAAAAAGTTGTTTTTTATAAATTACCAGTGTTACCGTAATATTACCGATTTATAAATTACCGATAATTTTACATCACTAATTACGTAACATTGGTAATTTATAAAAAAATAGCTTTTTAAATAATTATTTACTATATTGACTGAAATGACGACCGATGGCAAATTATTTAAAGTTGTGTGGTGAATGTAATCGATCGTCATTTTTGTAAGGTAACTTGACGCCGTATATATTATTGTTATAAGCATGAAGCAATTAAAGGCTTAAAAGCTAAAACAGGTACAATTATAGTTATTACTATATTTAAATAAGTTAAATGAAAACAAAATCTTAAAATTATTATCATACAATATTTTTAATTTGATAATTAGGTTAAAATTTTTGGAGTATCTCAATTATGTTTTTATTTATTACTTGTTATTTACATAGTATTTTATCTCACAAGTTAACTTAATATCAAAATAACGGAAGTGTTAGTTAATCTGACTTCAAAAGTTGATAATTACACAAAACGATAATTATTTAATAGTTAGACTATTTTATTTTTGATGTATGTTTTAATTAGAAAACATTTGTATATTGTACATGTTACAAATTTAACTAAAACGAATTTAACAACGACGTTTCACTTTATATTATTTTTTGTCTTTCTAAAAACACATAACCCCGTAGTCACTATGTGTGTATGGATCTGTATGGACGCACGGTGGCATCAAATTGACGCATCAGTGCATACTGAGTATGGAGCTATAAACCTTAGTACTAGAATTCGAGATTAATAATTGTCCTAGATTGATTTTATTTAATAAAATAAAAAATGTTTGTGTACTCTATCCGCATATTTGAAGTGAAACTTCTTACTAACAACTATTAAATTGAAGGATTTGAAGGGCATATTTGAAAAAGTGTAGTTTGAAATGTTGAAAAAGTAATAAATTAAAAATTAATAAATAATTTGATTCACTTTTACAAAATTTGTATTAAAATGACCGTTTGTCCGTCTGAGGACCCCATTCGGGCACCTCTATCCATGTGCCAAGTTTGGTTCCAATTGACCCATAATTGAGGAAAATCTTGATGATATCGTCCATTTAGAGGCATCGATCGGTTCGAAACGTCGAGGGCGCCATCCTGTAGCCCGTCCTCAATTATGAACCGAAATCGACCCACATTTTTCTTCAATATCAAATCCTTAGTCCCACCTTGATGAAGATGTAAACGAAACGTCGTTTACATAGCCTACCGTCCAAATTTGGTCGTGATCGGACGACATCAACTTTTTACCTTTTTTACGTCAAAACTAACTGACACTGATACGTGTCATACACGGTCAAGTTGGCCATCGACATACCAAATTTCATTTAAATCGGACGATTTTTTCTAAGCTGTAGGCTGTTCTTACCACTTTTCCTCTCGCGTGTTGTGTCACGGCCTTGAATTTTTACTTCCAGCGCGCCAAAAATATTTGTTGTTTTTTGATTATTTATTATTTTATTTGTATTGCTAAATTGTATTTTTTGGATGTCGTCTGTCGAAATCTTCCATAAATTGCGGGACAGACTGCTATATTAAAGGTAATAAAAGAAGTTAGTTATTTAAATAAAATATAAAACATTTTTATTATATATTTTAGCTTATAAACTAAATTTGTTTTATTTATGGGAAGTAGACTAGGTGTTATGTTTACATTTTACATTTTTTTGTTTACATTTTTAGAGAGAATCATTATTGATATTGACCCTCGTTATGATATTATATTTTTAAAATTAATAATTAACAGATTTTAACTGATTATATTGATATAATTGGGTCATTAGTGTTTTTCATAAATGAAATTTTCCAGATATCAAAAAACGTCAATTAGATTTTGATGGTAAATATTGAGCATTTTTGTAATTTGTTTTTGATAAATAATGTTTTATTTACAAAATATTTTATCTCAAAAGCCAGTTTAATATCAAAACAATTTAAACTCAATTATTTTGAAAAATCTAAAATGACATAATGTAATAATTTAATTTTTATTTTTTTTTCATCATAAAATTAAATCTGATTTATCAATTTAATAGAAACAAATTTTAAATTCACAGGTCAACAAAATTTCTTAGTAAAGTAAGTTAATAATATTTGTCTGACTAATTTATTGTAAATTAAATATACTTAAGTGGCAGCTAAACTAATCAACCTAGCTAGTTGAAAGATTTTTCGGGATTTATATTATTTATTTACTCTAGGATATACACTTGACGTTAGTATAAATTGATTGAATTGATACTGTCTACATTACACAAATCCTTAGGTAAATTATAGTAAATCTTACTTTAAGATATATTTTTTATAAAAGATTTTGTTATTTATATTACGATTTATATTATGTATAGTCTGTTTCTTGGATAGAGATTGCCAAGTCTAAAGAATATACATAGTTACCGACTAAAGTATTACATAAATTGCCTGATTGTATTTTTCCATAAATATAAATTTTCCAGACTTTATCAAAGAATTTTAATTTGCACACTGAAGAGTGATTTTTTGTATTTTAATTATCAACTTTATTATTATCTCCAATGGACTTTTCCTCATTATTTTATATAAACATTATTATGAATAAATTAACAGTTTTTTTAAATTTATGTATATCAAGTAATACAAGTTTTAGTGCATTAACAAAAATTGTGTTTAAAAAATTTGATTCTCTGGAAAAGGAATCCGAAATTTAGATTTTTTTTGCAAGAAAATTACAAAATTAATTCAGTACCTAATATACTAGAAACTAGTTGACAGGGGCGCATAGACAGGACGTGTAATGAGAGTAATTACCCCTCCCAGAAAGAAATTGATAAATAAGATAAAATGTATAAAAAAATTGTCACAAAAGAAATTAATAATATCAATCAAAATAGTGAATTCAGGTTTATATTTTTCAAAAACCTTTCGGTGAAAATGTAATTAAAAACTATTACATTATTTAAATATATTGCTACTACCCCTGCCAAAATTAATCTCTCAGCGCCGCTGAGAGTTGCTAATATCATAATAACGAGTTTGAGCAGTTGAGTAATGCTTAAAATTTATATTGTAAATGTATGTTTCTTGTTTTATCTTGAGCATAATAGCTATATTTTTTATGTTACACCAAGCTAATTGAAGCTTTTTTTAAATGAGCTGACACCTCGGCTGACACTCAAAATAAGTTTAGAATACAGACACCATCCAGACACAAACTTTTCTGTTGTTTTTTACTAGTACATAATTTTGCCTTGACCAATAATATATCACTTGTATATCTGTACTCATCTATTTTAACTCCTTGCCTTGTCCGAAGCCAAAAGGGATAAAATATACCGGACGATCGAAAATAAACTGCTCCCGTTGGCTTGGAAATGATGATCGATGATATTTCTCATATAATTTTACATATAAAATGACAGTGAGCTTCATGTCATAGCCATCGCCGACGCCGCACTATGGGGTATTTTACCTCAAAACCTGGCCAATAATATTTTTATTTTTTTTTTGCATTCTTCCGCCTTTTAAAACGTGAGAAAATAAAGAAATTGCTACATACCTAGCGTTTTTTTATTGACAAGATTAAGATTGAATTATACAGGGTGGTCCGAACTGTATTCCAGAAACTTCAGCAGCATATTCTGCAAAATAAAAAAAGCGAAAATGTTCGTATAAATGTATGTTTTAAAATGCTTAGTTTCGGAGATACAGGGTGTAGAAGTTTCATTTTTATTTCGATTTTTTCCAAATAATTTCTGAAGTAACATCAATATTTTGGATAAAATTTGGTGTCTGGGAGTTTTTTGATATGAGAAATTCGATTTTGATGTCAATATGGCTCCTACTTGTAGAGGGCGCCACCTACATATTTTTAACTGGTTTGAAGAGTAATAACTTTTCGTCCGTACCTGTATAAAACTACTAAGTAAAAAAATATACATTTACGACGTTTTTAACGTAAAAAAGATCTTTTAATAAAAATCGCTACGAGTAATAGTTCTCGAGATATTTGAAATCGAAATTATCAATACCTGTCATCAGTGACATAAATTAAACATGTTGACTAAATAGTTAATAGACGGAAATCATAAATTTGTAATGTTTTTGTGCCAAGTCATCACCAATCATAATTTTTTCGAAGAAAATTTTATGATTAATTTAAAAAAATAAAAATTTTCCAAATATATCTTTTTAGTCCAATAACTATCTACTCAACATGTTTATTTCTTGTCAATAATGACATGTATTGACTATTCCCATTCTAAATATCTCGAGAAGGGTTGCTCGTAACGATTTTTACCAAGAGACATTTTTTACGTAAAAAAATACGAAAATGTATATTTTTTCACTCAGCAGTTCTATACAGGTACGGACAAAAAGTTATTACTCTTCAAAACAGTTAAAACATATGTAGGTGGCGCCCTCTACAAATAGGAGTCATAATGACATCAAAATCAAATTTCTCATGTCAAAAAACTGTCAGACACCAATTTTCATCCAAATATTGACGTTACTTCAGAAATTATTTGGAAAAAATCGAAATAAAAATGAAACTTCTACACCCTGTATCTCCGAAACTAAGCATTTTAGGACATACATTTATAAGAAGTTTTTTATTTCTTTTTATCTGCAGAATATGCTCCCGAAGTTTCCGGAATACAGTTCGGACCACCCTGTATAATGTAAATACATATGTTTATTCAGGGTGTCTCTCAATAACATGTCAATACTCGAAGGAGTGATTCCTCAGGTCATTTTATGGAGAAAAGTTCCCATAAACATAGGTCCAGAAATGCATTGTTTCTAAGATACAGGGTGTTGAAAGAGAAAAACACTACATTTTTATTCGATAAAAAAAAATTGTAACTGCCTAACTCGCAAAAATAGCAAAATTTCTTATCAAGGCCTTCTAAAGGAATACTTAAGGTACAAAACCACCCAGATTGATATACTTGATAAGGTTCGATTACATACTGAAAGTTTACATAAACATTCTGTTATAAATTAAATAATATGTCTATTATTGAACTAGCAGATTAATATTGTTACTACAATAACTTAACACAAGTCAATAAATCAACTACAAAATAACAGTTATACTAAAGAGTAATACTAAACAAGTCTTTCTTCAACCCTTCCATACTGATATAAGATCAATAAAAGATCGCGATTAGAAAGAAAAACTAAGATAATTATTATTAAGTAAATTTTCTAAAAGCACAGCGATACACAACCCGTCTATTCGAAGAACAATTTGTGATTAGCGTGGAGTGGTCATTGACCCCTACCACCCACGCTCGAATATATTCATGTTTTTACAAATAATTCCTGGTATTGGTTGGTTGATATCTTGAATTTAGATTTTTGAATATTGGCCATCTTTTTGGGTTAAATACCCTTTAGTGCGCCGATTTTTTTCGATAATATTAGATTACATAGATTTTGTGACTATTGGCTTGTTCCAGTTACATTCTACATTCACCCCATCCGATATGCTTAACTTGGACACTGAACTCTTCGCATAGTAGAATATAGAATGAGTAAGAATGGGGGTTAACCACCGCGATTTTAAAGATTTATTGTGTCTCCCTTTCTTGAGTTATATCTCATCATACAGTCTATAACTCATCATACATGGGGATCTTCCTGTTGTAGGGGGGACAGAGTATTTCCCTTCCTTCTCTGACAACAGATGTTAATTTTCCGAGGAGTGGGCATCTACCTCGTACGAGGGTATACACTCTTCCACGGTTGGGGTTAGCCCTCCGTGCCTTTCACATTCGAGGAGCTTGTCTCCGGCTGAGATACCCGTGAGGTGGGGGCTAGAGGATCTGTCTCCATTTCTCAACCTCTTTAACTTGGTCTCTCTGTAGACCTGATATAGGTGTTGTCCCGAATCTATAATAGAGGATATATCCCTCTTTCTCTGTCGTCTCCTTGGATTTGAGGTCAATAACACCGCAAGGGTTTGTCGGTCCACTTCTACAGAGCCCCGCATATGGGAGACGAGAATACAATGGGTTCCCCCCGGTGCCCCAAGGTTGAGACTAGTAGAGGCTAGTCTTCTATCTAACCACGCATACTTTTGACCTGGTCCCGCCATCACAGGACTTAGGTTTTTGGTGAGGTCATCTCCTCTTTGTCCGGGCGCGGGCGGTTTGAGCTAAGACCCCCACACACCCTCTGCCCATGATACACATGACAACAGACAGTAGAGGGTGTCTGGTATGAAAGACAGGGTGGTTCAATCCGGTATCGTTATACGTCTGGAGTTAATCACCGCGACCTTACAGATCTATTGTTTGTTCCCTTTTCTTGAGTTATAACTAGAGATGGGATAACTCGAGCGAAAATTCGCTCGAGTACTAGATTTATGAACTAACCGACATTGCTCGATTATGAACGCAAGCGATCCTAGAATGAAATAAATTGAAATCCGATTTTAATGTGACATACTCGATAAAAAGTCGAGCGAATTTTTTACATACATTGCAGGTAGCAAATGTATACGACGCTGTATATATATTTATCTGTTGCGTATCTGAGGGACAAAATTTTCCGATCTACATCGACAATGCTTGGAAATAAACTAAAACCAAATCAATATATTATCAAGCGAATCGCTCGTCTTGCCATTCAGCACCGAAAGAATATGTGACTTGCGCACGCAACTTACTGCTTCGCGCTTGGCGTTAACGAGTACTTACAACAAGCGACGGACGAAAAATCGAATTTTTAAATACGAACGATATTTCGCTCGAGCGATCGCTCTGTTATTGCAATCGCTTGAAACTCGAGTTCTCGATTATTGAAATTAATCGGTTTTTCCCATCACTAGTTATAACGTGTTATAACTCATCATATAGTCTCAGAGCTTTGACAAAAGCCAGCATCTGAGACGGCTCCACAGAGACCAGCTCTCCATCTTCGACATTAGCCGTACCTAAGTTTATGACGATCGGTTGTCGTCTCGGCGCACTCAGTGGCGAGGTGTTCTGGTGTTTCCCTATTTTCTCCACAGAATCTGCATTCGCCGTTGTTTCTCAGCTTCAATTTACTGAGGTGCTCGTTGAGGAAACAGTGTCCTGTTAGAAACCCCGTTACAATCCGAAGATTGTTCTTACTTAAATCAAGGAAAATATATGATTTTTCTCGGTCTTAAGTTCTGAAGAATTTTTTCAGATAAATGTGTAATGTATGTGTACTGTAATCAGATATAAATATTGTATAAAAATGTCTCTTTAATAATTAATCTAACTAGTTGGATGACTGAAGTTATAAAGATGACGATGAAGCATAAAAATTAGAAAAATCTAAGTACGTAACTCAGCTATTGTAAAAACTGACTTTAAAATATTACTTCCATTTGTGATTACATATTTTCTTATTGTTTTCAAAGTCTCTTGTTTCTCGGCTACTTCCATCGTGTTCTCTTGTTAAAGAAGTATGCTTCAATTAAAATGTTAATCTATTTGATATTTTTTAAGATAAAGTCAAGTGTTAAATAAAATATTTATCAACAACTTAGAAATTTAAAATTTTTAATTTACTATTAATTATTATTTCTTTTAATTACGATGTTTATTAAATTTATGAGTTCATAAAGTACGTCATTATGTATGTCAGGAATAATTCGTTATAAATAATTATAGAAATGTGTGGTTATCGCTTCTTCAATTATTTAAATGTTAAATGTCAGTTGATCTAGTCTCATCACGTAGTTACGTCAAAGATTAAGGTTACGTCATCGATTAGATAGCATATACCCTATGACCGAAAACGGCATTACGCTGGCTTGATATATGACGAATCGATGACATTTACCATATAATTTTACCTATAAAATTACTTAATTTCCATCAATTTGACGCCTTTTAATCATGTGATACTAGATATTTTTTAAATCTTTCATTTTAGATTTATGAACATAAATGTTATTTGAATATAAGAAATACATTGTATTAAAAAATTCAGTTTTAGGAAGTTTAATGACGAGATCTAATGCTATCATTTATTTTGGCATTGTATTTGAGCGTGTATTTAAATGTTTAATAAAATTTCTTAGTTTTACAGAGTTACTGTATTTTGTAAGTAATTCTTCTCACGCACCTATTAAATGTTATCAAACGTATCAAATGACTTTAGAGGCAATAAAGCGTCAGTTATTAAGCATTTAGTATCAAAATATCCGTGTCAGTGTTAATTAGGAAGCGTGGGTTAATTCATAGAGCAATGTAGGCAAGTTTTATTGAGCATCAACACCCTCCATTTCATTTTACGACCTTTTTGTACAAAATTAACTCACTGAAAAAAATTATGGGAACATTGAAACCGAGATATTTTTTTACGATTAGTAGTTATTATCGATCCTAGAAATTTTGCTTATCCGTATAGCTATAATATATATTTTTTTAACAAGGTCAAAGACGATCAGTAAAAATCGTTTTTTTACCTAAAATTATTATGGTAAAAATAGCAACACATGAGGTATATCAATATTGCCAAATTTCTTCATCTACACTTTACACTTCATTAATGTACTAAAATTTTTTATGGTACGATACCTGTTGCCTGACCTATTGGGGGTAGTAAAAAACTTTTAATGTATGCCTCAACAGACGTCAGTTTATTAACACATGTCAATTGTGCAGACCAGTCTGCGCAGTTTTAACTGTGGAACAGAATGTAAACAAGTATCTTTCATATTTGATAAATGATGTTTGTATTCTCTTCTATATAAAGTAAAGTAAAGATTAAATTTCAGTTAACGTCTCTTTTTTGCTGCCAGGGCTAATCTGGATGGGGCCTACTTTGTTTACGCGGAATTCGAACCGCGGTCCTCGGCTATATCATGGTCAATGGCCTATCGACTTGGCAAGTGTCTAAATCGACTCTTACTCACGAGATATCCGATCTCATCCGGCCTCGAACCGGCGTGAACGAGCAGTGTGTGTCAATAGATTTTACACTTTTGCCTTTTTTTGGACAACAGCACGATACAGAGTTTCGAACCGGTCACCCGTCCATCCACTAGTATCGTCTTACGTCGCTTAACTTCGGTGTTCTAATGGGAACCGGTGTTTCGACGTAGCTGGGCCGTTGCCCTCTTCTATATAAGCTTGTCGATTTAGTTGATTATTCATATTATAATTCGTCAACTTATTATCAAGTTTATTAGTTATGATGCATCATTCATTACGAAAATATGTTTTGTATAAAGTGGAAAATAGAACTTTATTTTTATTCAAAATAATCTGTCTGATCTACTGAAATATTATCTATTAATTACTTGGATCATTTGAATGAAAAACAAATATTGTCGAGATGTTGAGTAAACATGTGTTCTACAGGAATCAGAAATTAACAAATAGATTTATTATTTTATTTCCTTTTTCTTACTTTATTTTTTATTTTCTTCGATTTTATTTTTTTACTTTGTTGAAATGCAGTGATGGGCGGTGGGTAAATACCTGGTATATGCTCAGACGGTCTAGGGATATATCCACTGAGAAATATTGTAAATATATTCCTGGTATTATACTGAGTATTTATTATGCGGTGGTCGGGGAATCCCTTTACAAAATTAGGGTATTCACATAAATTGCACCGCTCCGCGCCGGCGCCGGCGTTGTGCTGTTGTGTTATTGATAGAATTTATTGGCTATTGTGCACTCTTCTGTGCATTCTTTGACTAACTGGTAATTTTCTGACCATTCTTAAACGTTTCTTGAATGTTGAATTTAAAAACAAATTGTTAAAAGTGGCGCTATACCCATATAGGATTTTTTTGGAGAGATGAATCCGCCACATAGGTATAGGTATTTTTTCACAATTGTTGTTATTCAAGTATACCTTAAAGAGTACGCTGTACTTTCGGGTCGCTCTCAGGGGTCGGGTAAAGCGGGTGTATGGGCGAAGAAAATATACATTATATTTCAGAAGTATGTCCTCAGGCTTAGCCCGATCCTGTCGTGTTAAGCCACACCAAAAATTCCAAACACACGTGCTTTAATTAATAATTAAGGTTTGCAGAGCTGCAGCATTTGCCATAAAATAGCGAGCAATTTGTTTCAAAACCATATAAATCATATATCACTGTAATCACAAAACTTCAATCTATTTCCGTATTGCAACGAAATTTTGAATTATGTTTTTATGTATTTTCGAGGAAATTTAGTCCAAACATAAGGAATATTTTGTTGATGTTTGACCATCAAAATCTTAAAAATAAAGAAGTTGTCTAAAAATGTGCTCCAATACGGATATAGTATAATCCTTTATCTTTAATTTCCTTCTTCATTTATGTAAAAATACCTAGCCAGTTTTACATAAAACGTTAAATGCCGAACGCTTATTTTGCTACTTTTTCGGACTAGTGAAATGGACTCTTAAATTAACAAATTATACAGACTATAATGGTATTTACCCAAATTAAATACCGGGTGCGTCTCAAAAGTGGCTCACCCCTATAACTTTTTTATTTTTTCAAATAAAACAACGATATTTGGTATGTGAATATATGACATAAATTGGGATCGATTGACGTATCCAATTGTTATCGGTCACTTCTGGTTTCACCGGAAATGTCTACAACTTTTGATTTTTAAATGGCACTGTGAATAGAATTACATATCATATGTCAACTTTTGACATTTTGGCATATGATTTATTTGAAATTGTAACATGCGGTTTATAACGACAATTTGACTCAAAATACCAAGTGTGTGGTATCAAATTATTCGTAAAAAAATGCATTTTCCAAATATGCTAATGAGCAACCCTCGTTCTATTTAAAAAAATTGAGGTATGATTAAAAATACGATTTGGATTGCAGCCATGGCACTCTAGATTGAGATTTAAACTAGAATTTGTTTTTGAGCGACTATGTCAAAAATTGATATATGGTATGTCATTCGATTCAGAGTGCCATTTTCTATCGAATAAAGTAAAAAAATACCGAGAGTGACATTTAAAAATCAAAAGTTGTAGTCATTTCCGGTGAAACCGGAAGTGACCGAAAACAATTGAATACGTTAATCAATCCCAATTTATGTCATATACTAACATACCAAACCTCGTTGTTTTATCTGAAAAAATAAAAAAGTTATAGGGGTGAGTCACTTTTGAGACGCACCGGTATACCCTGTATCCTGTATTTACCCACTGGGTATATCCGAGTGCAAGACCTTGGATATTTACCCTAATTCCAATATACCGGGTGTTTGTCCATCTCTGCTGAAATGGAATGGATTCTAGTATTGTTAATAGTGATTTATGATTACTACTGGAATTTGATCTCATCATTCATTATTTTTTTTAATTAAATATCAAAATTATTAAATCTATTATTTTTGAACGACCATTGGAGTTATTGTAATCTTATTATACCCTGTTATTGTAATCTTATTATACCTTATATTGCGATTTACCAATCAATTGAATGAAATATTTCTGTTTCAGAAATTGGATTGCGGAACTAGAAAGAGCAAAGAATGGACCCCGAAAAAGACCTATAGAACCAAGTTTAAAACGAGCTATATTTAAGACCTTCGCCAAGTCATACTTCTTTTATGGAGCTTTTATATTTATTCAGAGTGTTATCATAAGGTAAGCTAGTGATAAGAATACGTCTACATTGCGACGTACTGTATTTCCAAGCACATACATATTGAGGCACATACATTTTTTAGATTATTTATGTTTGTTTTAAATGCGTACGAAAATAATTCATAAAATTTAATAAAGAATCAGGTAGAGGTTAATCGTTTACTTTTCATGTAAGTAACGTTTGTATCATTTATGCGAGACATGACGACGGAATGAGAAAAAGCGGTTACTTCCAGTTATCGTTTTAACGATTACTATAGACTTGTTGTCGATACTGCTGGCTATACAGTTGTAAGTTATAAAAAATCATTCGCCAAGAAGGTGATCGTAAACGTGAAGCATTTTGCTGAATATTTGTTTTATGGTGTTTTTATACAGAGTGGTGCTTCTCAAACGACACGGTGTCTCTAGAGAAAACGAAAATTTGTATTGAAAATTATTTGGAGTTTCCAAAAAGGATATAAAGGGTGGTCCGAACTGTATTACATATAATAAAAATAAGTAAAAAAGTTCGTGTAAATGTATGTCCTGATATGCTTAGTTTCAGAGATACAGGGTGTAGAAGTTTCATTTTTATTTCGATTTTTTCCAAATAACTTCTGAAGTAACGTCAATATTTGAATGAGAAATTTTTGGCATGAGAAATTTGATTTTGATGGCAATAAAACTCCTTTTTGTAGAGGGCGCCACCTATATGTTTTAACTGATTTGAAGAGTAATAACTTTTCGTCTGTAACTGTATCTACTGAGTGAAAAGATATACATTACCGTGATTTTTTACGCAAAAAAGTCTCTTGGTAAAAATCGGCTACGAGCAACCATTCTCAAGATATTTAGAATGGAAATAGTCAATACATCAATACATGTCATTATTGACAAAAAATAAACATGTTGAGTAGATAGTTATTTCACAGATTAGGTATACTATATGTATACAGATAAAAATCTTGTCCCTAATTCGTGGTACGAAAATTGTTTTTAATGACGATGAGCAAACGAGTAAAATTTCCTGTGCGCAAAAATAAACTCGCGTTTAAACAGCGTAATAACTGGGCCGGTCAGGCGCTGTGCACAATTTTAGAGGCCATAAGTGGGCGTGCTATGTGCGCAAACTAGTATCCTAACTAGTGCGCGACTCCGAAAATTGGAACCACGAAAAACAATGCTTTTGACGATAAGTTTATAATCTGTGGTTATTTGGCTGAAATGATAAATTTGGGAGTTTTTTATTTTTTTAACTTAATCATAAATTTTTCTTCGAAAATATGATGATAAAACAGTTTCTGTTGAACTTTTGGAAAATAAACAATTTAAATTTATGACATTAGTTTCGTAACTATTTTAGTCAACATGTTAAATTTATGCCATTGATGACAGGTATTGATAATTTCGATTTCAAATATCTCGAGAACCATTACTCGTATTTTTGGCAAGGAAATTTTTTTCGTTAAAAATGTCGCAAATGTATATTTTTTTACTCAGTAGTTTTATACAGGTACGGACGAAAAGTTATTACTATTGAAATCAGTTAAAAAATATGTAGGTGGCGCCCTCTACAAGTAGGAGTCATATTGACATCAAAATCAAATAATTCATGTCAAAAAACTCGCAGACATCAATTTTCATCCAAATATTGACGTTTTTTCAGAAATTATTTGAGAAAAAATCGAAATAAAAATGATAGAAATTTCACTTTGTATCACCAAAACGCATTTTAGGACATACATTTATACGAACTTTTTTGCTTATAATTAATATTAATTAACTTATAATTTAATTACTTTATGCAGAATATGCTGCCGAAGATTCCGGAATACAGTTCGGACCACCCTGTATATCAGAGATGTGTTTTTTAATAGAAAATCTGTATATTAATCGATTTTCGGATTCTACAATGGAAATTAAGGCCAGATTTATTAGTTTGCAGCGAATGTCATTTATTATACTTTTTCGTACATTTTCGGCATAAACTTCTTTAATGAAGCTGGTATTTACTGGTACTAAGTAATTGTCTTTCTAGAATCCAAAAACAATATACTTATAAGCTGTTCAATTAAAAAACACAACTTTTATATAATCCCTTTTTGATGATATATTTATAGAACTACAGTTAATTTAAAAATGTGAAAACGAAATAAACCTACATAATATGTACGCTCCAAAAATTTCGTTCCAATACAAATTTTTGTGTCTATGTTATAGGAGAGGCGCCATACCACCCTCTATTTTATTATAATAGACGAATCGCCAGTGTGAAAAGCTATGAAGAAACTGTAGAAAAATAAAATGTTTTTACATCTACATGATATATAACATGTGCATCGCCTTTAAATTAACAAAACTGTAAATATTTGTTCATTTAATTAAAACCATTCTTAAAAATTAATGCCAAATTTGAAATTTGAAAGTAATACTTATTATGTTGTAAAGTAAAATTGTAAATAGCAAAAATCATTTATAAACAAGACTGTCTTAGACCCTGCATATTGTTTATTTCTTCTTTGTTTTGTTTGTTTCATATACCGGGTGCGTCTCAAAAGTGGCTCACCCTATAACTTTTTTATTTTTTCAGTTAAACGAGATTTGGTATGTTAGTATATGACATAAACTAGGATTGATTGACGTGTTCAAATGTTTTCGATCACTTCCAGTTTCACCAGGTATGCCTACAACTTTTGATTTTTAATTAACACCCTCGATATTTTTTTACTTTATTCGATAGAAAATAACAGAATGACAGATATACAATCAATACATATGTCATAATAGAATGACATATCATATGTCAAGTTTTGACATTTTCGCATATAGCTTATTTGAAATTATAACTTGCGGTTCATAACGAAAATTTGAGTCGAAATACCAAGTGTGTGGTATCAAATTATTCGTAAAAATTGCTTTTTCCAAATATGCTAATGAGCCACCCTCTTTCCATTTGAAAAAATTGAGATATGATTAAAAATACGATTTGGGCATGTTTAAACCGGCCAGGGCAAGACACTGAAAACTTTAGACGATCAAATCTATTTTTCCAAGGCTTCTTGATTAAGAATTAGTGTTTTTACCATAACCATGGTACTCTAGATTGAAATTTAAAGTATGATTTTTTAATAAGCGAGAATGTCAAAAGTTGACATATGACATGTCATTCTATTCAGAATGTCATTTTCTATCGAATAAAGTAAAAAAATACCGAGGGTGGTAAAAATCAAAAGTTGTAGTTATTTCCGGTGAAACAGGAAGTGACCAAAAACAATTGAATATGTCAATCAATCCTAACTTAGGTCATATACTAACATACCAAATCTCGTTTTTTTACCTGAAAAAATAAAAAAGTTATAGGGGTGAGCCACTTTTGAGACGCACCCGGCATACATTTTCTTATAACATATTTTGTAATAGAGTAATAGACTAATCAATCATTACCTTGGTAGTTTTCTAAATTATATAGATATCTTCATTAGCTAAATGAAATATGTTTAGTTTGTTTAGTGTTATTGATAGCTTGTACAACAAAACATAACATCAAATATTTGAAATAAAAATAATCAATTTATAATTTGTTTTGCCGACACTATGAACATATTCAGAGGCTCAAAATGTTCGTATTTACCATTTACAGTTTTCTTGTAACGTTTGAGAATATGACTACTTTTTATTTTTTTATTCTTCTTTTGTTAAAACTATTTGAAGAAGTCCTTTAAAATATATGTATGTCTTATTCAGTTAATTGCTAGAACATTTCCTTTTTGCCGCCAAATAATGAATAATTCATAAATTTTTCAAAGTATATAATAGCTTTTTACAGTCGTGAATTGAATGGGTTAATATTTACTTAACAATAAATTAAAATTACGGTATTCATTTCAATCAAAATAATTAAATAATTTTTTAACTGGTTTGCTTGTAACTTAATATTAAGATATTACAATTTCTGAAGCACTTAATTCCATATAGTATGACAAACGGATCTGAAACAATGGTACAACGGAAAGGGGATCACAGTTTTGTAAAAACATAAGTCATTTCAAGCGAATAATCATTGGTTATGGTTGACAGATAAACAAAGCTTTAAACGTCAGTTGTCTGTCAAACGATTGGTTGACGTTTAAAGCATTGTTTATCTGTCAACCATATATGATAATAATAGCTCCCATATATAGCGTTAACGCCTTGGGAGTAGCAAGGTACAGCTTGCCATGCTAGAGCCGTTCGGTATATAAGGAAGGTAATATGGCTAGCACTACGCTTCAACCGCCTATATTACTTCAGGATTGTGAATCCCAAGTACTCATTTAAGGCTGAGTCGACCTAGGTACCTAAACTATTTTTATTTTATTAAAAATAGTCGTCTGACGAAATGCCGGGTGTAGGATTCGAACCCACAACCTTGAGATTGGTAGACGAGAGCTGTACCTCTACGCCACCGTGCACCTACTGTCAACCATAACCAACGGTTATTCGCTTGAAAAATTCGTTAGCTCTACATCTTCGACATCAGCCGTACCAAAGTTTATGGCACGATTGGTTGTCGTCTCGACGCACTCAGTAATAAGGTGTTCTGGTGTTTCCCCATTTTCCCTACAGAATCTGCATTAGCCGTTGTTTCTCAGCTTCAATACTGAGGTGTTCGTTGAGGAGACAGTGTTCTGTTAGAAATCTCGTGACAATCCGAAGACTAGGGTGGAGACAATTCTCACGACACCTAACAGTGTTGGCTGGGGGGTCAAAAAATCCTCGGGAACGCCCGTAATCAATGGACGCTCCTTTAATGAATCTCAATGCCATGTCTGCATTGTAGTTTATCAATGAAAGTTGTAAATCACTTAAATTTATTAAGTGGATTTAAATTTATTAAGCCTCTTACTTTCATTTTTTTTCGAATCTATTAAATTTATCACTGACCTATTAAAAGAGTATACCAAACGTTTCTATGTAATTTTTGATGATAATGAAAAAATGGGATTTTGAAAACGACATTGACTTCGTATTTTTAAGATATCATTGTTTATTTATTGTTACTTGAATAATTTTGTTTTGTTTAGGATTAAGATGTTTTTTCGCTAAGTCAGTAACCTAATGTATCATTACATTGTTTAAAAAATAGATATTTTTTTATATATTTTATCGCCTAAATAGAAAACTATACAATTATTATAAGTTATAAGTACATATCTTTTTATAAATCGTCACATGGCGCAATAATATCTATTTATATAGTATATCCAGCAAAAGAATATATGACAGTAAAAAAGTAGGAAAATCTCTACCTGAACTGCAATTTAAGTTAGATGTCGATAGTAATGTGGCAACTGTCAACATAGTTATCTTGTGGAATATTTTTTATCAAAAAATACTTTTTTGTTTGTAAATAGTATATTTCTCACGTTATTTACAATTTATGGTCTTTAACACGAAGAGAAATTCTACTAAATAATGTTCTGATTTTAAAGGAAATCCTAAAAGATATAGCTGTAAATATCTCACGTCACGTGATAAGATGTTTCCATGAACTATTACATCAGTGGCTGCTTACCGTGAACCCCCAAATTTATTGCTTCTTCTTGAGAAAAAAATCTAACTTAAATTTTATCATTGTTTCATTAATTCCATTTATATTAAAAACGAGAGAAATGGTGCTTTGGAAATTCGTTTTCGAATTTTTTTTTTCATAAAAATATAAAATTTTCCATAGCAAAGAAGTTACAGCGGTTTTTTAAAACTGCACATTTTTAAAAAACACCCCGGAACGGTAACAGATATCGATGTGCGGTGATTTACACACCGATATTTTTTTTCGTCTATCTGTTATAGAAAAAAATGTTTCCTTTTAAAAGTGTCCAATTTGGCCCACCGTGTACCATAACATTTAAGTGTACTTGGTCCAAGTAAAAAATCCATAAAGGCGAAAGGGAGCTGAAGGACATAAAGGCGCCTCAAAGATTACTGTCTCAAAAGGTAACTTTCTCATTGCTTTATTTATTACAACTGATTGTTTTTATTTTTACTACTTTAGAAATGATTGGATATAGATTTCAAAACTTTACCGAAGGGGAATTTGAAACCATGAATAAGACAATTCAACACGCGAAGACAAAATATGAAAGATCCAAAAAATCAATTAAAATATAAGTTTGCTTCTACATACATTTAATGTTATACTTTCCTTTTGTATTTTTGAATAAGAAATATAAAATAATGTTTATACTGTACCTATATATTTTGTATTATTTCAGACATTCAACTTTAAGATTTTTTTTAGAAATTCGACTCGGAGGTCAGAGTTGAGTAATTCCTTATTTAATGAGCGGCCGAAAAGATCAGTAAGTTCTCAGTACTTGACAGTATTTTTGATATTTTTTGAAACAAGTAAGTGATAAATTTCTAATTTTAATTTGTTTTTTTCCAATTTGTTTGACAAATTCGACTTTCTTTGTAGGGATATATTTACCGAGCATTTTTTTTCTAAGTCAATGGATATAGAGATATGCATATTTTTATTAATATTGTTTATGTTTCTCGTCAATACGATATTAGTAAAAGTATATTATACCTATCTGAAAATCCTATCAGCTCCCTTTCGTTTACATAAAATATTATATAATGTAAATGAATAGGACAATGCACACTATCCATTCCGTTTCCCTTCCGTTCCATATCCTTTCCTTCCATAAATTTTTTGGCGGACGGACTGAAGCGTATCGGAAACAGCGTTGTCAAGTTCTTACATTTGTACCAGCTCTGTTAAAATTTTGCTGATATTTATTTATGCTTTCGCCTCTTAATTAAATCTATTACCTTTTTCAAAAGATAGAAATTTTTGAAATAAAACTTTCGTAATGATATAAATTGTACAATAAAAAGTATGGAACTGATACGGAACGGAAGCTTACGTATAGCGTCAATACAATAAAAATACGGAACAGATATGGAATGGATATTGAATGGAAACGGTGAGAATCAACCTTAAAATGTCAACCGGGTTTAAAAATAAATAAAAAAATTTAGGAGAAAAAAAATAAAAATTATTAAAAACCATACAAACAAGTATATTTTGTTGGCTGTGTCATGTCCTTATTTTGTATATGTATTTGTCTTAAGTTTTTATTATAGTTTTTAGAAGAGATAAAGTTGATTCATATTAACATCCATAAAACGCCTGATCATATGTCATTTTCCTTAAGGTATTAAACTGAACAGAATACAGCTTCATCATAAATTTTTATACGTCGCGATTTTATTTAGGCGACAGATTAGATAATGTAAATTGCATTTTTATTGCAATGTTTGTACAGGGTGTCCTATTTTCGTTTGTTTTATGGGATTTTTCGTTTGTGAGTAGAGATACAAAGATGCAATTTTCATATCACTGTACTACTTTTTCTCGGTTATCTTATAATTTATCGAAAGGGTGAAAACTGACCCACAGAGTTTTTCACGTAGGATTCAGTGGCGTTACTAGTTTTTCGCTGGGAGCTGCCATTCTTGAAATATGACTCAAAGCTATGTTTTTTTAAATGGGATACCTTTAATATTATTTTTTATTTAATTTGACTTGTTATGCCCTTTGTAAAAATATAATTTACTCTATACTTGATTCATAATCGTAAAAAAAAATATCCAAAAAAGTCCTATGGGCAGGGTTCGGAAGTAGTTAATTAAGACGTAATTTACCTGATTAACTACGTGTAGTTTTTCTTCAAAAACTACGTCTTTTCCCGTTCGTTAACTACATGAAAACTACGTTAATAAACTACCTACTGATATTATGAATAATTTTACTTTATATGAAGAGTCTAAATAATATGATGTAAATGGTTATATTTAAAGCCATATTTCTTCTGTTTTCTTAAATACATTATGTGTTTTCTAAAGCTTTAACTTATTATAACCTCACCTCATACCTTTGACATTTGAAAGTTACATACATATGTTACATAAACTACACTCTCTACATAAACTACATTAACTACATATAATGTAGTTTATGTAGTTTTTAAAAGTAACATGTAGTTTTCCGAACCCTGCCTATGGGTATTTCGCTATTGGAAGAAAATCTACAAAATAAAATAGTTATTTCTTGTAAACACTGCTGCGTTAATCCAACGGAGACTAATTGTCAGCAGTAGCTTACTAATGAACAAATTTGCCTAACGGACAAAAAAATGCTTAACGTTTCGGAAAGTCTTTCCGTCATCGGAAGCAAAAAAATACAAAGAACAAAGAAAAAAAACTATAAAAATAAATAAAAAAATAAACTATATACAGGGTTGTTCACCACATACGACACGGAATATTGTAGCTAAACGATTAGATTTTTACAAATTGTAAGTTTTGGGTTCGTTGAAAGACTATTAGAGCTACAATTTAAAAATATTTTTACAAGATACAGAGCGCATACCGCAGAATCGGTAATAACAAGAACCCGAACAAAGATAATATTACTAGCCTGTACATTTTGTACATTTGTTGTTTTAAAAACAATCTAAAATGCCAATATTCCATGGGTATATATGATTGATGACTGATTCTCATAAAATATACAGGGTGTTATATTTAAATTAAACAAGTTATTGCCGTTTAAAGCTAGTAATTATTTAAAATAATTTTTAGACACTCTGTAAAAGGTAGTATAATTTTTATTATTGCAACACAATAACTGATCAATAAATAAACTTCAGTAAATAAATTTCCATATAGTCCATTTAGAAAAATACAACTTTGATATTTTTTATTTATTTGGGACACACTGTATCTTGTAAAAATATTTTTAAATTGTAACTCTAATAGTCCTTCAACGAACCCAAAACTTACAATTTGTAAAAATCTAATCGTTAAGCTACAATACTCCGTCTCGTATGTGGTGAACAACCCTGTATATGAGGTAAGAAATGCATTATTTAACTTTTTAACGTAATCAAAAAAATTGAATAAATATTTAATTTCTCGACGACATTGAAGAGTGGAAATACCAAAGTGCCAAATTTTTCTATATTAAGTTATTGCATTAGAAACGTAATAAATACCATGCTGCATGTTCTAGAATTTAGAATAAGTGGGAGGGGGTTAATCTCTGCGACTTTAGAGATCTATTGTGTCCCCCTTTATTGAGTTATAACTCATCATACAGTCCCAGGACTTCCTACGGAGACCCGTGTCCCTCACAGTCGAAGAGCTATGACCCAGGTTGGGTAGACGAAACGGTAGCTTGTGTCGCCTGTTGGGTTTAGAGGTAGGAGGTAGGCTCCCGACCCTTGGAGGAGGTGGTAGCCTGTATGCCACTTGCGGAGGATGGTCTCACGCAAGTGTCAGCCACCTCTCCTGTAGTTCTCTTTGGGTTTGGCCCCTTGGAACTGTCATTGTTACTGTTCCCAGTGTCGCTAGGGGGTTTCCCCATAGCTTCACCGGTGATGTTTTTATTACTATTATTACTAGATCTCATAGTGTTTCTATGAGTCGCTAGGGACAGTCGGTCCACTTCTACAGAGTCCCGCATGTAGAAGTAAGGGGTAAAATACAATGGGGTGCCCCCCGGTGCCCCAAGGTTGAGGCTGTCCGTAGCCCCGCCCGGTATCGTTATATGTCTTGGTGCAATTTCCTGGCCACGACACTACAGTCAGGGACAAGACGATGAGTGAGATGCTTCTTAGACCAAGCCAAGTGCTAGGGGGGATTCCCCCCAGCACCTGACCAGGAGCTTCCCCACCAATGACAAGGTCTTGCATCTCTTAGGGGAAGCTGCATGTCCTAGCAAAAGTTACAAGTGCCAAGCGAAAGCGTCTAATTCTAAAAATTTACTATTTTCAGTAGTACTGTGTTTTTCTCATTTATCTCGAAAAAATAATTTTGGCCAGTAACGTATTCTAACCCTTTCGTATTTCCACTCTTCAATTGCACAAGTGCATAAAAAATATCTATAACTCTAATTGACAGCGTGTTATCTAAAAGCTGCACAAATTCATTCTGTTTGACATGACGTACTAATTAAATAAAATAATAATACTCTTTTAAACACTTGTGTCTAGCCCTAGCAGGCAACTGTTAAGCCCGACCAATCACGTTAGAGTTTTTGACAAACACAAATGAATTAACACACTCCAAATAACCACGCTAACCAACCTGATTGGTCAAGCTTAATAGTTGACGGCTAGGACTAGACACTTCTTTTTAAACTAAGTTGATTTATGTTAAAAAGTAAAAAAAAATTGACGTCTAGAAATTAAATATTTATTCGATTTTTTTGATTACGTTAAAAAGTTAAATAATGCATTTCTTACCTCATATACAGGGTTGTTCACCACATACGAGACGGAGTATTGTAGCTTAACGATTAGATTTTTACAAATTGTAAGTTTTGGGTTCGTTGAAGGACTATTAGAGTTACAATTTAAAAATATTTTTACAAGATACAGTGTGTCCCAAATAAATAAAAAATATCAAAGTTGTATTTTTCTAAATGGACTATATGGAAATTTATTTACTGAAGTTTATTTATTGATCAGTTATTGTGTTGCAATAATAAAAATTATACTACCTTTTACAGAGTGTCTAAAAATTATTTTAAATAATTACTAGCTTTATTTTATTTTTTCAAACCTAATATAAACCGGCTGCCTACGTTAAAAATTTAAATATTGCATTTCTTACCTCATATACAGGGTGTCCCAGAAATAAGTACAAGTATTTTAAGGGGTGGTAGATCTCGATAAAAGAAACATATTTTCCCTTTATCGTTTATCAAATAAGTCTAAAATAACGGAGTTAATTTACTTTGAAAATTTCCAAAAATAATGATTTTTTGCTAAAATTTTGAGAACCACTAGATCTTTTCTGAATTTTCTTTCTTGTAAATTTAATCTAATACCTATGTTGCCATATTATCAGGAAATTATGTTTTTTTAACTAAAAACTAAAAAAAAATCCAAAAAATTTTTCTAAAAATTTCGAATTTTCAAATTTCTTTTTTCGCGAAATAAACCTCATAGGCGTGTTTCTGGGGTTGAAGTATAAATCAGTTAAAATACTTGCACTTATTTCTGGGACACCCTGTATAAGACAAAATAAAAAATATACAGGGTATCCTGTTTAAAAAATATATAAGTTTGAGTCATGTTTCTACACTGGATTCTACGTGAAAAACTCTACGGAACTCAGTTATCACCTTTTCGATAAGTTATAAAAGGTTTATAGGATAACCGAGTGTATTTCAGGAACTAAGATTTATTTATCGTATGGCAAGCACATCGTTTAACAGATATTACAAAATAATACACGTAAAAATATAAACAATACAAAAAGATATAAAATATATAAATATAAAAAGAACACGGTATATCACAAACAAAATACGCGCAACAGGAAACAAATACAGTGAGATTAAATACAAACGTCAAGATTACGTATATAGTCTATTGCAGCGTCATCAGCAGTCAGGAAATCGGAGTAGTTTCCACCGTAAGCTCTTATCTCACACTCCTCCACTATGTGGCGTACGGTTTGTCTGTCGGCTCCACAGTCGCATCTGGGTGATGGTATCTTACCCCATCTGTGAAGAGAGTCTGCACATCTTCCGTGGTTCGTGCGTATTCTGTTGAGGGATGACCATGTTTTGCGAGGCAGCTGGTACCCAGGCGGTTTTTTGGTGATGCAGGGGAGGGCTTGACAGTGCTCAGGACATGTCTCTCGCCATTGTTCTTTCCAGGACTCTACTAGACTAAAGCCCATGTTATGTAATTCCTTGGCTGTTTTCATTGTTGGGTGTCTGGATCGAAGCCTATCCATCTCCAAGTCAGGTATGTCACGATGTATAGGGAGCTGGGGGTTGTTGTTTGCCTTCCTGTACTCCCGGAGGAGAGCATTGTTCCGACGCAGATGCGCAGGTGGAATATGACTCAGGATAGGCAGAAAATGTGTTGGGGTTGTTCTTATAGTCCCGCTGACAATTCGCATCGTGTTATTCAGCTGCACGTCGACTTTCTTCGTATGAGCGCTATTCATCCAGACCGGGGCGCAGTATTCTGCTGTTGAGTATACCAGTCCAAGAGCTGATGTATGGAGCGTGTCAGCCGAGGATCCCCAGGTAGTACCACACAACTTGTGAAGGATATTATTCCTCGTCTTTAATTTGGCTGCAGTGTTTTCCAGATGCCGCTTATAGGTGAGCGTTCTGTCCAATGTGACTCCAAGATACTTTGGATACTCGTTATGTTGGAGACGATTTCCTTCGAAACGGACGTTAAGTCGTCTGCCTGCCGATTTATTACAGAGATGGAAGCATGTCGCTTCGGTTTTTCTAGGGTTTGGTTGCAGTCTCCATTTACGGAAATATGTACTTAAGGTCACCAAGTCAGACGACAAAGTTGCCTCCATTACCTCAAAGTTCTTATGCTGCGTCGCCAAGACCCAATCGTCTGCATATCCCAACTTCCTGGAGGATGTGTGAGGCATATCAGCGATATACAAGCTGAACAGCGATGGGGCCAGGACGGAGCCCTGTGGTAAACCGTTATTTAGGATCCTTTGGGCACTTGTTTGTTCTCCCATTACTACCCGGAATTTTCTGTCAGCGAGCATGTTATCTATAAGTCGGAGAGTTCTCAAACAAGGGATTGTTTGGCCGAGTTTGTATAGTAAGCCATGTCTCCAGACAGTGTCGTAGGCTGCAGACAAATCTATAAAAATAGCTGCTGTTTTAAATATTTTCTTTGATAGCCAGCTTCTATGTATGTTGTTAGTGCCATAACCTGATCTGTGCAGCTGCGCGCAGGGCGGAACCCGGCCTGTTCTATGGGAACTGTCTCAATTATTTTGGTGGCAATGCAGTTATACAGAAGTTATTCTAAGTGCTTATAGATTGAGCTCAGCAATGCCACTGGGCGATAGCTTTCGCTCGGCTTTCCTGGCTTCAATAGGGAGATGATTTTTGATCGTTTCATTTGTTGAGGTATTATGCTGTGTGTTATGATATCTATGAAGAATTTTGCTAACCAGCTTCTTGCATATTTTCCACAGTGCAGTAGAAACTCTTGGTGGATTCCGTCATATCCAGGTGCCTTTCCCGGTTTTTACGTCCTTGAGAGTAATGGTTATTTGGTCAAACGAGAATGGCCGGGAAAATTCCGTTTGGTCGTCACAAGTAGATTTTAGCGCTGTGTGCTCGCGCCTAATCTGAGCTGTGTGAGTTCTATCTCTCGGAGCTTTCGAGGTTGACACTATATGGGAGGCTATCTTGTTTGGAGGTATTGGTGTGTCTTTGTGGGCGCTCTTGTTGCCGTCCCTTAGTTTTCTTAAAAGAGACCAGGCTTTTTTACTAGAAGTCTTGAAGTCCAATGCCTGAACGGTTTCCACCCATCGCCCTCGACGGGCCGCGTCACGACTGTGCAGCAACTCGTCGGCAATTTCTTGGTCGTTGCTAGCGAGAAATGCCTGGTATTGGGTTTCGCATTGCTCGTCCCATCCTGGGATATATTGTTTGCGGTATCCTCCGGGTATGGCCTTCTTTGCGGAGCTTACGACCGCAGCTACAAATCTCGTGTATGAATCTGCTCTAGGAGGGATCCACCTCAGGCACTTATCCAGACTATTAGAGAACATTTCCCAGTTTGCTCTCTGAAAATTCCACCGTGGTCGAGGGAAAGATATTACCAAGGGGATAGTTTTTCCAATCTCTATTAAAGCAGTCGGTGTTGGCTATGTGGAAAGTCTGGTAGGATTTTACGAGATGTTCTTATTGGTATGTTATCTTTGTCTGTGGTCACGAAGCAAAGATCCGGATTATACCCACGTTTCCAGGCCGCCGAAAAAAAGCAATCTCTATCCTTTGCGTCAAATACAAGGTACATGTTATTTTCATCCGCCCAATCTACAAGTGCCTCGCCATTTTCATCGTTATCTCTGTATTTCCATTGCGTATGATGGCTATTGAAATCACCTACATAGATAGATGGACGTTGCAATGGTAGTAGAACTTGTGGTGGCCATGGGACTGCCGGAGGTTTGTACGTGTTATTTATGGTGTAATCTCCTATTTGGATTCTATTTGGATTATTCGGTTATTAGATTGGTTCTATTTGGATTACCACGTCGTACCTTACCTTACGACAAGTTGTTGGCGCAGTGTGGATGGCGTGTGCTGCCAACAGCAGGAGACCAGTGAAATCACACATGGTTAATAACACTCATTGGCAACAACTAAACTTTTGACATGTATGTTGTTGGAAGATGTTGAGTGCAAGTGAACATTTTCGATATTGGACCTCACATAAGTTGCCACACCATAAGCGTGGTGGTATGTGGCCCCGACTAGATCGTAGCCACATATCTTACCCCTCTTCGTAAGCTGCTCCTCATTCTCCGTATGTGTCTCCTGAATGGCAACGACGTCGATGTCGTTTTCGGTCAGGATCTTCTGCAGGACGTCACATTTGGCCCTGCTTATTCCTTCCACATTTAATTGGCAAATCCTGATACAGGGTCCTGATACATTTCGTGTCGTCTGTGTCATCGAGTAGTGATGTGCCTTTGATAGCCAGGAGATCGTTCTGATTGTCTGGCTGCCAGTTAGTGCTAGTTCAATTAGTTCACGTTTTACAACGCTATCCAGGGTGCACCACGGGGAGGCGAACTAGCTTTACACCCCTTAAAGGGGAACTAAGAAACCTAGCTTTACTCACAAACGAGAAAGTCCATAAAATACACGAAAATGGGACACGCTGACTATACAGTATCTGCTAGTAGTAATATATAGAGTAGCTAATAAAAATTTGAAAAAATGCCGCAGAAAAGGACTGTAGAATATGGAAAGAATATTCTTTTGATTACACAATTATTTCTAGATTTTAGAAAATATTAAAATATATTCGAAAAAATAGCTTATGGCCTATGTATTTTAGTATTTGTACTATTCAGTAAAGAACTAAGTAACATTTAATTAATGTCAGTTTTATAGCGTTTCTTTAATTCAAATTTATTTTAGTAATTTTTTCAAGGTACGTAATTAGAAAAATGTGGGTCTTTTAATTTTTAAGGATAGATAAATATAGATATAAGTTTAAATTTTGTTTTTCAAGGTGATTTCATAACAAAACTGAATCTAAATTAATTCAATGTAATCATATTACACATCTAATGCCGGGTCCAGACCAAGCAGACCAAGCAGACAAAACAGCGACAAGACAGAAACATTCATGTTTTACGACAAAATTGCGACAAATCCTGTACATTTCTGCATATATTTTTGTCTCATTTTTGTTTCGTTTCAAGTTTCGGGGACTTTTCAATGTCCCGTCTCGAGTCGGTAAAGATCAAAGTGTCTATGTTTTGTTCGTATATTTTACGACAAGTTGTTGGCGCAGTGTGGATGGCGTGTGCTGCCAACAGCAGGAGACCAGTGAAATCACACATGGTTAATAAAACTCATTCGCAACAACTAAACTTTTGACTTTGTTGTACTTTTGTCCTTACGGTGTGGACAATTTGTCTCAAGTTTGTCTTGAGAAGTCTTGTCTTGTCTTCTTTATTTCTGAAGTAACGTCAATATTTGGATGAAAATTGGTGTCTGGGAGTTTTTTGCCATGAGAAATTTTAATGTCAAAATGACTCCTATTTGTAGGGGGCGCCACCTACATGTGTTTTAACTGTTTTGAAGAGTAAAGCTTTTTCTCCGTACCTGTATAAAACTATTGAGTGAAAAAATATACTTTTCCGTGATTTTCTACGTAAAAAATGTCTCTTGGTAAAAATCGCTACGAGCAACCGTTCTCAAGATATTTACAATGGAAATAGTCAATACATGTCATTATTGACTAAAAATAAACATGTTGAGTAGATAGTTATTTGATTGAAATGAGAAATTTGGGAACTTTTTATTTTTTTAAACTAATCATAAATTTTTCTGCGAAAAAATGATGATAAAACAGTTTCTGTCAAACAGGTTAAAAAATACATAGGTGGCGCCCTCTACAAATAGGAGCCATATTGAGCCATATTGATCGAAATCAAATTTCTCATGTCAAAAAACTTCCAGACACCAATTTTCATCCAAATATTGACGTTACTTTGGAGATTATTTGGAAAAAATCGAAATAAAAATGAAACTTCTACATCCTGTATCTCCGAAACTAATCATTTTAGGACATACATTTATAAGAACTTTTTTACTTATTTATATCTGCAGAATACGTCGCCGAAGTTTCCGGAATACAGTTTGGACCACCCTGTATATAAAATTCTCGTGTCACAGTTTTAAAAACGATACTCCTCCGAAACGGCTTAACCCATTTTAAATTTTATATGTATATTCAGTAGGTCTGAAAATAGGTTGTTATCTATTTTAATACCCCTAAATGATAAGGGTGGTCCACCCCAATTTATTTTTTGGACAAAGTTGTTTATTTTTTTTGGCGTGGCATTAAAAAATACATACAACCCTAAATTTTCACTCTTCTACGATCAACTCCTATTTTTTAGTAGTGATATTAGTAATTCAGTAATTTTCAACCCCGTGAATAAAAATGACTGTTGTCTCATAAAAAAGATTTATATGGCAAAACAACGTTTGCCGGGTCAGCTAGTAGAAATATTTTAACCGAAGATGAATGGTACTTAATGACGTTGCAATGTCATTAAGCAAGTGCAGTCACCTTTTTTGGAATGCAGATATTACATTTAAACTGTTCAACATTTTCTTATTATCAATTAAGGATCATTTTGTATCTTTATAGATTTTTTATCATTAAGATAATTATCAAAGTTAATAAATACCCACACTTATTAATTTTCATTCTTACTTCAAACATATAATTAGCTTTCATATTAATTGTTAATTATGATAATTTAACACGTGATTTTCTTTATAGAATGGTAATCCCCATCGTCCTAGGCGAATATATCAAATTTTACAATAATCCAAAGGAGAGCTTTTTGCATATCGAACAAGGATGGCTGTTAGGTAGCGCAGTAGTGGGTCTCTCTTTTATTAGAATTGTTTTAGAACATTATTGTAATATGGGTGTCCAAAGGATAGGAATGAGAGTCCGAGTAGCAGCCTGTTCACTGATATACAGAAAAGTGAGTTATATAATTGAAATTAATCTTCAATATAATTTACAGAGCTATTAACAATGATTGAAATAGTTGGCAATACTGTGTTAGAGGATTTTAGCTTCTCTGATTTTAGTATTAATGATTGGTAACTTAAACAAATTATACATCAAAAAATGTTAGCAAATTATGTTATGTCAATTCATTAACATCATTTTTTTTAAATTTATTTTTATTCCAACGAGCAAAATCAGAATAGCCAACTAATTCAATTATTGATGATCGCTCCGTACATTAACGTTTAAAGAAATATGGAATATAGTACAGGTATAGGAGTTCTTGTACCATCTCAAGGGCGTTTATGGTTGAATAAGCTACAACTTGTGTATAAATTGGTAGCTTATGATATTAAATTTTAGTATCTATTTGATAACTGAAAGTGACATAACTATTCGAAACGCTGTTTAAGTGATATAATTGTCAATAGTGATATAATTATCTGAAATTTTTATTTCAAACGAAACATTATCTACCACCCTTAAATAAATTATGTATTTTTTACATCTCTATATATGATTTGTCTCCAATTACATCTACAGATGATTTTTTACATAAAATATTTGCTCTTATCATAGAGGACGAATCATTTTATATAATTAATTGCCAAAAATGTCTCTACATGCCTTTTGGATAGAAAATTACACATATCAACCACAATACACAATAAGCTTTTACAAACTCTGGACGCATGTTTTGCTAGCTATGTTTACCATGATTAGTAGATGATTAATACTAAGTTTTAAGATAATTTTAGATTGATTTCAGATCTGTTGATAATACTAATAATAGTTACAGAAACGTGCTTTCATAGTTCAGTTAAGTGTTTGATATATTACCGCTTATTTCCGTAATTTTCTAAAAGTTCTAATCTAAATTTGATAACTTGAGGAAATTAATCACAACCAAATATTTAGTAGAATTATCATCATTTTTCATCTTCAATATTTCTTTTTGAGAAATTGTATTGTAATAAATCTTCCTGAATTTTTAATTATTTAATAGTCCAGAAGTACTACACATTAACCATAATGACATAAGAATAATTTTGAAGATTGATATACAGCATTTTTATAATTTTAAAGTAACACGAATTAAAAAAGGTTTTATACAGTATGTCTCCGAATTGTCTTTACAAGAATAAACTGAACTAAAAAATAACTTTTTTATTATCGACAATACGAGATAAATTCATTCTTTATAAAAAATTTTGCTTGTTCTAAAATTGTTAATCCCGTTTATACTTTTTCAAATTTCCATACGGTTTTAGAGAAAATTAGAAAAAAAATTTCCTAAAAATCAAAAGGCAAAAGGTAATACTATTTCGTTTTCATTCTTTGATAAATTTTTGTTGATAAAAATCTTTTTAACTTCACATGTTTTGCTGTTTTAAAATGTTAAAGAAGCATACAAAATTTATTTAGTTTAATCACAGTTTAAAGAATATTAATATATCAGTTGGCCCACTCTAAGAAATTCTATTGTTATTTTGGCTTCAAAGGCGGCCCGTGACCCGTCGAGGTGACAAAAAATTTGTACGTTTACCGGGTGCAGCGGAAGTGCTATTTTATCAGTCAGAACGCTGGCCGTATAAAATACTAAGGAATTTTAATATAGCAAGTAGAAAAATAAAAATACAGTACTAGTTTTATTGATTAACAGTTTTAGGCGTCTTTAATAATTGATCAATATTTATTAGTATTTAGTATTAAATATACATTAATATTAAAATATTAGATATATTATTCTATCCTAATTCTTTGTAATATGGAATTGTCAATAGGGTAATTATTATTAATAATTATTATGGAAACCCCATATGAAAAATGTATACTAAATAAATATAATAAGTTAATTTTTTTAATATATATAATAATAATTTGCATATTTCTTAAATTATAGCATGTTTTGCTTTATAGATGTTTGCATTTTACTTTAATTACCTACCCGAAAAGCCCAAATTTTATCGTAAGGTAATAAAAGTACCTTTGCATACAACTTGTGTTGCCATTGTCAATTTTTTTGGAATTTTTTCTAAATTTTATGATTATCATGAACAGTAATTATGACTGTTAGTAGTTAATTGTGTAATAAATTTTACTGTTCGATAAAATTTAGTAAAAACTGAAAAAAAATAATGAAAGTACCAAAAAGCTACACCTTTTGGTACCTAAATAAACGGGAATATCGATAACGGCCACATAGAAACAGGCATTTAAAAATAGGAAAAACGATATAAACTCGGATATAAAAGTCCATGCGTAATTTCAATTAAAAAAAACGGTTTCCTGAACATATATCATTTCTGGATACTCATCGTTTTTCCCATATGCTCGTCAATTGTTATATTTACTGTTACATAAAATTTAGTAAAAACTCTAAAAAACTTGTCAATAGCAGAAGAAGTTGTATGCACGTATTTTTATTACCTGACGATAAAATTTGGACTTTCCAGGTAGGTAGTTAAAGTTAAATACAAACATCTAAAAAATAAAACATGCTATTTATAAAAATGCAAATATCTTAAATAATAATTTAATATGCACTTTGCAAACCGGTAAATACTGCAAAATCCAAAACATAATAGTAAAATATCTACTACTACTCTAAAATATCTACTAAAATAATAAACTAATTGTTAAAAATAAATATTTTGTGCATATTTCGAGTAAAATCTTTTCTTAATTTATATGTATATTTTTAAAACCGTTTTTTTATAGTTAGGTTTCCATAATTATAATATACTTAATATGTCTAATACTTTAATTATTATATACTTAATAATAATTATTATATACTTAAGTAATATCCTATACTATATAAGCACATACCTTCCTTCATCTTTTGGGCACCTAAAGAACGATATATTTTCTGTCATTCTACTTTCACAACCATCCACTGCACAAATATTTCTAGTAGACATTTTATTCACAATTCGAACAAAACAACTAAAACACCATTTTTGGTTCACCCTATGCGTCGGACCGAAAACAAAACTAAAATAAACTTGGAACGCTGTGTACACGTCGAGCAACGGATGTAGACTGACCCAAGTCTACAAGACAGGCGGGGAGCGGCGGGAGGAATTTTGATACGGGCGAAGAGTGGGTCAACTGATATATTAATATTCTTTAAACTGGTTTAATGCTACGAATAGGGTGATAGTAGTTATCAAAAAATGGAATACTTTAACAACATCAAAAAATATGACGTTATTATCAAAATTAATAATAACCATTTAGGAATTCCACAATATTTTTATGTTTTTTTTCTAATTTTCTCTAAAACGGTATGGAAATTTGGAAAAGTATAAACGGCATTAAAGCATTTTAGAACAAGCAAAATTTTTATGAAGAATGCGTTTTGCCATTAATATCCCAATAATAAAAAAGGTTTTCCTCTTGTAAAGACAATCCGAGGTCATACTGTATCCTTAAATACCGTACGACCGAAAAAAAATGCACCGAGTTGGCTTAGAAATGACGATGACATTCCCTATATAACTTTACATATAAAATGACAGATCTTTATTTCATAGCCATTAGGGCTGACGCTGTTTTTTTTTCGATCATATTGTATATGAGAATTACTTTAAAAATATATTATATTCTGATTTGATTTAAAACATGTTTAATTTATATTATTTTTTCTAATGTAGTCTCCGAGTAAAAGTAAATTGGTTGTGGTAAGTCGCCTGAATGATTGAATCATGAAGTTATTAGAGTTAATTATAATTTTATAAGGATTTCCTCCGCCTGTTTAATAGAATTACTCTTTATTTGGTCACTACCTCTAATTTTTAACAATGCAATGGGATACATTTCCATTTTAAACAACAATAATTAAACGAAGTACCACTAACTAGTTATCATTATATCAACTTTTTATTTGTATATTTAATATGAAAATAGTTTAACAATTTTTAACAATACAATTCTGATTTTTGATCCAATACCTATAATGCATTTAATATGATTTCTAAATAGCTTTACATACATAAAAATGTCTGTATTATTTCTCTTTTTAAACAATAGAATACTACTTTTGTTTAATTATTATGAATGTTTTAATATTTTTTACTAATATAAATAAAAACAATATTATTTCTTTTTAAATACAGGTTTATTCATGTTTTAGCTTTTAAAATTGAACCAAGCTTCGCTGGGTAAAACAGCGGCAGGTCAATTAGTCAACTTGCTGTCAAACGATGTTATAAGATTTGATATGGTCTCATGGTTTTACCACTATTTTTGGATTATGCCTATACAAAGTGCTATTGCATTATATATTATGTACAGTTATATAGGAATGGCAGCTTTGCCGGCCATGGCAGCCATTACAGTCCAAGCTGTAATAATTCAAGGTGAGTTTGACGTGTCCTCTGATTGGCCAACCTCATTTTTCAAAATAGGATATAATATTTTGCCATCTATGGCTTACATTAGGGACCGGTTTAGTGATGTAAAATTACCGGTAGTATTACTGTAACATTGGTAATTTATAAAAAACAGCTTTTTAAATATTTTTTTTTAATTCAAAACTGTAAAAATATTATAAAAAAAGGCAAGAACGTCTTTTAAACTAGTCAGAGACAGAGTGGTCTATATTATAGAACGGTAATAGAGCGGATAATGGTAAATTATCCCCAATCCCGTTATCTGGTTGTTTTTTTTTTCTTTCGTTAATTGAGTCAAGTCTATTACTTAGAAATCGATATCTTCTCTCCTCCATATCTTCTTCCATATCTTTCTCACCTCTTCTTCCATATCTTTCTCAGCAGCTGATGGCATTCTTGGATGTTCTTCTCCATTAAGTAATTTATAATTATGGGCAATATAAGTAAGTTCTCTGCCGCTTTCTACGGTAAGTCTGTTTCTTCTTGGCCGGTGAATAAATCCATAGATTAGATTAGATTCTTCGAGGTGGTTTGTGATCCCGTTGTGTGTCCCGATGCATTGCGACCTTTCCAGATCTCTTGTGGTTCTCTTCTGAACTTTAGCTTACATTCTACAGTCCTATTCTTTTTACAAAGTCTAGCATCTTGGAGACTCCATGTAGCCCTCTGGCAATGGCCTGTCATCGCCTGTTACCGAGAATGGCATATTTGCCAAGCTGTCGCACCGACATAACCGACATACATGGCTTCGTCCGCCATTGGCTTTAGACGCCTATTCAGCTTACAATGCCTTGTTAGAAACTCACCAGAGCAGGCGAAAAAGTTCATAGTATCGTATGATCGAAAAAAACGGCGTCCAGTTGGATTGGAAATGACGATCGATAACATTTCCCATATAATTTTACATACAAAATGGGGGATACAAAACAGGGATCTTCATTTCATAGCCATCGCTGACGCCGTTTTTATTCAATCATACGGCACTATGAACTTTTTCGCCTGCTCTGGTGAGTTTCTCCACTAGTCTAAAGATTTGTAGGCCATTCTCCACAAACAAATCAATATGTAGGTACTAAAGGTTCTTTTGGTTGAGGCTGTTGACGATGGTAAATTTAAAGTGTATACAGCCAACATACTTATTTTAGAGCAAATGAAAAAAAGTAGAACGGAAAAAAAAACAATATTTCTAATTTTACCGATCTTGCGGTAATATTACGTAATATTAACAACATTAACGGTAATATTACCCTTTACATCACTAGACCGGGTAATGGTAATGGATTGAGGCATATCAATAATTTAATTTTTTGTCAAGTGTTTCAATTCTATGATATCTATTATTCTATGCTATGTTATCTATTTTTTCTATGCTCAATTATGAATTTTATCTTTTATTTGTAATAAAAAGAATCAAATTGAAGGATCCTTTTGCAACTCAACAGCAGAATCGTTGAGTTATACAAAAGCAGAAATATATTCGTGTATTCAAAAGTGGTCATAAAAGGGGGAAGACTATGATGGCGCTGCTGTAGCAAACGTTCTACATTTGAAAGAGGCTTCAAAAATAATTATTGTTGTCGACAAAACAGGAAATAATTAAAAAGAAGTAGATAAATATCCGATTTCTGAAGGCACGTATGGCATTTCTTTTTGACAAACTTTATTTATAACAGCTAAGTTCAGTGCGCTCCCTTATTACTTGTTAGCGCCACTGTGGTAATTTAGTGAACCCTTATTCTTCCCATTTCGTGACCACTTTTTCAAATAAACTCTCATAAGAGATGTTTCACCTTAAAAAAAACATAAATAAACCATAACCCTAATAACTCTTCATAAATGGTCTGATGATGGATAAACAATTCTTATGAGAAATTACATTGGAATATATATATATTTTTTAATTGTTAAGTCGAAGCCCGATGGATCAAAAACGAGTTTGTAGCGCGGTTTCTAAAATGTGTTCCAGTTTCAACAACATAGCTTGCAGATGTAGAATACTGTAGGTCGAAAAAAGGATCGGCAAGTTGGCTTGGAAACGACGAGCAATGGCATCATATAATTTTTCGTACAAAGTTATAACGATCTTCACTTACATGCCAACTCTGACGCCTTTTTCGATTGGATGGTATATAAACTACAGCGCAAATGAGCTCGAGCAATTACCGAACTATTTTTGAACGCATCTAAAATATATGCATTCCTATTAGCTCACTAAATTGTTAGGGAAAAATAATAAAAGCTAAAATAACTATTTTGTTGTAGGTTGTTTGTCCAAAAGACAAGGCATTTTAAGGGCTAAAATAGCCCATCTGACTGATAACAGGGTAAAATTGATGAGTGAAATTTGTTCCGGTATACAGGTTATTAAAATGTATGCTTGGGAAAAACCTTTTGAAAAGGTTGTAGAACTAGCGCGAAAGTAGGTTTGTTCAAAAGTTTTGTGATGTAAAAATAATATTCTATTGTTATAGATTAGAAATAGACGTAGTGAAACAAACATCGTATATTAAAGGTGCCTCTTTAGCTCTCATGATTTTTACCGAAAGAGCAACTTTGTATATAGCTGTGATAAATTATGTATTATTGGGAAATAATATAACAGGTATTGTTTCAGGAACCAGAATTTCGCTTTTTGGATATATAAGAATGCTCTAATTTTCAGGTGATGTTGTATTTTCTGTTGCTCAGCTTTTAAACACTGTACAATTGTTTATGGCGACATACTTTCCTCTAGCTTTATCCACTTATGAAGAATGCAAAGTGTCAATTAAAAGAATAGAAGACTTCCTCTTCCTAGAGGAAAACGTTGATACCTCAAATGTTGAAAGTAATGAATTAACTTATTAACTTGGCGTTTTTTTAGTTTTCTTTTTTTAGGTAAACCTGAAAATGCTGGTTTGGTAAAACTATCAGATGCCACTGCAAGCTGGACACCAAATCCTATTATTAAAACTTTAATAGAAATTAATTTGGAACTAAAGCCAGGCACGCTGTGTTGTGTTGTTGGTCCAGTTGGGTCAGGAAAAAGTTCGCTATTGCAGGTTAGTAATTACTGTATTAGACCAAAGAATATTATTATTGATTTAAATTTGTTTAGGTACTGCTTCAAGAATTACCTATATCCAGTGGTAAATTGCAAGTTGTGGGAGATATATCATATGCATCTCAAGATCCTTGGTTATTTGTTTCTAGTATTAGACAGAATATATTGTTTGGTCAAGCTTATGATAAGGAGAGGTAAGATTTTTCAAGTTAACAAATTATTTTTAGGTCTCCGATTTAAAATAAAAAATACGGTAAAAAAATCAAAATAAGTTATTCCAGATGATATGTTTTGTTATATAATCGTTGCATGAGAATGCCATAGATCAAACAGCCTAATGATAATTTTCTATAACAATGGATTTTCTATGATCATATGGGCTTCATCATAAAACTTTTTAATCATAAAGTGCATATATTACAAAATATGAATTTATTCTTCATTTATTTCTTTATTCATTATGTTTTTTAACTCTAATATTTAGAAAGAACAGATTGATAGAACACACACAACAAATTATAATGATATAGTTATATCAAATAAACTTTTAGTCACGTGATTAAGCTTGACCGGCACAGCGTTGCCCACTTTTACATATTTTCTTTTAATCAAAATATTTGAGGAAACGAATTTATAACATATATAAACAATTATTATTTACATCAACAAAACTCACCTTAACAGCACTTAAGGGTCATAAAGCGCCATTACTACCGTTTTCCCGTTCAAAATATTCTAATAAAATTGCAATGCATTTTTTACGGCTATTAAGCTATCTTGTACACTTCGCACTAAAAGAGGTTCTAAAAAGAACAATGTTCAACTGCAAGGTCTGCTAGTAAAAAAAATTAAGCGAGAGTATTACAACAAATTTATTTATAACAAAAACTCGTAATACAAAACTAAAGTATCAAAACGAATGACAATGTCGAGAAGTAAATAAATAAATGCGTCAACTTGACATTTTTTACAGCAGAGCTACCACCTGAATCCCCAGCGGGAAATTTAAATTCCAGTTAGTCTGGTCCGGCGCCGAATATGTCCATGGTTGGCAACAATGAATTTAAAAATTGCGCCCTTGATTACGTAACTAAAAGTTTAATTGGTATTGAATATATATGCCAAATATCTATTGAGTTATTGTATCTAATATTTAGGTATAAGAGAGCAGTGCAAGCGTGTACTCTTCGGCGCGATTTTGATCTGCTGTCGCATGGTGATCGTACATCTGTGGGCGAAAGAGGTTCTGCATTGAGCGGTGGTCAAAGGGCTAGAGTAGCTCTAGCAAGAGCAGTATATAGGGATGCCGACATCTATCTTTTGGACGACCCTCTAAGCGCCGTTGACACCCACGTAGCCAAACAGCTCTTCGAAGGTTGCATCCAGGGACATTTGAGAGGAAAAACGAGAGTACTGGTCACGCATCAAGTGCAATTCCTTAAAGGAGCTGATCTCATTGTGGTTTTGAATAATGTAAGTAGAAGACGATAATTCTATTTAATTATGTCATTTATTTTATTGATTGATTTTTAATATTGTTATGATTGTATATCCCGAAAATAGTTTCGATACGGTACAGGGTACTTCAAAAAACCGATTCTGCTTCGTTTCGTAGCTACAGGGGGCTAGTCTTAATTTTTTTTGATTTGTTATAATTTTCTTCCAAATGTTTTTAACGATTTGAATGAAATTTTGTAGATAAAAGTTACTATAAGTGCAACATATTTTAATGCTAAAAAGTGTGCATATGTGTTCTTTTTCTTATCACGCTCTCTCCTGCCGAAGGTTGGCGATGCAAATGGCAATTGTGGCTCTGGAAACTGCAGCCCGGAAGATTTCCGCAGACGAGCGTTCAAACCATCTTCTTAAATCTTTTAGCCATGAGTTCTGGCGTCTTCCTACTGATCTTTTCCCTTGCACTTTGCCCTCTATTATGAGGCGCAGTATTTCGTATCTATCACCTCTCATCACATGACCCAGGTATTGCACTTTTCTTTCCTTGATGGTATTCAGTATCTCTTTTTGTTTCTGCATGCGCTGGAGTACTTCATCGTTGGTGATCCTTTGTACCCATGAAATTCGCAGCATTCGTCTGTACACATACATTTCGAAGGCTTCTATTCTCTTTTCGGTCTGCGAATCCAGTGTCCAGCTCTCACATCCATAGAGTAACACTGGCCATTCGAGTTCTAAGTTCAGCACTGAGGTCTCGTCGCATATGTGTTATCACTGGAATATTATCTTAAAAAATGTGCGCCACTGACTTTCTTTTTTCTTGTTAGCAAAATTGTGTTGGACGTTTAGTGTCGATTAAAAGTTGTATTTTGATATTTTGTCGTTTTTACTTTAATGATGAAACAACTGCAATTTTATTAATCACAATTAATAAAATAAAAATAAAATTCATAAATTATTTATTTAATCTAATTTATTACTAAATTTTATTAAAATTTATAACACTGAAATTTTTGAAGGTTTCTCTTAGACTTGGGTTAAAGTAAATTAATAAAATTTCGTTTAACTCATCAAGGAGCGCGAAATCGACAAAATATCAAGATACAACTTTTAATGGGCATTAAACAACCTACACAATTTTGCTAACAAAAGAAAAAAAGTCAGGGGCGCACACGTACATGTTTTTTTAGAAAAATGTTTCAGTGATAACCGATATACATGTCGTTGGTGAACATGACACTTTTTTAGCATTAAAATATGTTGCACTTATAGTAACTTTTGTCCCCAAAATTCCCCAAAAGAAAGTGATAATAAATATCCCTACGAGAGATGGCACGTTTCTTGAAACACCCTGTTTAAATGGTATTTAAAATTTTTAATCTCATTTGATTTGTTATCACTTTAAAAACACGATACTGTACGGGCGAAACGGCGTCAGTTTAATTTTGTATATTATGCTGGCTGATGACAAACACTCTATAAGTATCCTTTCGTTGGACAGATTATTGGCATTTTTTTTACTTAGTAATATTATTTATTGCAACAAATATAATATATTGACAAAAATAATATATTTAAGGGTTCTATAGAAAAAATGGGTACATATGAAGAACTAGAAGAACAATTGTCGGTTCTTTCAAAAGAAATTGAACAGCAACATCAACAGCAAGCTGCTGAACACAAATTGGAAAGGGAGCAAACTCCGAAGGTTGAAGATAGAGATAGAGGGTTACAGTTGGCTCTGCAATCCATTGCTTCATTAGCTGTAAGATTAAGTTTGTTATTTATATTTACTGTCTAACCATTCATTTCTATAAAGATTTTTCTAAACAAAGAAATATTAAAATGCGATTTAATACATTTTTATAGATTTCATATACTCTAAAACACACTCTACACTATGCGGAGAACTCTTCGAAGCAGGTCAACGTCGCGTTTCGCCGCCCAACTTTGGCGCATTTTGGTTTATTTCCAGTTGTCTAGCCTGCGATTTTATTGACTTACTTTCTCGATTCTTAAAAGCGCCTGAAAACCACTCGTGAGGAGGGCGTTGGGGGATTTTTTTGGCGTTTCCTGTTGCCTCGTTCGATTTCGTTTTGTTTTGAGCTATTTCAAAACGTGGCGATATCCGTACCCGAGGCAAAGGACTTTTTTTCATTAATCTCAGTGAAATAAGTAAACCTAGACGTTTCTAATATAGCTGTTGTTACGGTGATATTTCGTTAATTACATCGTTTTATGTTGATACATATTTCGCAAAATTAATATTTCAACACGCGTTTATGTAATATATATATAGTAGATATTTAAGAACAAAACTTTTCACTTAAACTGCAGGAATATAATTACAATATTTTTATGATTTAATTTTATTATAATGAATTAGTATATAAAATTGTATATGTAGTGGAGTGCCCAGAGACTTTTACCTCGGAATTCAACTACTGTGAATGTATTAATGTGAAACCTTCAGTATTGTGTTTTATAGATAAAATACTAAAATGTTACCCATTTTTTTTCGTTGCTTTTAATTTTTTATTTTAGTAATTTTAGTTTCTTAATTATTTCCTTCTTAATTTTTTGATTTTTTAAATTCTTTTTCTAAGTACATTTATTGAAGTAAATAAATCCAATACATAAGCTATACCTATTCTGCTTATATTCTAATCATTGAAATTTTGATTGAAATCGATTTATACAGGGCGGCGCGACATATACGACGCAGTTTTTGCAAAGAGAACAAAAGTTTGTATTGAAGTGAAATTTTGTGAGCTTATGTAAGTCAATATAAAGCATTTACATCTTTTTTTAAATTAAAAATGAAACTCCCCATCTGTTAATTATAGGAGGGAAAACAAAATATTGATATTTTGATGAAAGTTTGAAATACCCTGTAGAATATGGTAAAACCGCAAGAAATTTAAAAATCATCTTATCATCTAGATACATCCTTTCTCGATGGTTTGTTTTTTGGTTCATCTCATTAACTTTATTTTTGTTGGAAATATTCGTTCGCTTTTGAAGGAGACACTAACATTTTTTCGTAATTTTTACATTAAGACCATCCATGCCTTTGCTTTTGGACCAAGTCAACACATCTAAGTAAGTTCTGGTCCCGAAGCATAAGATTTGCTTCATTTAATCTTCTTCTTATAGTCCGTTAGTTATGTACGTTTTTTAAGTGCAATTATTCATTATCAATTTGAAAAGCTGGCAAAGGGCGGTTTCTTAGCGATAAACTTACGACTCGATCGTCTCGATTAGAAGTTCTCATACGAAGGTTCCTGGACGTCTAGATTGACGTCCTTATGGTTGTGGTCATAATTCAAACCCCACTTAGTATACTCTATGGTATTAAGGTATTTTTGGGGCCGCAATTTTATAGCAAATTTACTGAACTAAACAAATATAGATATATATTTGAGTCACCCTGTACTACACCTGGTGTGAACTACCATTAAACACATATTTTGTAAAAGGTTTTGAGTAAAAATATCAAATAGGAATCCTGATACAGAGCTTTTGCGGAATACGAGCCATCTCGTATGTATGCATTTGTATATGTGTTTTTATTTAAATACTAAAGTGAAAGTAACGAATTTAAATGGGTAAACTTTGTAATATATCTTATTAACAATACAATGCAAAAAGTTTTATAAAAAATCGTTTACAGTAAATGAATTCCGAGGTTTGTATCCCATAAGGGCTTAAAGCACTCCATTAATGATATGTTTTACGGTTTTAATTGATTAATATAAGAGTAGTATTGCTTGATGAGAAATACTGGTAACATTATCAATATATCGAGCTGATTGGGAAAATTATTGATTGACCCGATGTGAACAAAAGTACGGTACACGGACATTTTTAAAAAGCACTGTTCTCTTGTTTTAAGAGAAAACTGTAAAAGATACTTTTATATATAATAATAACATGGTTTGATACCAACCCATTCGAAAATAAGAAATAATTAGATCATTTTTTAAATAGTTTAACACCGTGGATTATAACCTATAAAAGGCGGACCGCCAGAACGGTTAGTCACTGCGTATTGCCCATTGCCCTGCAGTTTAACGATTTTAAGATTTGGAAATATATATTTTTTTACTATATTGTAATTAATAATGTTAGACAATGATTAAAACTAAATATTCGTTTGTAACCTTAGAGGAATAGCTAATTTAATCTACTATGGGTAACTATTTTTTAAATGCACTGTTTTTGATTTTTTATATCAATTGAATATAGTGGTATTACATTACACTGTAATGATATTACAAATTAATAATATTTATTCCTACTACTCCATGTTTACTTATTTTTCTTAAGT
This sequence comes from Sitophilus oryzae, assembly GCF_002938485.1. Classification (NCBI taxonomy): domain Eukaryota; kingdom Metazoa; phylum Arthropoda; class Insecta; order Coleoptera; family Curculionidae; genus Sitophilus; species Sitophilus oryzae. Next base: position 7,498,728 of record NW_022147434.1, on the reverse strand, counting down.
CGCCACAACGTTTGACCTAGCTTGATTGCTTCGTGCTATTTCACGAAATAGTACGATAAATATAAACCCGTGTTATAAAAATTAGTTCCCACGTTTCCTGAAATAGACCGAGACGCGCCGTGATTCTTTGATTTGTTTTTATTGTTAATCTCGATCTATATGGTTCTATTCCAGGAAACGTGGGAACTAATTTTTTAACACGGGCTTATATTTGAGTTTACTTCAGAAAGTATTTCCAGCAAAGTTTTCTGGAGATAGTGTAGAGGCTGTTTACTATTTTAGAAACAATCGAGAAAAGTTATAATAGGCTATAATAAAGTATTTTTTTTTCAAAAGTATGGTTCATTAAGTAATTGTTCTTTTAGAGTTGGGATGATCCTGAAGAAACTGAAGAACTGTTAGAAAGAGGTGCCTTAAAATCATCGACTTACGTGGAGTATTTTAAGTCTGGTACTTCTGTATGCACTTTAGTAGTTCTAATTATTCTCTTTGTAATTGCACAAACTGCGAATAATGCATCAGATTTGTGGGTAACCAACTGGTAAGTCTGTATGATTCGTTATTAGAATAGTAAAAAAATACAAGCAGATGTTAGAGAATATGTGTATATGCACACATTAGTATTTATCATGTTAAGATAATCTGTCTGGTGAAAGAATTTGGTGTCTGTCGAAACTTTACCTTTTCCAACACACTGTATATTTCATGTGCACATCAAAGATCGTTTATTGAATATTTTAGGACAAATACAGAAGAGGAAAAGCGAGCAGCGAATTTAACGTTCGAATCTACAAATTTTACTGCCTTAGATAATGATACCTCTGTTTTTAATAATGTATTCAATTCCACTCTACCTTATGAAGAAGGGTTAGAGACGAAAACTTATATTTCTGTCTATACTGGTTTAATAATTGCATCAATAATTCTAACGTTATCAAGGTAAGTTGTAGAATTTAAATATAAGATTATCTAAAATATCATCATGTTATAAGAATGTAAGCGAGCACGCCATGTCATATAGACTTGGTGCATTTCAGTTGAAATTTTTTGACCGCAGCGCTTGATGCGGCAGAGATCAGAAGTTTTTGGTTAGGTTAGGTTATTTCACGCAGTTCCGATGTTGATCACATTGAAATAATATTAAAATCGTGGCTTTGTCATGATATTTAAATATTTTAGTTTTTAATATGTAGTGCAGTTATTGAAACTATAAAACACTCAGGTACGAGAGGTTTGTGTGATGTAACCCTGTTTCGCGTAGTAGGTAGTTATCCTAGTTGAACTTATCTAAAAAATTTTATTAGCTTGAATAATAAATTATAATTATTAAAGTTAGACCTTCCGCTTCTGAAGATATCAAAATATTTACTTTTTTATTTTTAGATCACAAATTATACTGCCTAACGCTTTCAGAATAATTATATAATATGTGTATTTGTATATGCCGGTTGCTTAAGATATTCTTCGATGGTGGCAGCACCGGCGGAGAATGCACCAAGCCTATAGACAAGTGTAGAATGTAGAATGTGGAAGGGTGTGTACCCTCGGAGGAAGAACTGTTGTCAGAGGAGGATGGGAATACCTTATCCCCTCTACAACAGGGGTATGATTGGTTATAGACTGTGTGATGACTCAAGGAAGGGGGGCACGATAGATCTTTAAGGTCGCAGTGATTAACCCCCCTCCCCCCCGCTCACTCATTCTACATTCTAGACATGTGTAAGAATAATAATTATATTAATACAGTGCCCGCCAAAAAAACAATTTGATTTTTTTTGATTATCGACTTTTTAGAAAAAAAGGTATACTTTATTTATTCAGGAATAAATATAACGTAAGATATAAAACGTAAAAGTTGTTTTATGTCTATATACAAATTTTTATCGATACACAAGGATTTTCAAAAATGTGTGTTCCATTTTCTGCAAAATGAGTAAATCTAACAATAAAAAATACTTGTACCGAATTCCTATTAATATACATATTTCTGATTTTGTAAATATTTTTTTTTTCTACATTTTTTTGTACTGGGCGCCACCCACACACGTTTTTTTAAACTATTTTGAAGAGTAATAACTCTTTGTACAGATAATTAAAAGCTTAGTGTAAATATACATTTCCATTTTCTCCGTGAAAAAGGTCTCTTGGTATAAATTCGTTCGAGCAACCGTTCTCAAGATAATATTTGGAATGGAAATAGTCAATACATGTCAAATAAACAAATTATTGACAAAAAATAAACATGTTAATTAGATATTTGTTTGACTGAAATGATAAATTTGGGAACTTTTTATATTTTTTAAGTTGTGAGTTGTTTGTTTTATATATATTTTTTTAAAAAAGTTATGATAAAATAGTTTCTTTTGAACCATTGGCTCAAAAACATTTCAAATTTATTAATTCAGCTAATAACTATCTAAATAGTCAACATGTTTTGATTGTAAGTTTTCAATGATGACATGTATTGACTACTTCTATTCCAAATATCTTGAGAACCATTACCCGTAGTGAGTTTTGCAAAGAAATCTTTTTTACATAAAAAAGATGGAAATGTATATTTTCTCACTCATTAGTGTAATACAGGGATGGACAAAAATTTATTTCTTTTCAAACCAGTTAAAAATATGTAGGAGGCGCCCCCTACATATATGTGTCATACTCGCATCGAAATCGAGATCCTCATGTCTAAAAACACCCAGACGTCAATTTTCATCCAAATATCGACGTTGTTTCAGAAATTATTTAGAAAAATCGAAATAAAAATGGAACTTCTACACCCGGTATCTCCGAAACGAAGCATTTTAGGACATAAATGTATACGCACTTTTTTAGTTATTCCAGAATACAATTTGAACCGCTCTATATATACATATAATTTGTAAAAACAGGGTGTGAAAATTTCTATGCGATAAAAGTTTACCTCATGTGTGCACCTACCTATAGAGTTTCGTCCATTGCATAGACTTAAAATAAAATATAGACTGAGCATCTCATTCATAAATAGCTGGAACATGCGGCCAGACAATGTCTTGTTATTGTTGTGTTATTGTTTTAGGTTATAACGAGTGCGACACGAGCGATAAATATGTTGTCTCTGTCGTAACGGTCGTTCCCTGACGACTCTGACGAGAAACACAACACTGTCTTTCGTTTCTAAAGTACACCTGAACTCTCCGTGTCATAGCCGGGTAATTTTTTTATTTTAATGAAGTTATAATTAAATTAAAAATATATCGTATTTAAACTTTTTTATATTTTATTAAGATTTAGGACAGGTTTTTTTAAATAAAAGTTTAGAAAAAACGTCTTAGAGTCCAAAAAGGATAAAAATAATAAAATACACGTTATAGAAGAAATTTTATAATCGAAATTACGTAATTTTAGAAATTAATAATAAATTATTAATTTTAGTTAAACATTTATAACCCCTAATATTAATAAAAACAGGATCTATTCCACAGATATAACTGAATCGGCGACAGGGAGAGAAAAAAGAATATATGACTGTTGTAAATTTTTTTCTGGTTAAGTGATGTCTTATTATGTAAATTAGGGAAAACATAAAACTGTTCCATTAAAGCAAGGAAGGTGATAGGAAGTGGATAAAATGAAAACTACATTTATTTAACTCGGTACTGTCTTTATTATACCGGGTGCGTCCCAAAAGTGGCTCATCCCCATATTTTTTTATATTTTCAAATAAAAAACAAGATTTAGTATGTTAGTATATGACATAAATTAGGATTGATTGACGCATTCAATTGTTTTTGGCCACTTCCTGTTTCACCGGAAATGACTATAACTTTTAATTTTTAAACGGCACCCTCGGTATATTTCTACTTTATTCCATAGAAAATGACACTCTGAATAGAATGACATATCATATGTCAACTTTTGACATTTTCGCATATGGATTAATTGTAATTGTAACACGCGGTTCATAACGACAATTTGACTCGAAATACCAAGTGTCTGGTATCAATATATTCATAAAAAAGTGCTTTTTCCAAATATGCTAATGAGTCACCCTTGTTCCATTTGAAAAAATTGACATATGTATGATTAAAAATACGCTTTGTACATCTTTTAACCGGCCTAGACAAGACACGAAACCCATTAGACGATCAAAACTATTTTTCCAAGGCTCCTTGATTAAAACTTAGTACGCAGAAAGAAAAAAAATCGTGGGTGTTTGGGAAGGCTCGAAAGGAAATAATGTTTTTGCGACGTTTCGCGACTTTATTGTCGCTTCTTCAGGCACCAAAACATATTAATCCATATTTTGCCTAAAAACATTCATGGCGATTCCAACCGCCAACACTAAGCCACATACGGAAGAAAAAACAAAAACTTAACGGGTATTTTTTGCCCGACGTACACCGATGCTCGGTTTGTGTCGTACTCTCTCTGTCTGTCGTACTTCTGTGAGTACGACACAAACCGAGCATCGGTGTCTTTCTTCCGTATGTGGCTTAGTGTTGGCGGTTGGAATCGCCATGAATGTTTTTAGGCAAAATATGGTTTTGGTGCCTGAAGAAGCGACAATAAATTCGCGAAACGTCGCAAAAACATTGTTTCCTTTCGAGCCTTCCCAAACACCCACGATTTTTTTTCTTTCTGCGTACTAATTATTACTGAGAACTAACAATAATCATAATTAAAACTTAGTGTTTTTAACAACACCATGGCACCCTGGATTGAAATTTAAAATACGATTTGTTTTTAAGCGACAATGTCAAAAGTTGACATATGATATGTCATTCTATTCAGAGTGTCATTTTTTATCGAATAAAGTAGCAATATACCGAGGGTGCCTTTAAAAATCAAAAGATGTAATCATTTCGGTGAAACAGGAATAGACCAAAAACACTTGAATACGTCAATAAATCCTAATGTATGTCATATACCTACTAACATACAAATCTGTTTTTTTATCTGAAAAAATAAAAAAGTTATAGGGGTGAGCCACTTTGGAGACGACCCGGTATATTAAAAAATATTGTTTCATAATGTAATATCATTTTAAAATTCTTGTATGTTATTTTAGATTCTGAAGATAATTTTAGAATAAACCGGAATATATTTAAAAAAAAACATTATTATATAATTATTAACAGGGTTATAATTATGATTTTGTTACAATGTAAGTAAGTAAATAATGTAATGTAAGAGAAAAAAATCAGATTTTACATTTTACTAAAATATTATCTAAATAAGCGCCTTTCTACAACAACGCCACTGACTCCCAATAGGTAAATTGAGAGTTGCCTACCGGTCAAAAGTCGTTTCAAGACTTAAATGGATTATTTAAGTCAAATTTCTTGCAAATTTGGCACTGGCGAACCATATTTTATAGTTCTTGAACAGAAAAAATCAATAAAATAAACACTTAAGGACTACAAGCTAAGAAAATGCGTTAATACAGCCGGGGACATAGCGGCAACAAAGCTTTACCGCACACGTGCGGCGCGTACTACAAGGTAATAAATGAATGAATAGGCTCCCTCGCCTCTAATCGGTGTTGTCATATTGTAAAGAACTTATCCTTTTTAAACAGTATCCGACTTATAATTTAGAAGCATAAGGAATATTTAATACATCTATGGAATATTAAAACCTACTTTATTAAAATGTAGTATTAATATCTCAATATATGTGTTTAACAAGAAAAAAAATATTGATAATATTAAAACGTGACAACATAGGCTGGATGAGGAAGGCTCGGTCAACTGTACCCAGAAGTAAACATGTGTACAAAAAAGATTGTTTGACCGCGTTGAGATGTAGATAGTGTAGTCTATATTTTATTTTAAGTCTATGGTCCATTGCCTTCGGTCGCTGACGTCACGCGTAAGCCATTATAGGCTGTATCTCATTTCTCTGGGGTGAGGTTGGAGCTAAAATAGTCCGTCAGAATACGGAAATACAAATAACTCTTTGTCTTAGCCCTAGTAAACAGGAGTAATAAAACTTGTTGAATGCTTGTGTTTATGTTTCAGGGGAATACTTTTTATGAAGATATCAATGAGTGCCTCAAAACATTTACATAATACGATGTTCCGATGCCTATTAAGAGCCCCAATGAGCTTCTTTGATACCAATCCTTCCGGTCGTATTCTAAATCGTTTTTCTAAAGACATGGGTGCGGTAGACGAACTTTTACCAAAAGTGTTCCTAGAAACGCTACAAATATTTTTCATGATGTTAGGTATTTTAGGAATGGTAAGATATTTGGAAACTCATTTGGGATTATTTGTATTATAACTTCTTATGTTATTTAGGTATTTATAGTGAGTCCGTGGATGATTGTACCAGCAATATTTCTGGGTTTGATATTTTGGTACGCTCGAGTGGTTTATCTAACCTCAGCTCAAGATATAAAACGTTTAGAGGGGTCGACGAGAGCTCCAGTATTCTCACACGTTTCCTCTTCCCTTTATGGATTGCCTACAATTAGAGCTTTTAAAGCTCAAGAATTGATAGTACAAGAATTTGACAGTTTGCAGGTAAGTGAAATACTATACGATCGAGAAAAACGGCGTCAAAGATAGCTGGGGAATGACAATTGATGATAATTTTGGCGAGGTCAATCCCTAGCCGTCATTTACTTGGCCCGTACACTTCTTTATTTTTTAATCGCGCTTAGTAAATTAAAAAACATACTTTGTTGATAATATGGTAACATAGGTAGTATAATAGATTAAATTTACAAAAAAGAAACCTCAGAAAAGATCCAGTGGTTCTCAAAATTTAAGCAAAAAATCATATTTTTGGAAATTTTCAAAGTAAAATAACTCGGTTGTTTTTTACTTATTTTAAAAACGGTAAAGAGAAAATATGTTTCTTTTATCGGGATCTACCGGCCCTGAAAATATTTGCACTTATTTATGACTAACCCTGTATATACTAGTGGTGGCAAATTGAATTTTGAAAGCCGAAAACTGACAACTATGATTTTTCAATTCTGAATTATGTTATTAAAAGTGTATCTATTTATAATAATTAGTTATTTTTGTTACAATTACCTTTGTTAATAAATATGTGGGAACTTAAAATTTTTCTGTTTTTCTCTTTACATCTGGTTTGTATTATATCTAGGGTACTGTTAATCTAATTATAATTTAATACTTAAAATATAATAGTCATTAATACTTACAATAGAATTTTACACATGTTTTGTTATGTTACACATGGTTATAATGAAATTATATTTTTTTTGGTAGGATCAACACACAGGTACCTGGTTTATATTTGGAGCTACCAGTGAATCTCTTGGTTTTTACTTGGATATCATAAGTACAATCTTCTTAGCGTTTGTTACATTCCAGTTCCTAGTATTTGGAGATGAAGATATTAAGGCTGGTGATGTAGGTTTAGTAATTTCGCAAACGCTAGTTTTAACAGGTAATTGTTCAATAATTAACAAAGAATAACTAGATTCTCAACAAAAAAAAAACAGTTTTAATCTCCTAAAACAAGCTATCTATGTTGTATTTTAATACATTTTATTTGATTTTATAAAAATTTAAAATTATGATTTTCATTTGACAATCTTTGTATTAGGATAAGTGTGGTTTACTTGCATACGTCATGCGTCATGTATTCCCTTAAGGAACGACGGACGACGCTTTATGGTTTTCATGTAAACCTAAACTTAGTCTTAAGCACTTGTTAATGAAAAAAAATATGAGTAAATTTATAAAAAATAATCTTTAATAAGTGATTTTTAAAAATCTAATATTTTTGCATTGGTCAAAAAATAATCTAATTTTACAAAATTATTTAGGTTAAACTAATCGACGTTTCATAATTAGCTTTGCGTGTTTACAATTGAAATTTAAATCACAACTTCTAGTGTGTACGCTATCCGCCTTACTTGACAGGTAAAACGTTAGCTTTATTTTTGAAATAGGAAATAAGTGAATAAAGTCAACTTTATTTCCTATTTTAAAAGAGGCATTTACTTCAAATACTTCACACGGAAGGCCGATACACGCGTTCTAATCGATTTGCAAAAAATTATTGGAAACGAATGCTGCTTAGGTGTGGACAGCAAGTTTATAAACATTTACAAACGTTTGTAAATCTGTTTTCCAATGTTTCTTTGGTGTGTATAGTCTGTTCACAACTCGGGGAAGATTTCGATATATGATATCCAAATATTTACAATTAAAAAAAATACAGAAATTACAATTTGCCAGTGAATTAAAAACAGCTACTGTCTGGGATCCTCCCATTGGACAGGCTATACGTGCCTTTCTTTTTGGTTAGTTTAAACCTTTGAATAAAAAGATTAAGGAAGGAGCTTATCAAAAATCTTGATCGGCCCAGACGCGACGGGCTCCTAAAATGGCCGACTTAAATTCCGGTTTACCAGTGCCGTTCTGATTTTATTCAAAACGTGTAAAAAATTATGTATGGTAGATTCAATAATTTGTTGTTTAATTTTACGTTGTCAATAATTATTGTTGGTAGCTATTAAATTTTTTATAAAAATATACAATTCTAATAAAAATACATAAGTTATATTATTTATTACAATCATCCCATACGCTACTGAAGCAGGTAAGTTAAATTGGCGTATCCAAATTCTTTGACATCTAATCTTTGACAAGTAGTAAATAAAAGCAAAAATGCAAGAAAAAATATATAATTAGTTAATTTTAAGCGAATTTCATAAATAATCGGTTTACTACACGTTCCATTATCCCCCTCGATTTTTGACCGAGGTCTACCGCACGCTACACAACCAACTATTTTACAGTCTTTTTCGATAAGTCGCTGTCACTGTTAATTTAAGTTCTGCTACAAACAAGAAACTTCCTTCTAGATTTACTACCTTTAAACAACTCAGAAGTAGAATAAATAATAAATAACATAAAATAAGCTCAGTAAAGACTGACAAATCCACAAAATTTCAAATCAAATTCAAATGTGTGAAATGAATCGTCAAAGAGAACTGTCAAGGATTCCCACCCTAGAGTCCTCTTTCCGTCGACCATGCATGAATACATGCATAGCATTATACTCCTTTAATATTTTTATTCAAAGATTTAAACTAATCGACGTGGTGGCTGCTGAACTATTCAAAGATAGAATGACTAGAAAAACTGGCTTTATCTCAGATGGAGCTGTCTTTTCCATTCATTCTTTTTCCTATTCTCTTTTATTTTTCATTAGAAGAAAAATAGAAATTTAATAGCGGAATATTTATTTAGGCATGCTTCAATATGGAGTGCGTCAATCGGCTGAAGTTTCTTCAACAATGACCAGCGTCGAGCGTGTTCTTCAATATACGAAATTAGACGAAGAAGGACCGTGGGAGCCTTTACCCGCCGACAAGCCGCCTCTCGATTGGCCGCAGAAGGGTCGCGTTACTTTCGATCACGCTTTTCTTAGATATACGCGTAATTCTCCACCATCAATTCGGAACCTAACTGTGGAATTCAAACCTGGCGAGAAAATTGGCGTTGTTGGACGAACAGGAGCAGGTATGTGTATATTGTTTGATTATTAGTATTTAGTTTTTATTTAGAGATTTACATAATTAATCATTTTGTCGTCAAAAAACTTTTACTTTTTCTTCATTACAACGATTTAAATAAAAAAGTATTTCTTCCACCTTCCTTATAGATTCTGCATAATCTATTTGTCAATAATTCCATATTTTTCACATTTTTGCGAATTGCACACCCTGTATAACAATATACCGTGCTGGCAACTTTTACTTTTGGGTCGATATTTACATGTGTGGAAGTAAATCGCATAGGGATCTGATTAAGTCGGAGTGAGAGAAATGCGACGGTGTTCTGTTGCGGAGTTGCCACATTTCTCCGGAACACCTTTCCCTATCAAGTAAAGTAAAATCAAGATTGCCAATCGCTAATTTTTAAAAGCCTTTTTTTCGCGATAATTTAAAAGCTCATCTTTTTAACACATAACCAGGGTTGTTAAGTAGTTTATGAAGCCAAAAACTACGCGTAGTTTTTTGTATTAACTACGTTTTAAAATTTTAAAAACTTCCTTCAAAAACTACACAAAAACTACCTACAAAAATATAATAAAACATAAACAATTTAGACTTAGAAAAAAACAACGCTTTATTGTACAAAAAGCCAAAACAGCTTCATCGACAAAGCATTCACGAAACAAAAAAGCACAAAAACAAATATACAAATAATAAAAAAAATGTCATACAATACAAATCAATTCAAAAAAATTTACGTCATAAAATTACAAATAAAACATATATTATATAGAACACAGGCGTATCTAGAAAATTTTACAAAAGGAAAACTGTAAATGGATAAAATGTTATATACTATCATAAAATCAAGAGTTATAAAATATTGAATATTAAATACTAGACCTTTAACCAGTGTGTGAGATGATCAAAATTTTAAAATTCAAAATTGTTCATGATTAAACATCCACAAAAAAGTCGTTTACCGCATATAGGGCTCTCTCCAGTAAGTATGATTTCAGAGCTTTGCGGAATGCGGGAAAGAATGAAAGTGACTTGATATTCGAAGGCAAATGATTGTACATTTTCTTGGCATTGTACAGTATTGAGCCCTTGACTGGTTCTGAGCTCGGGGTTGGCAGATAAATATCGTGCTCCGCATTCCTAAGTGGATAGTTGTGAGGAGGCCTTTCCGGAATAGAGAATATGTGCTTGCGGATTAAGCAAACGGATTCAAAAATGAATAAGGAAGGAAGAGTCAGTATTTTGAAATTTTTAAAGAAATTCTGGCAGTGAGTTCTACTGTTTAGTCCCAATAAGTATCGAACTGCTCTCTTTTGAAGTTTGAAAATACGATCAAATTTTGTCGCGCAGCAAGTACCCCAGAATGGAAGGGCATAACGAAGATGCGATTCAAAAAGGGCATAATAGACCATTCTAGAGGTTGATGAGTTAAGTTCCTTAGAAACTGATCTTAGCGCTTAAACAAAAATCAAGCCAAATTCTTATCATGGAAGTATGAAGTTATATTATATTTGTATAAGTTAAACACCATCAGAAAAAAAGACAATTCTTTTTTCAACAAAAGTGTATTTTCTACGAAATACGAAGTAACATTGAAGACAAAATAAACTATAAATTCTTATAGAGAAATTCTCCATAAACATTCTCTAGGAGAATATATGATTTTTTACATCTAAAGGCACAACTTCATAATTCCCCTCTTCCCAGAAGGTATTGAGCAAGGTATGGAGACATCGACGTCTTCCAAGCATTTTGAACTACTAAGTATCAAAAATATCACATAATAAGGAACAAATTCACAAAATATAGATTTTTATTTCTTTAAATTGATCTGTGAATTGATCAACAAACAAAGTTTTTAGGTTATGTTTTCTCAGTTATTTAAAAAAACTACATTAGTTACATAAACTACACATTTACTACTCGACATTTAAAAAACTACTTGTGACATGTAGTAAATGTAGTTTATTAATTACTACGTGTAGTTTAACAACTCTGCACATAACACGCGATAACTCAAGAACCACTTTAGATATTGAAACTTTTTTTTATTTTGAAGTTCGGATCTTTTACAAGATGATTAAATAAGAAAAATTTAAAGGTTTGTTTTTTTCCATTCAAAAATGTTAAAAATCCCATCCATTTACTTTTAGTGCATCGCAATTTTCAGCAATCCTGTAACTTTTTTATTTATAAAGATTTTCACATACTGTCTGCCAAGAAAATATAGCAGAAATATTAAGAAAGTTTTTGAAAGAAACTACAATAATTATTTCTAATGGATTTCGAGATATCGATTTTTGAATTCAAAAGTTCTAATAGCGCGACCACTGTCGAAACGAACTCATTTCCACTTATTTTTACCAAAAGCACAAGTGTTTCTAACTTGAACTTAAAAATTTACAAGCTATAGGGAAACTACAACGATTCGTTAATAAATAAACAAATAAAGTATCACGAGACGTAATTAAATCATGAAGCCGAACGCATGATGTAAACCCTTCCTTAGAATTTAAGTACTGATTGGGTCGACCGTGACGAATCTGCTATATGCCCTTCTACGTCTTTTAGCAATGTGATCAGTTTCTCAGTTTATTTCATAAGTTTCGCGACGTTTTTACTGTTCTCTTTTTGTTCAGTACATCATAAACGCATTGTACTCTTCTTACATACGGAAATATCGATCCAAAACTAACCGTTACCAGCCCTTAGCATTTGTCAGCCCTTAGCGTATAAGCAATTGTGGCGGTAAGGGAACTATTACAAAAGTAAACGTATACCAAAAGTACCCCTAAAAAGCCCGTATGCTGAAAAAAGTGTCTCATATTTAACGCATAAACGTAACGGCGTAACGAATAGATATGTGTGAGTGATATTATATACTAGTGATATTATTTTGTGAGGAAAATTGCTTCTTGGCCTCAAGGGCTTATGCTCAAAGATATCCAATTAGGAATCTTCCTGATAAGAATTTCTTTTAAAAACTTCTTGTCCTATTTCGCGTGGTAGTGTGGTTTATTAAAAAAAAATATTAGGCAGAAAACCTGTTGTTGGAAGTGAAGAAAATGAATTTGCCGTAATTGGCTCTTTTATAGAAAATCCATGTATCTACAAGTCATCGTAAAATAATTCAAAGACTACCTACTTCTTCGTTTTTCTCGATAGAATAATAAACACATATTTCATAAATATTATTTATTAAACTATTGTAGGCAAATTAAATAAAAGTAGACTTTTTATAAATTTAAATAAGTCCATAAACCAATTTCGATTTTGAAAATAGCTACTAACTGTCACTAGAAACTTGCCATGACAATACTACTAGCCATCTTGATTACAATTTTATTGAAAAATCGTTTTTTATTCAAAATCTGAGCCAGATAGGTATAGGGAATCCTAATATAGTTTGAAATAGTGATGGGTTGTTATTTAACTTGTTATTTAACTAACTATCTAACTCTGTTATTTTATAACAATTATTTAGAAATAACATAACGCAACCGTTACAGCTTTTAAAAAATAACAGATATAAAATAACGACACGCAGAGATCGAGTGTTCGTGAAACGAAGTCGGCGCTCTGCACCGCCACGAAATTCGATGCTGCTCGAAGCAATTCCAAAAAACAACTAGTATGGATGGAAAACCTATTATTTCGACAACCATCGATACAGGCGGCGAGTGGGGTATGCGCTACGGCGCGGCGCGTCGTGTTGGGCTGACAACAGCATAAAAATAATAGGATATAAAAGAAGCAGCTTTTTTGAAACAGTTGCGGGCATAACGCCTGACTGTCGAGATAACAGGAGTGGGAAAGGAGCGCTGCTGCATCGGTCGATTGTCGATGGAGGCTCGCAACGGGTTGGAGAATAACGCATCAGTTGTTTTAGCTATGTTGTTTTTTTACCTGTTACGAGCATAACAGAACGGCGTTCGAGATAATCGGAGGTTTGAAACAGGTTGGAGAATAACGCATCAGTTGTTTTAGATACATATTGTTTTTCAACCTGTTACGAGCATAACGGGCGGAGGTCGAGATATTATGGCGCTGTATGTTTCAATACTTTGTTATTAAGTTTCAATATTTAAGTATTTATTTATTCTGAAAAATTTTCAGAATAATATTTTAAGATTTTTTAAAAATGTATACAGGGTGTTTTGAAAAATCTGGTCATTGATTAATCACGATCCTGCTTAAAGCCCTTGACGTAAAAAGCTGATTTTTGGAAAACGGATTGACTTTAGGGTGTAGAGGTGCGATAAGAAGGGATTTTTCGAAACTCAAATTCTAAGGGGGTGAAACCACCCTCAAATATTAGAATATTTTTTATTTAAAAACTGGTGAGTTTTTCGAAAAAACTCTTAAACACGTATATTTTATTTTGTTGTTTTACATATTTTGAGATTTTTACAAAATATATACAGGGTGTTTCATAAAATATGACCACTGAGTAATCACTATTCTGCTTAAACTGCTTGACGTTTAAAGCTGATTTTTGGTAAACGGATTGACTGTGGGGTGTAGAGGTGCGATAAGGAGGGGTTTCTCGAATCTCAAATTCCAAGAGGGTGAAAACGCCCCTCAAATATTACAATATTTATTATTTAAAAAACGGTTAGTCTTTCGGGAAAACGATTGGACACGCATAATTTATTTTGTTTTTTTACATATTTTGAAATTTTTTAAAAAATAATACAGGGTGTTCCAAAAAGTTGAGTAATTGATTAACCACGATTCTGCTTAAACTGCTCGACGTTTAAAGCATATTTTTGGCAAATGTGAGAAAATTTTATCCAGTTTGTATGTTAATGGAAATTCTTGCTTTGCTTTATCATCACCATTACAAATTAATAATTCGATGCGAACGAAGTCGCGGGTACAACTTAACAAGTATAGCTAGAGACGTGAGAAATATAAAATAAGAGACGCCCCCCGATGCGCAGTGGACATCCCACAAATTTGCTTCAATCAGATTTTTCGTAGCGTAACTGCATCTCTCTTCCGCCGAATGCGTTCTCTCTCTATCGTGTGCGCGACCGGTGCTATCCCCAAGTCTCTTCCTATATTTGTCAAACTGTACATGCTAGTTTAAGTGTAAAATTAATTCGAACTCTAGTGTGTAGTTGGTTTACTTATGAAGAATATACTACACATTTTCTTATATTGCTATTTTTTGACCGCAAATGGTAAAATCATAACGAAGAGCTTCTCGCCCGTCGAGTGAGATGCACCCTGTACACTGCTACGCAATTCAGAATCTACGCGGATCGAGGGGTAGGGCGTAGGTAGATCGGAATTTATAGATATAGACGAGTGGCGGCATTTTGGCTTTTTTATATCGCAATTTGTAAACAGCGCTTATTTGTAAACAACCCCCGTTTTTAGAGAGGTATTTTAGATAACAATCGATATTTAGAAATGTTATGACACCCTGAAATACTACCACCGAGCACGTCATTGTTGCAACTGCGTTAATACGCCTGGCGGTGACCGCCTCATATTCTTTCAGATATTTAGCAATAAAATAAAGAAACCTGTTATTTTTAAGCTGTTATTTTAAGCTGTTTTTTATAAATAACTATAACAGTTTCAACTGTTATCTAAAAATAACAGCTTTGCCCATCACTAGTTTGAAAGAGCATTTAAATCTGTTTTGACTTATTTAAAAAAATACGGTGTTGCATTTGAAATAACAAATTTTTTATGTAAAATAAATCCTTAAAATTGATCAGCTATTTTTGGTACCCCTGGATACATTTAAGGAAGGAATAACATTTTTCTGTAAAGTTTATTTCTCTACCTTTAAACTCAGCACAAGAACTAATTTTGAATAGGTACAAGGTGTTACTAATCTGTTCTATTGTAGCATGCAAATTTAAATATCTTTCAATATCTCAAAATCCAAAGATTTTAAACATATTTAACCCTTATAATAAATACTTTTTTTTGGGCCCAAGAATCCAAAAATGAAATAAAATACCGGGTGTTCCATAAGAAAAAATATAACTTTGGTATGAATCTTAGTTCTGAAACACCCTGTACATTTCAAAATAATTTTAAATTGTGCCATTACCTCCCCACATATACCCATAAAATATTTTGTTTCTACATCTTTTCGTTTTCGTATAATCAACCGAGGCGAATGAGGTGCGCTACCCTGTATGTAGTACTTGGTAGGTCTCTTTACATATTTTTTGACATTTTTGAGTTGTGACCAAAATTTAAAAATATAGATGCCCTTCTCATATGCTTCTCATACCAACAGGACTTATTTAAACAGACATGCTTTTCTAAACCATATACCATATTCTATCTACGGATGCGACGACAGGGGTGGAACGCTTACTACTTCATACGTTTGGTAAAAATAAAAGTTTGGTAGTCACTTCCATAATAACCGCAAAACGAGTGGATTTGTAATTTCAGTTTTCCCAAGATTTATCATACAAAGATTAATCAAACTATGTGAGTAGAGGGAGATGGGGGTTTCTGCGCCAGGAGCCGGAGCAAGAGCAAGGAGCCGGAAGTGACGTCATCAGCTAAGAACATGTAAAATAGGCTAATAAACAAGAATAAACAGGTTTGAACCGCGGTGAACCGCTTTGAACTGCTTTTTAGCTTAACACAACAGAGCTGTTCATTTTTTGTTCAAACCTTTTAAAGCCGTTCACCGCGGTTCAGACTTGTTTATTCTTGTTTATTAGCCTATTTTACATGTTCTTAGCTGATGACGTCACTTCCGGCTCCTTGCTCCTGCTCCGGCTCCTGGCGCAGAAACCCCCATCTCCCTCTACTTATGTGGATGATTTTTAACAATTATTTTCAAATCTTCCTAACAAGAAAACTAACTGAATATAAGCTTTCAGTAATTTGACGTGAGTGTCTCATTTTCTACCTAAACAAGGCATCTCATATTTACACCACTTGACACTATGTAATTGTTTTAGGAAAATCATCACTTGTTGCTACACTATTTAGATTAGCTACTGTTGATGGCCTTATAGCAATCGATGCTATTGATACTGGTAAAGTAGGTTTACGCATCCTGAGAACAAATATATCAATCATTCCTCAAGTGCCCATATTATTTTCGTCTAGTTTAAGGTTAGTTACATTTTAAAACGTTATTGCTACATATTTACCGGATATTTTTTAAAAGTCTATATTAATTAAATAACATATCTTTAGACATAATTTGGATCCTTTTGAGAAATGTACAGATGAACAATTATGGAAAGCTTTAGAAAGGGTCGAACTAAAACAAAATGGTGTCGGATTAGATACAATAGTTACTGAGGGAGGAGGAAACTTCAGCGCTGGACAGAGGCAATTAATTTGCTTAGCTAGGGCTATAGTGAGGTATTTTTTTAATACTACTTATTTAAATTAAATTATCAAGATATAAACAATCAAATCTAAACATATATTTCGTATATTTTTAAACATTTGTACTAATTCTTATGTTTTGTATAAAATTTATAGAAATAATAAAGTCTTAGTGATGGATGAAGCTACTGCCAATGTAGATAGGCACACTGATGCTCTGATTCAAAGAACCATTAGAGAAGCTTTTGAAGACTGTACTGTTATTACAATTGCTCACAGGTAACATTATATTATTATTTGCTATACTAGTTCCTACAATACCATGTATATATTTAGATTAAATACAATTGCGGATTATGACAAAACACTAGTAATGGATGCAGGAAAATTAGTAGAATTTGCTGCACCACATGAGTTGCTTCAAGATCCTAATGGGTACTTTGCTAAAATGGTTGCTCAGACTGGTCCAGTCATGGAATCTAGACTAAAAGAAATTGCTAAAGAGGCTTATGAAAAAAATAAGGCAAGGTAAATACGATATATACTGTCTTATAATAAATATTAACTTTTGACAAGTTTTTATACCAATTTTTAATCAATGACGTCTAATAAATTGGATTTTGATCAATACATTAATAAAATTTACCATTTTGAAACCAATTTTTATTTATACTTGTTGAGTATAAATGTTAAATATCTTAAATTCTTTTGTTTGTAAATTATTTCTCACTTTGATTTATTATTTCATTTTAATTTTAAGGATTACCGTTAAAGAAGAAAACGTAGTTCAAAATGGAAAAGCTGTGGACAAAAAAGACCAATAATTGGCTAAATGTGTCAATTTTTTTGTTATTACTCTTAGGTTGTAAATAATTTATTTCCTACATATTATGATTTAAAATTCAGTTGTTATTTAGTTTTCTGTAGATTCTTTGAAAAAAATTTATAAAAATCATTAAAACAAAAAAACATAAAAAATATGACAACTAAAATCTAATAAAACAGTTAAGCAAATATATTGGTATTAGGAGATACAATTATTATAAAAGAAACGTATTACTACATTATTCTTTAAGGTACTTTATTTTTGATGTTAAAAAAATCATCTTTTTATTGAACCTGCTGATATCAATTATTTGTTGAAGTCAAGTGAAAACTGTAAATGTTCAACAACCTTTTTTTTGAGAACGAATCAAAAAATTATTGTTTTAAAATGTTTAGTAATTTTATTATATTGTAGTGTTTACTTAGCTGTTGTGATTGTAAAATATAGTTTACAAATGAACTAATAAAAAAATCAGGGAACATGGTTTATCTAAAAACCAATTATAAATCTACCAAAAATTGTATGCTTTATTCTTTGTACATAATTCTGTGCCAGTTACTTTGTACAAACTATATAATTATTTCTGCAATAACGCTTGTTTTAAATTTTTATTGATGTATTATATAAATAATATTTATTTTATTAATCAATTACACCAAAGTAATATTTGTAAAATTTGTTATAGATTTGAATGTTTTATTAAAGAGTATTTGAAATAATTCTTACATGGCTTATTTTTATTTGATAAAAATATATGGTCGGTTTGCTGCAAAAACTCGTCAAGTTAAAAATGTTAGTTGGCAGAAAAGTGAAAATTAATAAATATTTCTAATTTAAATGTGTATTTAGCCATTTATAAATATACATTATAAATTGTTTTCTATTGTTCAGTTTTAAAATTAAAATGTCCCGCTTGATCCAAAAGTTTTAAGATCAAGCAGGCCTTGACATCAACAGTTAAAAGAATGTAATTTTCCATAAGAATCGTTTATCTGTCATCATATAAAGCAAGCTTAATAAGTATACATTCTGATTATGCTGTACTCTCATAAAAATATATTAACTTAGTGAGGATTTGATGAGACGTTGTTATGAACCAGCGATATGTTTTTTATTCACCATATTATATAATATTACCTACCATATTATCTTAGTCTAAAACAGAATCTCAAAATGTATTTAAAGTATTTTTATATTATGAACAATTATTTCAAATACACTTCAGTTTATTTTATAAATAATACTGGGTATATTCTTTCTATAAAAAGTAGTTTTTAATTAGGTTAATTATATTTTTATTAAGTCTACCCTTAGCTTTATTCAAACATCTTTTTTTCTACTTTCCAGTCTAAGGAGTTTATTGTGTTCCATTTCTGATCCTAAAATATATAAGAAATGATTATAATAAATAAAATATATAAGAAATGAAAATAATAACCATCTATCAGAGCATCTATCAAAGAATGAAATCGAAGTTATGTTACCATAGAAACACCTTTTGATTTTTAACACTTTAACCATATCTTCATGTTTTTTTAATTTTCTCTAAAACGATATGGAAATTTGAAAAAGTATAAAGGGAATTACCCATTTTAGAACAAGTAATTTTTTTACGAAGAATGCATTTTTCTCAATATATATTTTTATTTAAACAAAAGATTATCGTGGGTACTGTAATAAAAAAGAAGAAAGAATTTATCGGGCAAGCCTACAGTAAGATTAGTCATGAGACATGACTACCTGTAGACACTAAGTGTTTCTGCTTTCCGGCTTCATCAATACGGGAGGAATTTAAGCTGGAAAAATCAGCAATTTGCTGATTCCGGATTTTTTCCGGAGATTGATGAAGCCGGAAGGCAGAAACACTTAGTGTCTACGGGTAGTCATGTCTCATGACTAATCTTACCCTAGGCTTGCCCGATAAATTCATTCTTCTTTTTTATTTTTATTTATTTATATTATTAAAGGTAGTTTTGTTTTTACTAATACTACATTAAATCTAAACATAACAGTAGCAATGATAAATGATAAATCATTATACTCATATGAAAAATTGTGTTCCTTCATGATGGGAAATTTTAAAAAATAACAGCTATTAGGTGGCTGATTTACACTATTATCGGCAATATTTTTATTGAATAAGCTGTAATTTGGAAATATTGCGAAATTATGTTTAATTTTTGAATAAAGCTTAGGCATTATGATTAAATTACATAGTGAGAGTTCATTTAAATTTAAACTCAAGTTGATCCCGAAATAACAAAAGTTTAATATATTTGTATATACGTATAAAAAATTGTTTTTATAATTACTATAATTTCTTGTACCTTATTTTACTTATGTAATTCTATTCTTTCTTGTACCTTTAATTAGAGTCAATAATTCAAATTAACATGCTGTATACTAAAATTTAGGCTGTTTTATTTAATAATGTTTTACATTAGAGATTTTTTGGGGTTATATTTTAATGAACGACTGTTATTATGTAGCAATATTTAGTCAGAATTTTGTTGTTATAAGACCAACATACAGGTTGTAATACTTCGTCTACATTTAACAATCTATTGTACTGAAAAAAAAATTGTTTTTATTAATATTAATTGTTTAATCAAGTCTTAATCTTCCTTTTTTAACGCCTAACGCCTAACCTATGAAAGAGCTTTAATCACATCTCTAATCAGTCCACTCCTGGACAAAGGCCTCTTTCATAGGTTTCTTGCAAAAATCTTTTTAATCATATTTTTATTAGTTAAATGGGCCTTATTTAACTGGGTAGTAAATAATTGTGATTGTTTTTTATAGTGAGCAGGAGTAGGATATAATAGACTTTTGTTTGCTATTTATTTACTAATAAGGAAAGTATATAACTTGTGTGTATAATAAAACAAATTTAATTTCCAAAATTTTAATTTCATAATTTCACGTATTAGAGTACTTTAAATGTTTAGTAAGTAAGAATAAACAATATATCACCTAATATTACAGAGTGTTTCAAAACAAAACCTACATAATATATTTTCATAATTGGCGATTACTCTCCAGTAGCATAATTAAATATTTCATCATGTACTTAGATATAATCATTCTACAATTTCTATTAAGCTGTATCATTCTCAGAATATGATATTTTAACTTTTTACCTCCATTTTCATTTAGTATTATTATTAGATAATTATAATTTATTCATTTCATCCGCCTTTATGTTGGGTAGTTGGTAGTTACTTTGGTTTTAGATCTTAATTGTGACATAAAATAAACAATATTTTTTTGAAATTGCTTTTTAACTCATTTATTAACTATTATTTTATTTTTATATGTATATTAGTACTATTATATAGTACTGCTTAGGGAGCCCGGTAGGTAACTTAAAATCGTGTTAATAACACCACCCTTCAATATTATTTACTAAAATTAATTTATATGATTTTAAGAAAAAAAATAAACACCGAACTTCACAATTATTGAAATCTTTTTCTTATTATTTTTTAAATGATATTCCCTATTTATAGAATCCGAAAACAGAAGAAAATATTGATATATTAGTTCATTCTACATGCTCATAATTTTTGTATTCGATTCAACTCCTCCTTTTAGCCTCCATAAATAAAATTTAAAGTCCATAAAATTGAAATGTATTATACTCATCCACAACATCCTAGAAACAGCAGAACGGCGTAATGACCTTGAATAGATTTCCAATAATTCTATTGGTTGAAATTTTTGACATATGAATTTTCCAGCCAATAGAATTGCTGGAAATCGATTCAAGGTCGTTACGCCGATACGCCGTTCCGCTTTTTCTAGGATGGTGTGGATGCACCCTCATTCGATTTTGATGATGACTTTAATTATCATTTGTGAATATCCTTTGAATTCAAAGGTGATTCAAAGTGAATATCGAAAACATTTTTTGGTTGTAAATTTGTAAATTGCTGTATTAATTGACAACTTGCAACCTACTAGAGCAGTGATTTCCAACCTTTTTGTACCTGCGCCCTCCTTTAAAAAAATTGTTGCGCCCCATTAATTTTTCTAACAAACTAATTTCATAATACTCAACTGATATTATAATTTATTTAATGGGCTACAAAATAATAACAGTAGCTTTGAAAGAACAGAAAGAACAACACTGTTGTTTGCTTGTGCGCCTTGGAACAACTATAAAAATATACAATAAAAAATCACTGTTAGAATGAAATCACTTATGAATGATTATGCAGGACTAAAATTGAAATTACGTTACAATAAAACTATTCACCATTGCTAAAAGAAAGTTGATTCGTTTAATTAATTTGCAAACGTCCACGTTTTATCTTATTTTGTGTTATATTTTTTCAGGTACATTTTATCATATATAACATATAAGCCGTTTTATGTATAGGCTTTGTTTTGCCTTATATTTCTTATCACAGTATCTTTACACACACTGTGATAACAAATATAAGACTAAAAGGAGCTATAATATCATCCTTAGGATAATCATATCGATTCCAGGTAAATTTATTGTTAGTATTAACACAGATTATACAGATTATAAACTTTGTTTTTTCTTTATTGTTTTTCGTGGTTCCAATTTTCGGGCACTAGTTAGGTTACTAGTTTGCGCACAGAGCACGCCCACTTATGGCCTCTAAAATTGTGCACAGCGCCTGACCGGCACAGTTATTAGAGAGATATCGGAAAACCGAATAGCGTAATGCAGTATTTACTCATACTTCTATACGCGTACCTTATCAGGGTTACGATTAGCGATGGGAACTATCGAATGAATTAGACTATCGAATGGTTACTGAATGAATGATTTCAACTATCGAATGGTTTTATTCGAATAAAATCATTCATTCATTAGTATACTAAAGCATATGTGACAACCTCGCCGTGCGACTAAATGGTTATCGTTGAGCCACGACTATCGAATGCTTTTGATAAATGAAATTTAGTATTCGTTTGATTTTTGTGTGCGTCAGTGCCTTATTAGTTCTTCCAAATTTTTATAACTTCGCCTTGTAAATACTGTGCTATTTTTGCGTTTATTAAGATATTTAAAATACTAAAATAGTAGTTTTTTTTAATTGACGATTGTGTGCGAAGTGGTCAAAATTTTTCCGAAAATTTGTGTGATTTTCCGTAGCCCGATCTTTCAATTATTTAATTTTATATGGTATATATGGTCTATTTTTTAATGGGAAATTTTGAGATGTAGCAATTTTTAAGAGAGATGAGATGAACTTAGAATTAATTTTAAAAATAGATACATATTTGTATTTTAGATGTTTTAATAATAAGAATTAGTTGAACTTAATAATCATATTTAAGTAATGTGGTTAAGTAAATGTGTGGTTATCGAACTCAAACTATGGGGTGTGAAAATTAAATTGAAAGTTTTACACGTGCCAATTTAAAAAAAAGTTAAAGATGTTTGTATTTTGTTTATGCTAATTCTCTTACATGTAGTTTTTTGCGAAGAAATATTTCATTTATTTTTTAAAGTAAATGCCAGTAAAAGTAAATATTATTTTTAAATAGTAATATAAACTACCTAATATAAATAATTTTGATTTCTAATTTTTTATTTATATTTTCCTTCCATTACACTGCATGCTTAGAAAATTAATAAATGTTTATATTTCATGATTTTAAAGTTTGTTGTTAATATAACAAATTAGTTCTGTAATTATTATTATTTAATAAACCAACGTTGCCAAAAAATTTAAAGACTATATTATTTTTAAATAGGATCTAATATAAATAATTTTGACATCTAAATTTTTGTTTATATTTTGCTACTACGTAAAAAAATGTTTATATTAAATTATTTTAAATTTTGTTGTTAATAGGTATAACAAATTATTACTGTTATTATTATTTTTATTAAACCAGTCTTTGCTTAAAAACATTAAAAATCATTTTCCTACATCCAAAATAACAAGTATTATTGCAGTGTAACAACAGAATATTAATAAAAAAAATGCAAAATATATAGACATATCCCTAACTAACTAAAGCCAAACAATAATATTCTTTGCTAATATCAACTAATACCAATATATGGCAACAGCGCCCTTCCGGCCCTTCATAATGTATTCTGTGTAAATACTAGCACCTCAATAAAAAAAATAATGTGTCCTTATCTTTATATGACTCCGCAAAAAATCAAAGATGCCGGCTTCTTTCATAGCATTGCTGTCGGGTTTCTCGGAAAGAAACCTACGTCGCCGGGCGACAACTAAAATCCAGTTAATATTTTATTATAATCGATCCTGACGAATAAATGAATTTCATAAATGAATGAATTTTATAAATGAATGGTTTTTGCTGCCGAATTACTAGAATACAATATTTCAAGGCAGATGACGCAACTATTCGATAATTTTTATTCGAATAGTTTTCAACGAATGTTTTTTTACTAGCTATCGAATTATTCGAATGAATTGCAACTATCGAATGTTTCGATAGTATTCATTCGATAGTTCCCACTACTAGTTACGATATGCGCGAGTCAATTTTTAATGCAACGCCCGCTAATAACGTTACCGCCTGACGTAATTTGCGGATCAATTACACCAAGCGCTATTTCTAAATAACGTTTAAAAATTGCTTAAATGCGCATGTGCGGGTATTTGACAACCGGGGCCGGCCGGCGAGATCTTTTATTTTAGGTTATGTTTGAATTGTTTTGAATTATTACTTTAGTTTTATTAGGTAATTTGATATTTAAGTAGCTGGGATTAGTTTTAATTAAATTAATATGGCCCAAAATATGGATTCCACCTCTTCCAATATTAAAGAATCTATAAAGAGGCTTAGGTTTACAGCAGATGACGACTTAGCCCTTGTAAGAGAATTTGTTGCTTGTTGCCCTAAACCGACTGGCAGACGTTGAACAATAAAGCACTGGAAATAAGCACTTTAGCCCTTTAGTTTTAAAATACCTAGTAAACAAAACAATTTCAAAGTTTAAAATTGAAAGTTAGGTTAAGTTTAAATAGCGGACGCGACGCGAACAGAATTCTTTCCGATCCGATAACTATAAATGAAAAAAGTTAATACCACCTCACGTAAAGGAAATAACACCTGACCTTATTAACGTCCATGCACGCTATTCGGTTTAGCGATATCTCTCTATTACGCTGTTTATTGTTATTTTACGCGAGTTTATTTTTGCGCACAGGAAATTATACTCGTCTGCATATCGTCATAAAAAACAATTTTCGTACCACGAATTAGGGATAAGATTTTTATCTGTATACATATAGTATACTTAATCTGTGGTAGAGTTATAAAATCCAAAATCTACGCAAGTCAAGGGAAATTTCGAACTCGCGAATTATATTGACAGAAATTAACTGTCGCTGTTATGTAATCTCTCGTTGAACAGAACATATGTTAAGATCATATACCTACTTTTGTTATTAAGCTAATTGCTGTACTAATTCCTGAAAATTATTTTCATTTCCGTAGAACGG
The DNA here is from genome assembly GCF_002938485.1 of Sitophilus oryzae. Lineage (NCBI taxonomy): Eukaryota > Metazoa > Arthropoda > Insecta > Coleoptera > Curculionidae > Sitophilus > Sitophilus oryzae. Next base: position 7,473,623 of record NW_022147434.1, on the reverse strand, counting down.
CCGCTAGAGGGGGCAACTGCAATGGAAAATTAATGGGATTTTTAGAAAATTTTATATAGGTAAGGGGTATTATAAATAACGGCTTCATAATTACAGTAAATTTAGGATTTTTTTTTGTTTGAACCATTTGCAAAACCCTTTGTGCGTCGTAATCTTCCCTTACCTAGGAGAATTTTTGTAGAAATTCCATTTTATTATTTGACATTGCAGTTGTGCCTTATATCGGCCGTTATATGGACTTGAAAATAATTTCCACCAATTTCTCATGACCTTTTTAATTAAACAATTTATATTCATTCATATTATAATTTACTAAACGAATATTCGTAGATACAGGAAACAAAATATTATATAACTATAATTTTTTTTTTTCGTAGACTCTACTGCTAAAACTTTCCGAGATAGAGCCAATAAATTAATACGACCAAACGCCATATATAGGCTTGGTTTGGTGCATTCTCCGTCGGTGCTGCCACCATGTGCTGTGACAAAACTTATATTTTTGAACAGAAGTTCAAGCTGATCTGCTGTCATAAACTGACTTGCCACCTCGTGGATTATTATATTAATTCCGCATAAATGTATTTTAGTATAAGCATTATACCTAGATTGTAATATGTACTTTCGTGGATAAAGCTAAAACCCCTAACATAGGTCAACATATTATACCCCGCTGGCAAGCGAACCTTTACGTCGGCGTTTACATGTATAGGAGTGAGTCGTTATGGCAATCTAGGAAGTCGGAGTGAGCAAAAATACGAAGTATTTGGGCAATTACCTAGCCCATATGAGGGACAAAAATACACTTTCTTAAAATTTTGTTGTTATTCTAAATATCTCGTGAGTAATCATGGATATTTAGAATAACAACAAAATTTTAAGAAAGTGTATTTTTGTCCCTCATATGGGCTAGGTAAAGCTTTAGGTTATTATTTTCACAGACAATGATTTGAATTACTGTTGTGATACAGAACAAGATGAATGTAGAATGTAGAATGTTTAGGAGGGGAGTTAAACACCGCGACCTTACAGATCTATTGTGTGTTCCCCTTTCTTGAATTAAAACGAGTTATAACTCATCATAGAGTCTCAGGGCTTTAAGAAAAGCCAGTATCTGAGACGGCTCCACAGAGGCCAGCTCCCCATCCTCGACATCAGACGTACCAAGGTTCATGGCACGAATGGTGGTCGTCTCGGCGCACTCAGTGATAAGGTGTTCTGGTGTTTCCCCATTTTCCCCACAAAATCTGCATTCGCCGTTGTTTCTCAGTTTCAGCCTACTGAGGTGTTCGTTGAGGAGACAGTGTCCTGTTAGAAACCCCGTGACAATCCGAAGATTGTTTTTACTTAAATCAAGGAAAACCTTTGATTTTTCTCGGTCATAAGTCTAAGGAACTTTTTCGAGTGTCTTAGACCGTTGGAGGACACCCATTCCAAGTTACCGATGGAGTCTTCCAGATTCTTCAGTTCCGCTTTCAGTTGGTTCCCGTTTGGAAAACAGAACGGTTCTGGTCCAATTAGTGGAGTGTTCGCTCCTTTTCTAGCTAGATCATTTGCTTTTTCATTGCCTTCTATCCCTTGGTGAGCAGGCACCCAGAGTAGGAGGACTTTGTTTTCTTTGCCTAATTTGTTGAGCTTCTCTAGGCATTCTTTGACCAACTTCGAATTGATGGTTACTGAGTTGATCGCGTTAAGTGCTGCTTGACTATCGGATAGGATGGCAATTTCCTGTTTTCTATATTTCCTATCTAAGATAAATTGTACGCATCTTTCGATAGCGCAAATTTCTGCCTAAAGGATACTGGGGTAGGTGCCCATTGGTTCGGAGTATTCAGTTTTCGGCACAAATACTCCTATCCCTGTCCCTCCTTTGGTTTTGGAAGCATCAGTATATCACGTGATGGTATGGTCTTATATATGCTGAGTAAGCGTTTCTTTCTTTCCCCCAATCCTTTTTATTACTCAGTACTACAGTGAGGTGTTTCTCAAAGTTGTAAATTCTTGGTATGTCGTCCACTGGGAGTTGGAGAAGTGGAATTTTCTTTTTGAGGGTGTTCGAAGCCCCTGACCTGAAAATTCTCCAAGTACTGTTTCCGTCAGTAACCATTCTAATCATTGTCGCATTGGCATAACTACCGACGACAATGTGCAGTGGTGTTAGGTCTAGAATGACCTCCATTGCTGCTGTTGGACATGTTATCATGGCACCTGTGATGCAGATACATGCCAGTCTCTGTACTTTGCACAGGTTTTGCCTTGCTGTACCGAACAAGATATTGAAATTTATAGTGATTAAAACATTAATAAAAATCTATGATTACCCACGGGACATCAAAAAGTTTGGATTTTTAAAATTTTGTTTTTAATAGTTTTTTTCTCTGAACCTATACAAAATAAAATGTGCTGAACTTAAAATTAATTTGCTATAGCTGTATTACAAGATTAAAAAAAGACAGATTAGAAAAAATAACATATATTTGATAACTAAATAGAATAACATTGAACAATATTTGAGTGCTTGGAATTAAACACCTTTTTAACCTTAATTTGATAATTACTAAAATTCCTAAAACTATGAAAACTTGTTGTATTTGGTACTCTTTTAACTAGATTCCATTTTTCATCTAATTTAATTTTAGCTGCTTCAATTTCATGGGAATTTATTAGGATTATATTAATTTTTTCAACCTTTTGCGTACATTTGTAGAAATTTTCAGCATTCTTTACTAAACATTTTCTGCTTCTTATTTCATTCCAGACCTAAATTTAAATTTCTTTGCCGGTATTTTCTTTTTGTCTCTCGTTCTTTTTGCCTTCTTAGTTCTAACATACTTGTATCTTTGGATGTAGATATCTTTTGTTTAATTCTTGATCTATACCTTTTGCCACTTGCCACTCTCGGCATGTTTTTTAAGATACGCTTGCCTTACATTTTTGTCCGCATTAATTTTGTCTCGATACTTTTTAACGTGACTCCTAACTCGTGCCTGCCTCTCATGATTCTTAATTTTTTCCATCCTTAAATAAAAAGAATCTATGACCGTTATTTTGTATTGACGTTTTCAACAATTATTTTTAAACAAAGACGGTATTAAGATTAAGTAATAAAGTAATAAAACTGGCGATAAATCTTGTAATGTTAGTAAAATTATGTTTTTTGATATTTTTGGTAAAATAATAAACGCATTTCTTTAAGCATTTTACAGCAAAATGTTATGCTGTAACTTTTAACTGATTACTCATGGGACAGTTTAAACAAATTTAAAAAAATATATTTCCAAGAATCCTAAAAAACTAAGTTATATTGACAATACATGTTAGCCAATATACTATAAGTTTGATTCCCTTTATACGGGTTTTCTATAGAAATAACGACAAGAATTTAAAAACTTTTCTATTTTGATTACTCACGGGACAAAAAGTTGAGCTATATTTGTAATTAAATTAAAGTAATTTTTACTTACATTAGGCACAAAAATACACCAGTACACAAACCCTTGACAATAACAGTAAATGACGCGCACCAGGCCCCGAGCTAGCGTTCTTTTATTTTTCCATGGCAACTCTTCATATAAAATGCAATTATTAATTTTTTGCAAACTAATTCTAATAATTTATCCCTAAAGCTTCTTTAGCTTACACGTTAAACCTACAATTTGATGCTTTATAATTTTAATTGCAGTTTATCTAACTAAAATAATGTTTTCAGTGTTAATGTATTTTTAGTGGGTAAATATCACATACAGTACGTCTGTCCGTTCTGTAGCTACGGGGTATCCGTGAGAGGGGAAACGATATTCTCTCCATGTTTTTCGTAAAAAATTAGACGACGCGTCCCATCAATAAAAATTCGACAAATTTGCAAGTAGCCAATAAAATGAGTGGGCGAAGCGATTTGCGGTGACGCACTCGTCAAGTCGACATATAAAATATACTGATGGTTATTTAAATGTTTTTTGTCTGCATTCCTTTCATAGACACAGATCCAGCAGACGTACTGTACATACTACTAAACCGATCGGAATGAAAGTATACTCATTCGCGAGGGAATTTAATTCTCTCTTACTCACTATTTACGTAATACTGAAATATTCGCTAGAACGCAACGTTTCGTTTCAAAACGCCCAAGAATTTTACCATCATTTGGGCCTCCTGAGTTGAGCGGCGCGGCGCGGCGCGGTGGAGCAACCGTCCAAACCTGGGAAACTTCTCTTTCACGGCAAATAAATCAATAATTAGCTTTCCAACACTTATTTGCAAATTTACCCCTCTAATTTGATTTGCCTATACAGGGTGAGTCTTAAATAAGTGCAGATATTTTCAGGGCTGGTAGATTTCGACAAAAGAAACATATTTTTTCTTTGTCGTTTTTCAAATAAGTCCAAAGTAATCGAAATATTTTACTTTGAAAACTTTAAAAAAATATATATTTTTTGCTTAAATTTTTAGAACCACTAGATCTTTTCTGAATTTTCTTTCTTGTTTGCTATGTTGCCGTATTATGAAGATATTATGTTTTTTTTAACTAAAAATTTAGGAAAATCACAAAAAAATCCAATTTTTTTTTCGCGAAAAAAACTCATAGACGTGTTTCTGGGGTCGAAATATACAAACCCCTAAAAATATTTGCACTTATTTAAGACACCCTGTATATCCAATAGTAATGAAAACTGTGGGTAACAGGTAATTTTGCTAATATATCGGACAGGGTGTAAACCAGACGTCATTGCTCATGCAAAACAAATATCTGGAGTGCGCTTTTGTAAACATATTTTCTTTCTAGAGACTAAGATCAATCGGCTAAAAGTATCATAAGCTGGAAGGCAAGAAATTTCTTTCTAGCGAGCCTACAGAATCGCACTGCTGGATTCTCTACGTGGAGAGCATCCTTTTTTCACTATAACTATTGTTGCGGACCCGTGTGAACTCAGCCTTAGGCCAGCCACTCGGCTATGACTCATACGCTCGGCGACGCGACGTTTCAAAACGAATAGAAGTTGGTAGAACGCGGCTAAGAATTCTCGAGACAAATCTGGATTGTCTGTTTCTCTCATATATAAGCAGACGCCCGAAGCCTGAAGAGGACAGAGAGAAAAACGTAACAATTGGTGTGAAGTGTGGCGTATGTGATAGACTAAAAAAATAAAACGACTGACAATGGCTCCGAAAAAATTATTGAAAGACTTGAAAGTGTCCGAACTGAAATGTATACTGGAAGAGAGAGACTGCAAGACAGATGGAAAGAAAAGCATTTTGCAAGGTGAGGATCCTGACACATTGTGGTTTGAGCTGGAAGGTGACTTTGACTCGTGCCTACAAAAATTAGAATATAAAATGACCGAAAATTCTCAAAAATTAGAAGATAAAATTATGGAAACTTCCCAGGATTTGCAAGATACTTTAAATGATAAAATGAATATTTTAGAAGATAAAATCACAGGAAATTCCCAAAAATTAGAAGATAAGATCATAGAAAATTCTAAAGATATACAGGCCAGTTTTTATAATAAAATAATAATTTTGGAAGAAAGTTTTAACAATAAAATAACAGAGATTGAGGAAGATGTAAATAGAAAAATCGAAATTTTGAGAGAAGAAATAGCAAAGTCAAATTCACCAAAATGTCAAGAATCATCGGAGGACCCGAAACTATTCGAAAATAAATATGCCTCAAAGTCAGTTATGAAGCCTCCACAATTTGACGGAAAAACCGCTTGGGCCAATTATTTTTGCCAATTTGAAGCCGCTGCGAGAGCGAACGGCTGGACAATCGCTGAAAAAGCTACCGCTTTGACTGTCGCACTGCGAGGAGATGCGACTGACATCCTGCAGACACTGTCACCATCGGAACAGGGAGATTATCAGCAATTGGTACGACATTTAGAAATGAGGTACGGCCAAGCTCATTTGGAGCATGCCTATCATTCCCAGCTCAAAAATCGTGTTCAGCAGCCTAATGAGACGCTAAGAGAATATCAAGCTGAAATAGTCCGCCTTGCTCACCTTGCGTACCCTGCTATGCCCGAAAATGTTTTGGAACGCTTAACAGTACAGGCTTTTATTGATGGTTTACGTGACAACGAGACAAGGCAAACACTTCTTTTAGCTCATCCAACGCATTTGGGAGATGCCCTAGCACGTGCTCTGGAATTTGAGGCCGCGAAAGAATGCTCTAGGTCTCTAGGATTTGTACGGGCTGTTGAGGAGTGTTCCGACGATTCCAAAGTGGAAAGGATTGTGCGGAAAGTACTGGATTAGTATATGAGCAAGAAGGGGGAATTGCGGACAGATGGGAAATCGTTGCAAAGAAGAGAAAGAAGTAAAAGTCTTAAGGACGACTGTGGTTGGTGATAGTTGGCAAACCGAAGATCTTGCAAACGACCAAATCAGTGATCCAGAGTTGGGCTTGGTGATTAACTGGAAAAACGCAGACCAGAGACCAACGTGGGAGGAACTTTGCAGATATTCGCCGAACGTGAAGTCGTATTGGTCCCAGTGGAATTCGTTGGTAATAGATAACGGATTACTTCGCCGTGTGATTGAGAGACCAGAGGGACAAGAAGAGAGAAGGCAGATCGTCATTCCAAAGGAGAGGGTCCCGGAAGTCTTGGCGGAATTTCACAATGGAACCAGCGGTGGACATCTTGGTGTTAGCAAGACCCTTGGCAAGCTGCGCGAACGGTTCTATTGGGTGAACTGCAAAAAAGATGTGAGGGCCTGGTGCAAGAAATGTGACGTTTTCGCCGCCATCAATGGGCTACAAAAACGTGGTAAAGCCCCTATGCGCCAGTACAATGTAGGCAGTCCCTTCGAACGAATAGCGATCGACGTGGCTGGTCCTTTCCCAGAGACGAACGACGGTGGTAGTGGAACATTGTGGTAGTAATGCGTTACTTCAGCAAATGGGTCGAGGCCTATGCGTTGCCAAGTCAAGAAGCGTCCACCATTGCTAATGCCCTTGTTAAAGAATGGACCTGCAGGTTTGGTGTTCCCATGAAGCTTCATTCCGATCAGGGAAGAAACTTCGAGTCCAATTTGTTCCAAGGCGTCTGTGAAGTCCTTAACATCCGCAAGACCAGGACGATGGATCTACATCCACAATCCGATGGGATGGTTGAACGCATGAACAGAACCATCAACTGTTATTTGGCCAAAGTAGTCTCTGACCACCAAAGAGACTGGGACAAATTCCTTCACATGTTCCTGTTGGCCTACCGCTCATCCGTCCAAGAATCCACAGGGCAAACTCCAGCCAGCATCGTTATGGGACGGGAAGTGCGTCTACCTTGTGATCTGAAGTTTGGTTGCCGACCGGGAGAAGATGTCGCTGGAGAAGATTATGTCCACAGACTACGTCAAAGGATGGACGACATCCATAGCGAGTCCGCCTAAATATTCAAAGCGCTAGTGACCGAATGAAGGAGCACTACGACATTCAAGCTGAGCATGGGGGATACCAACCAGGGAATTTGGTGTGGCTATACAACCCACAGAGACGTCGTGGATTATCTCCAAAGCTACAATCCTCGTGGGAAGGCCCATACGAATTCATGGATAGGATTAATGACGTCGTATACCGTATCAGAAAATTGCCAAAAGGAAAACCGAAAATAGTCCATTTCAACCGTTTGAGCCCCTACCAAGGCGAAATAGAAGATCGTGCTGGGACCGTGAGAACCTGCAGCTTTGATCCCCCTGATTCGGATATGTTCTTTGATGATTTCATGGCCCGATACAACAGCAGTGAGAAGGCTCGCTATGGTGTAACCAAAGGTGAACAACGAGACCTCTTTTCCGTGCCTCCTGATTATTCGCTCGCTCACTGTGTGGCTCGAGATTTGCGGGTGTCCAGAGGAATCGCTGCGACGTTCAATGAGAAGTTTGGGCGTGTCGGAGAACTACGCCGACAAGATCCAGAGGTTGGAAGCGTCTTGAGGCTAACCGCCAATGCACATGGTCAGGCAAGACACATCTTCTACTTGGTCACTAAGGAATGGTCGCCGAGTAAGCCAAATTATCTCAATCTATGGAAGACACTGATTGAACTGACAGAAGCCCTGCTAAACAACAACATTACAAGATTAGCCATTCCGAAGCTGGCGTGTGGACTCGATGGTTTGAGTTGGCGTACAATCCGAAGCATGATTGGTCTTGTTTAGATTTACGGGGATCGAGATCCTCGTTTGCTGCTACAACCCAAAGCTGAGATCGGGAGAGAAAACTGTAGACTGCTATTTCTACCAAACTTCTCAATGTACCAGGGGCCAGCTTTGCAAATACCTTCATTCACCGTGTACATCTCGGGACGAGCATGTATCTAAGAAGGGGGCAGTGTTGCGGACCCGTGTGGACTCGGCCTTAGGCCAGCCACTCGGCTATGACTCATACGCCCGGTGACGTTTGAAAACGAATAGAAGTTGGTAGAACGCGGCTAAGAATTCTCGAGATAAATCTGGATTGTCTGTTTCTCTCATATATAAGCAGACGCCCGAAGTCTGAGGAGGACAGGGAGAAAAACAACCGGTCGACGCGTACAGTTACAATCGCCGCGCTAATTCAAAATAAATTCTTGTTAGATAAATAGATAAATTGTAAATAAGTTATAAATAGTTCTTTAAGTTTTTTAAATCGTCATTGTTTGTTAATTAGTGTTAAATAAATTGTGTTTAAATAAATGGTGACTTTCTATCCACACGGAACCGACGAAAAACGTAACACTATACTTCAATAAGATATACGAAGATCCACCCCATTGGACTAATTCAAGCCACTGGATTTATTCAACATTATTATTTATTCGCATAGCTAATATGTAATATAATATTTAAAATAATACATACAACATAACAAATTGTGTGTGTATAGGGTGTTTCAAAAAACATGTGCCATCTCTCGTGGGGAGATTCCTTACCTAAAAATAAGGTTTATTTTTCATATCAATGTAGGTTCGATTCTGTTTTGTTTCGTAGCTACAGGGTTACTTGTTAAAGTCTTAATATTTTTTCGATTTATTATAATTTATTTCCAATAAATGTAAATGACGAAATTTTAAAGGTTGCTATTAAGCAACCTTTAAAGAAATGTAATATTATTAACTTTCGAAAGTTTTAAATAAGTACCTACTCATTGATTAAAAGTTCCTATAAACATGGGTATGGAAATGCATAGTTTTAGAGTTACAGGATGTTAAAACTTTTTAAAATTAGGTTTTTTCTAATTATCTTGAATATCATTATTTTTCTATTTGAAATTGCTGTAGGTAGGGCTAATAGTAATAATATTTAATAATAAATTAGGTAAAATATATAATTTATTAATTTTGTTTTAATTTTAATTTTATTAATTGTGATTAATAAAATTGCGTTTATCTCATGAAGGAGGCCGAATTCGACAAAATATCAAGAGATAACTTTTAATTGGCGTTAAACGGCTTACTCAATATTATACCAAAAGAAAAAAGTCAGTGACGCACATGCATGAAAATATTCCAGTGATAACCCATATGCACGTCTCTGATGAATTTATCGACATTTTTTTAGCATTAAAATTTGTACCACTTATAGCAACTTTTACCCCTCAAATTTCATTCGAATCACTAAAAGTACTTGGAAGAAAATTATAATAAATCGAAAGATTATTAAGACTTTGACACCCTGTAGCTACGAAACAAAGCAGAATAGGACCTATGCTGATATGAAAAATAAATCTTATTTCTACACGAGTAATCTTCCCACGGGAGATGGCACATGTTTTTTGAAACACCCTGTATAATCAAAGAAATATAAAATGAAAAAGACAAAACTACGTATAAACTAACTAAATATAAAAATGTCTAAGTAAAAAACTATAAATAAATATATATAAATAAATATTCAACATTGTTGAAAGAGGTTCATAAATTAGAGCCAGTTGTAATGAGAGATAGATACAAATTTTTATTTGCTTTTAAAACAACAATAATAATTGCATATTATACATAATAATCTTGGGATTGTCGCGCAGTATAAAATCACAAAAAAAAAATATGATTGAAGTGGTGATTGAGTTTTTAAATATCAGTGGAGTTCTGAAATTAATTGTATATAGTGTCTAACAAAATAGCATTTGAAATAGGCGGTTTACCTCAGTACTCTTTTATGAAGAATTGTTGAGTTGTGTAATAATAGTGTTACGGATTCCGTGGGTCCACTATTTAAACTCACGATAAAATACTTAACGAATTTATTTGTTTCACTCTGTACACACAACTTATACTATTTACAACACAACTTATGCAACTACTATTACTCTAACGGTATTTCGCGGTATTTTCAAACTTCAGACTAACTTCAGATTTGACTTCAAACTTTTAAACTTTAAACTTGTCCAACTGTCAAAGCGCGGGCCTTATATACCCCCTGGCGGTTGTTTCTAGATTTTTCTAAAGAATTCTATAATTTTCTTTACTTTCTGGCGAATGCGCCAGGTTCCTTCCACATTGCGATTTTTTAGCAGTATGCAGTTATGCAACCAGTAATACACCTTGACATTGCCCCCTTCTCAAATTTGATCGTCCCGATCAAGGTTTCCTGTCTGGTATCTCTCAATCGATCCAGATGAACTACTTTCATCTTACTTCTAGGGCTGCGTTGAATCCGGTACACAACATCATTTATCCTCTTGATGACTGTATAAGGACCTTCCCATGCTGGAGTTAACTTTGGGGACCTCCCTTTCTTGCGCTGTGGGTTATATAACCATACCATATCGTCCTGTTGAAATCCCGTAGAATTAGCTCTGAGGTCGTAACGAGCTTTCATCCGGTCACTGGCTAGCGTAATCTTACTTCTCACGGCCTTATGAATTCCCAATAACCTTTCCTTCAGTTCATCCGCGTAGTCCTCTACGTTCGTGGTGCTGTCGTCTGGTGATCCGAACACCAAGTCACAAGGCAACCGTAATTCTCGACCAAATAAAATCTTCGATGGTGAAAGTCCGGTGGTGTTGTGAACTGCACTTCTATATGCCATTAGGAATAGTGGTATATGCTGATCCCAATCTCTTTGATGTTCATCCACCATTTTCGAGAGATGTTCTTCAATGGTCTTATTGAATCTCTCGACCATCCCATCAGACTGCGGATGTAAAGCTGTTGTCCTAGTCTTGTGAATACCAAGCAGATCACACATCTTCTGGAACAGTCTTGACTCGAAGTTCCTTCCTTGGTCAGTGTGAAGCTCTAAAGGAATTCCAAATCTACTGAAGACATTATGACTAATACTTCAGCTACAGTCGATGCTTCTTGGTTTGGAATGGCAAAAACTTCTGGCCATTTACTGAAATAATCCATCGCCACTAAAACGTACTTGTTGCCCTTGTGCGTTTCAGGGAATGGGCCTGCAATGTCAACAGCGATTCTTTCGAATGGCAGTCCAACGTTATATTGTTTCATTTTTCCCCTAGATCGAGTGCTTGGTCCTTGGCTGGCTGCACAAATTTTACATTGTCGACACCATTTCTTGACATCTTCGCAATAATCCACCCAGTAAAAGCGATCTCTCAGCTTGCTCAAGGTCTTGTTTACCCCAAGATGGGCTCCAGTTTTACCACCGTGAATTTCTTCCAATACCTGGGTAACTTTCTTCCTTGGTACCAGTAACTGAGTTGTTACTGTGCTGCCATCCGCACTTTCCCATGTGCGCTTTAACAATCCATTCTCAATAACCAGTGAATTCCACTGAGCCCAGAGAGCTTTGAAAACGAGCCCTCTGTCCGCAATATCCTGCCACGGTGGTCTCTCGCCGTTACCTTCCTTGAACCGTAGTATTGCTCCGATGTCTGGATCTTCCATTTGATCTTTCCTCAATTGTGTCGTCGTCCACTGTTCATCGGTTCCAAGTTTAATACCTCCTTTACATGCAGCCCACTTCCGCGGCAGTGAGCATGGAATTGGGCAGGGAAGTGGGCAGCACGAGCATGTAAACACGTCGCTCGCCCTGCCATTGCTCATGTCATTGCTGCTGCCGTACGCTTCCTTCAGTGGCGGTATTTTGAAGGGACATCAAAGGAACGGCAGCACGAGTGGCAACGTCTGTTTACATGTTGCCGCTGCCGAACCTCCGGCGCCGCGAGTGTTAGTAGTTGTGTAATTACCTACTATTTTTCCTATACAACAGCACAAAATATTCGTGTTATTTGGGGTGCGAAATTATTGTTCAGATAGTTACTTAGGGAAACCACTAATGCATATTTTGTCAACTGCATGCCATCCACGTTTTTTGATTTTTTAAGTACAAATTACTTTCATATACGAACATAATTTTTGACACGATTTGAAAGGCTAATCATCTAGTAATTTATAATATGGTAATTCTGCTTCAAAATCAGTGTCCGGGAAAAATATTTTACCGCGTAGTATGCGGGAAAGTGCTACTTTGCGTATGCTAAAGTGTGCACAAATACGTCGGCGTTTTTTTTCTATCACACTTCTCTTTAACATATTAATATAATTTTGCAAACTCAAAAAACAGAGCGCTGTCGCCGCCGCAATTTCTACGTTACTGATGGAGAGCAATAGCAATGCGAGGCGCAGTAGCTGCATGTAAACGGTCACTTGCTTCTACAGCTGCCGTGGAATTATTGAGGGCAGGACAGCGGGCAGCGCGAGTAGCAGCGGCAGTGGCTGCATGTAAAGGGGGTATAAAACTCCTTATCATGACAGTGCCTTCACGTTGTTCCGTTTTACAGCAGTGCTTACAATCGGTTTGACAGGGTCTTCTGGATAAACCGTCTGCGTTACCATGCATTTTTCCAGCACGATGTTGGATGGTAAAGTGATACTGTTGGAGCTTCTCGAGCCATCGTGCTATTTGACCTTCAGGTTGTTTCATCTCCATAAGCCACTTGAGAGCCGCATGATCTGTCCTAATTAAAAATTCTTGGCCGTACAGATATTTATGAAAATGATCAACTGCCTTCACAATTGCTAGCAGCTCCTTCCGGGTAACGCAGTAATTCCTTTCTGGTTTGGATAGAACTCGACTGTAATATTCTATCACTCGTTCTTCGCCATCTTGCACTTGTGATAGCACTGCACCTATGCCGATATTGCTGGCGTCGGTATCCAGGATATACCTCCCTTGTTGTTGCGGGTAGGCTAGAATAGGACTTGAACATAAAGCCGCCTTAAGTCTTCCAAAGGCTACATCACAATCGGTGTTCCATTCGTAGCCGACTTCATCACCTGTAAGTCTATGTAAGGGTGCAGCTATATTGGCAAATCCCTTGACAAATCTTCTGTAATAGGTGCATAAACCCAGAAAACTTCTAAGTTCATGTTTGTCGCGAGGTTTAGGCCAATCCTTGATTGCAGCGATTTTCTTCTGGTCGGTGTAAATTCCGTCTGCTGAGACTACATGGCCCAAAAAATTCCACTTGTCGCTGGAATAAGCTACACTTCTTCGGGTTCAAGTACAGGTGAGCATTCCGTATGCGGCCGAAGACTTCTTCTAAATTCGCAAATGCTCCTCAAAAGTTCTTCCCATAACCAATACATCGTCGAGGTAAACCAAGCACGTTTTCCAAGTTAATCCTCTTAACACCACCTCCATGAGACGTTCGAAAGTGGCTGGAGCATTGCATAATCCAAACGGCATGACCTTGAATTGGTATAGTCCGTTTCCTGTAGAAAAAGCCGTCTTTTCTTTGTCTTCCTCGTCCAGACCAACTTGCCAGTATCCACTCTTTAAGTCGAGAGTGGAGAACCAGCACGAACCTGCCAGTGTGGTTAACGTGTCGTCTATACGTGGCAGTGGGTAGCTGTCCTTCTTAGTGACGTCATTGAGCTTCCGATAGTCCACGCAGAATCGTGTACTACCATCTTTCTTCGTCACCAAAACAACAGGAGATGACCATGGACTCGATGATTCTTCGATAACTCCATCTTCTAGCATCTTATCTACCATTGTCTCCATTTCTTGTTGTTTGGAAAGGGGCACCCTTCTAGGACGTTGTCGAATCGGCTGAGCATGACCAGTATTAATCCGGTGCTTCACAAAATCCGTTCTTCCACTGTTGTTCTTTTCAAAAATACTGCCATGCCTAAACAGGAACTCCTTAGCCTTCTGTTTCTCCTCAGATGTTAGGTGATCCCATGGCTGCTCTAGATGTTTTAGTGTTTCTTTGGATGCCATTTGTGTAACAGCTGACGGCACTTCATCACATCGGGTGACACTTCTTACAGGTTCGCAGATGGCTATCTTGTCACCTTTTTGAATCTTGACACAATTCGGGAAAACATTCGCAACTCTGATCGGTATATTCTTGTCGGTGTTCACCAATGATTTTCCTACTAAGTACCTATCTTGTTTCTTGTCGACACTTTGTACCAGTCCAACACAGCACCCAGCGATTTTCTCCACTTTACCGAATACGATCTTCTCGGTATTACCAGGTATCACCACAGTTTCCGCTGATCTTACATCCATTCTGCCTGGTCCCTCGTCTGGAGATAACATGAACTCTTCATTTCCAATATTTAAGATATTTCTCTGGTGATCGAACGAAAATCCATGTTGACGAATCACATCCATGCCCAAGATGAAGTCATCTTCAATATCTGCCACTAAGACGCTATGTGTCGCGTCGAAAAAACTACCCGTCTTAACAACACGTCTCCTTGGAAATGAAAGCCGTATTTATTTACATATATACAACCTTTATTAAATACTGAGCTTACTTGCAACTAATAATAAACCAAATCCACGAATAAATGATTAATTAAGAAAGAGAATGGAAAAGCGTAAATTATACAAAACCCGGTACGACTCCGCCTTCCGCTTCCTTTTAAAATCTATACGATACTAAAGACTAAAATCCCAAATATTCAGTTTTCTAAAAAATAAGGCACATGTTTTTAACTCCCAGTACCTACTTCAAAAGCCACTTGAACTACGTCCTCGAAGGAACCCTTGTCTTCGGTCATAAATTAATAGACAAGAGTTCCCAAAACCAACCGTCACCAACAGTAAATCCATAAACTTTCACTTTTGAATAGGATCGAGAAAAACATGTGCATCTTAAACTGAAATTACCTTTATTCTAAAAAATGTAACAGAAATTGTTCCCTAAAAATATATACTGGCTCTGACACTATGCTGAAACTTCAAATTTCCTAACTTCAGTTCGACGATAGCCTCTCCCCGTACAACGGCCATTTCCCCCGTAACTGTACGTAAACACACTCTTCTTCCCAGAGGCATCAGCTTCAATCCTTGCACTGAGTTAGCCCGTACCAACGATACCATAGCGCCAATGTCCACAGTCATTCGGATTCCCTTTCCATTGACTTTCCCGTCGATCACCAAACTGTCAGCGGTTCTTCCTAGACTTCTAATGGAAAAAATCCTGGGGGCTCTGTTCTCCCCAGTCAATACTCGCCCCTTAGTATTGACTGATTTTAGTTTTCCTGGTGCCTACGTTCTCTGGATGGTGAACGGGATCGCATTTGAACGCGGCAATCCCGTTTGATGTGGCCATTCCTGCCACATCTATAGCACCTTATGTCCTGGGATCTTCTCTGGTTCTCTGTCTGGTTATTGTTGACTCCCTTGTTTATTAGTAGCTCACATAGTTTGTCGAATTTTCTACACATCTCCTCCAAACTTCTGTGGGTACTCTCGGGCTGTTCCTCTACCGTTACCGATCTTATCTTCGGTCTAGGGATGGCGCTAAAAGCAGCTTCGATTTCCAGCGCCCTGACCAGTGCTTCGCTGCTGGTAGAAAATCGGGATATTTGCAGCGCCCTCTGTAATTCGTTGTCCCTCAGTCCGCTGATAAAGCACTGAGCAGCGAGTTCCTCCCTAAATCCTTCCGGTGCTTCAGGATACGCTAGGTGTACCAGCCGACGTAAGTCTGCTTCAAATTCCTGCAGACTCTCTCCGGACCTCTGCAGGCGTGTCTTGATCTGGGCCTGGTAAAGTTGACGTCGATGTTGGTCGCCATATCTTCTGTCCAGTGCAGCGACCAAAGTTTGGTATTCCTGCTGTTGGGCTGCAGGAATAGTTTGCAGCAGTTCCAAGGCAGGGCCACGCAGCGCGATGACAAGTGCCGCTGCTTTGTCCTGGTCGGACCATCCGTTGGCAGCGGCGGCTGCTTCAAACTGGCGGTGGTACATCGTCCAGGTGGTTTGTCCATCGTAGGTCGGGGCCTTGAGGTTTGCAGTTCCAGGAACGCCAGGTGTCCTTGCTTGTGCCTTGGTCTTCTGTAGGTCCTCTAATTTTTTCATTTTCTGTTGAAGGCGCTCCTCCAGATCTTCTACGGCTTCTTGAAGGTGTATTTCTTGTCTTTTTTCCAGATCTTCGAAGTTCTTTTTAAGACGATTTTGATCTTCTTGTCTTTCTCTATGACGTCGCTCCTCCAAACGAATTTCTAAATTACCTAATATTTTCTCAAGCCGGTCCTGTTCTTCTTGTTTGTCTTGTTGTCGTTGAATTTTCAAATCTTCGAAAATGTTCTCAAGCCGGTCCTGTTTAATTTCTTGATTTTCTAGAATTTTCAGTAAGTGGTCTTGTTCTTCTGCTTTCTCTTTTTCTAGTCGGGCTCGCTCTTCTTCTCGTTCTTTACGGAGTCTTTCTTGATCTTCTGCTTTTTCTTTTCTCATATTCTCCATAAAATCGCCCAATAATTTGCTTACTTCCTCCATTTTCTTCGTTTGCTCCCTTGTACCAACCATAAAAATATTCTAATTCGGTCTAAAAATCTTCCAATCCACTTAATTTCTTCTTAAAATCCTCTTGAATCGCACTTCCGACACCAATTGTTACGGATTCCGTGGGTCCACTATTTAAACTCGATAAAATACTTAACGAATTTATTTGTTTCACTCTGTACACACAACTTATACTATTTACAACACAACTTATGCAACTACTATTACTCTAACGGTATTTCGCGGTATTTTCAAACTTCAGACTAACTTCAGATTTGACTTCAAACTTTTAAACTTTAAACTTGTCCAACTGTCAAAGCGCGGGCCTTATATACCCCCTGGCGGTTGTTTCTAGATTTTTCTAAAGAATTCTATAATTTTCTTTACTTTCTGGCGAATGCGCCAGGTTCCTTCCACATTGCGATTTTTTAGCAGTATGCAGTTATGCAACCAGTAATACACCTTGACAATAGCAAATATGGGCGAAAAGTAAATTTGAATTAAAACTAAAATCTTTAATTGCCATTAGAAACCCTATAAACAACGCATAAAAATATAAATTATTAATTAACCTATACAACATTAGTTTAATGATTATTTTTAGGTTTATTTTTTTAGTTAAAAGTCTTTTAAATTATTGTAGTCTGGCTGATATCAGCTGAGGTAGGTGGATTTTTTCCCATTTACCTCCTTTGAGGAACAATATTTTTGTCAGTGACAAAGGCTTGTTTGCTTTAAAATGATAGTAAATATAATTTCTCCCTAACAGCTGCTAAAGAAGGACCAAGTTGACCAAGGACACTTTCCACTACTTCCATTTCTTCCATACTTGAAATTGAGGCTAATGTTTCAAGAATAACTTTTTGAGCTTTATCCTTACGTTTATTGAGATCTGGACTTATATAAGGTTTGCTCAATTCACAATTTGTATCACTCTCTGATTCAGATATTACCAAATACTCAATGGTGTTTTCTTCAGCAGGTTCTAAAAAGAGAATAGGTAGTAATAAGATAAAATAGTGATTTAAGAGTATACATTAATGCGAAGTTAATATTTTAGCTATTATGGTGGGTTCATACAGCCAAATAAAATAAAATAAGAATAAAATAAAATAAGAAATAAGGAATTCTTATTTGTGTGCGTTCATACAGTCAAATAAAATAAAATAAGAAATATATATTTGCTCATGCGCAGTACGATGAGGCTGGATAAAAGTTAACTTTTACGATTGTTTATAGTAATTTTACTATTTATAGTATATTTATTTATTCGTTGCCTACTATATTATACATTTTACTTATGTGAAATTATAAAATAAATTAAATCCAAACTGAAAATATTTGTAGGTTAGAATTAAGCGTGTGCAAAGCCGTTTTCACATAAAATAAAACAAGAAGTTAAAAGATAAAGACTTCTTATTTTATTTGGCTGTATGAACGCATGTACGGTATCCCATATAACCAACTTTCTTATTTTATTTTATTTTATTCTTATTTTATTTTATTTGGCTGTATGAACCCACCATTACTAGATACCACGCTAAATTAAAAGCAGGGGGCGAATTGTGAAAATTATACAGGGTGTCCGATAAATAAGTGCAAGTATTTTAACAGGTGGTATAGTTCGCCCCAATGACTAAAGAATACAAGGACATGTAACGCCCATACACGGGCTGCAGCAGACTTTGTTAAGTTAGATGCCATCATATTGGAGCCTAAGGATGGGTCACCACCTCGTCAAAAGCGACAATTTCAGCGATTTTTAATAATTTGTTGTGTGTAGTGAACTTTGTATAAACTTTATCACAATGGTGATGTGTTCAGCTTTCAAGTGTAAAAGCCGCAATGATAAGAAAGAGCCAGGAGTTGCGTTTCATAAGTAAATAAACAGTCCACTCCACCTTTTTAGCGTTTTCTTATTGAATTATTTTTCTGATACTATATGTATTTGATATGTACTAATCCTCGATACTAGTTTTGTACCTTTTGTTAACATTTTAATACGATTTTTATCGTAATTAATTAGTATTGATACCATCACCTCCACCATAGGCGTAGTGAAAACATTTATTAAAAATAAAAATATCCCTTCAAACAGCTAAGTTAAGAAAAATATATGTCCACGGCACTGTTTGGTGCCATGGTAACAATTTGGTCTCGGGTGTTATATGTCCTTGTATTCTTTAGTCATTGGTTCGACCCCAGAAATGTGAGCCCCAGCCCATAATTTTTTGTTTTGCGAAAAAAAAATGGTGAACATTTTATATTTTGGCACTTTCCGGAAAATGTTGACTTTTGAGTGCCACTGATTATTCTCGGGAAATTCGTTTACAGTGCATAGAGGCAATCTAGGACAGAATGCAATGTTGCCACCTCCTACATTACCCACATTCTGCATGTTTATAAATTCACAGTAATTTTAAGTGTCTACAGAAAAAATGCGAAAATTAATTTTATTCATTATTATTAGCGTAGATTGCTATACTAATTCAACTTTTGACAGTTGAGTAAACTGAAAAAAATAAATCTTAACAATTATTACAGTTTCTTTTTTCGCCATATTAGAAAATATTTTCAATCGTTTCAATCAAAATATGTCGTTAGTGCTTATCCTTTTGCTAAAAATTTATTATATAGTATTTTTATCCAGCCCCCCCCCCCATATACGGAAACCAAACACTATACATCTACTACATTTCCACATATCTATTAAACTGAACATCAGAAAACTATCACTTGCAAAAAATTATTATTCAAATCATAATAATTTTTAAATACAACAAAATATGTTAAAAAACTTACTTTAGGTTGCTTTACTTTAGGCTTGTGGCATTTCAGTTGATTTTTATTTATTTCGTTATATACAAAATAGCCCCAATTATGACCCCACTGGCAAAACCGGTGCGTAAAACTAAGCTCGCTACCTTAGTTGAACTCATCTAAAAATATTTTTTTGCTGGAATAAATTATAATACAAGTTAGACCTTCTGAACATATCAAAATATTTAGTTTTTTATTTTTGTATTTAGAATTTTCACAAATTATATTTCCTAACACTTGTAGAATAATAATTATATAATAATTTTTTTGTATACTAGCTATTTAAACCCGTGTATTTGTATCTTATATCAATTGTTTACGATATTCTCCGATGGTGGCAGCACCGGCGGAGAATGCACCAAACTTATATGCCATGTCAAAATTTTCTGCAATATACATTTATCTCTGAAATCGATGTTAACCTATATTGAAATTAATCTCTAATATTGAAATTAAATATTATGATCTGCTCAGGACTATGTTAAGTTTTGAAATTAACAAAAGACCTGGATCTGATCGTCTTCCCAGTCTGTTTTTAAGAGAATCTCTCATATTTTATTTTTAATCGCTGTGCATTAAAAATAAAACATGACTGGAGTATCATAAAAAAATTAGAAAAAATCCAACAAAGTGTCTCGTAACAAGTCCAACGCTAATTGTTTTGTTTTGTAAAAATATTATTGCACCTAATAATAAAATATAATAAAGTTTATTCAATATACACTGATTTTTGCAAAGCCTTGGTAGATCAAGATATTCTAATAGATGGGAGGTATATGCCTATGATTTTTTTTACATCGTTCATTATACAGGTAGACCCAGCAAGTGAAATTAAAAGAGAGTTTGTCCAATCATTATGCAGTTTTCTCAGGAATTCTTCAAAGTTCTTATCTTTATTTATTTATTTATTTATTTCATAAACGCCAGAGGCATTCAACAAAAAATACAATTTGAATAGATAATAGATAATATAAAAATTATACAAAATACAGAAATAATAGATTCCAAACTAAAAAAATAATAATGAGAAAAAAAATAACAAAGGCCAAGCATAGTCTACAATTCATTCTTGAAAACAATTACATTTCTAGCACGGTTTTTAAATATACTTAAAGAATTACAAAAATAATCCAAGTCGTATCCATTCACACTTCTGGAAATTCTATTTGCAGGGCAATTTTGTGCATAAAAAGTTGAATATGTTCTTAAGTGCAGCAACAATTGTGACCTCAGATGTCTTGGAGCAATGTGAAATTCGAAATTTGCCAAACAATCTGGTGAATCGATACGATTCGATATTAGTTTGTAGAAAAAACATACAGCCAGATAATCCCATCTAAGCTCCAACTTTTGGAAGTTTAGATACTCTGAAGTCTCAATCATATTCAACAGAATGTTATTCTTACTAAGGAAGAAATTCATATATTTTAAAAACTTTTTCTCAATTTGGAAAAATCTACTTTTATGTGTTTCATAATGTGGCATCCAGATTATGGAAGAGTACTCTAGTGATGATCTTACTAGGCTGTTATATAATGTTATTACTGAGGACGGGTCTAAAAAATCTTTGGTATTTCTAAAAATAAACCCCAAATTCCTGTTTGCCTTCGATATTAAATTGTCATAATGGTTGTTAAAATTTAATTTGTAGTCAAGCGATATTCCAAGATCCTTAACAGTGTACACTCTGATTAAGTTGGTGTTATTAATAGTATACGTTACATCAAACTTACTTTCGCCCCTAATAAAAATAATAAAAGAGCACTTATTAATGTTTAGTTTGAGTTTATTGTCCACACACCAGTCATTGAGTAGATCAATATCACTCTGCAGTTCCATAGAGTCTGAAATAGTTTTTATGTCCCGGTAAATCTTTAAGTCGTCTGCAAATAATAAGTATCGCTAGTAAAATTATTTCCTATATCGTTTATAAAGATACTAAATAAAATTGGTGCAAGATGGGAACCTTGCGGCACTCAGAAAACTGCATAATGATTGGACAAACTCCCTTTACTTTCACCTTGCTGGGTTCTGCCTGTAATGTACGATTTAAAAAAATCACATAAGGGACTACGAATACCATAGGCATGTAATTTTACTATTAGAATTTCGTGATCCACTAAATCAAAGGCTTTACAAAAATCAGTGTATATTGAATGGACTACGGTTTTATCGTTCATAGATTGCGGAACAAAATTTACGTATGGAAACATGTTCGAAGCCGTAGATCTGCCTCCAAAGAAACCATGCTGATTAGTTACAATAATATTTTTAAAACAATTAGTTAATGTTGGAATTAACATTTTTTCAAGTAATTTTGGAATGGCAGACTGAATGCATATTGGACGATAGTTACTGATGAATGATTTGTTGCCGGATTTGAAAACTGGAGTGACAAAGGAATGTTTCCAGTCAATTGGAAATGCCCCAGTAGACACACAGCGATTAAAAATAAAACATAGAGGTTCACAAAGGCTTACTGCACATTCTCTTAAAAACAGATTGGGAAGACCATCAGGTCCAAGTCCTTTGTTTTTTTTAAACTTAACATAGTACTGAGCAGATCATCATATTTAATTTCAATATTAGATAGGTTAACATCGATTTCAGAGGTAAATGTATTTTGCATATTTGAATTTTGACTTGGCTCATAGACATTTCCAAAGTAATCCGCAAACAGATTGCTAATTTCCAACTTATCATATGCAACTTTATTGTCCCAGGTCATTTTGTAAGGTAGCTCCTGACAATAGTTGTTTTTATTTTTAATGAAATTCCAGAATTGCGATGAGTCAGACTTAATACTCTGTTCAGCTCCTTTTACGAAATTGTTATAACAAGTCTTACTTTTAAATTTACAAATTTCGCGCAAAGATGAGAATTCATTACTATGAATTCTCATCTTTGCGCGAAAGTTCATCTCATTAGATGAACATTATTACTATAATGTTCATCTAATGTTTCCTTATATAGTTTATGCATGATCTTTTTCTTTTTGATTGTATTAATTAAGTCTTTATTAAACCATGATGGAAAGGTACTTTTTTTAAACAGTATTTAGGGATACACTTCTCAATTACATCATATACAATTTCGTAGAAAACCGACATAATTTCGTCAATATTTTTTAAATTATAAATCACTGTCCAATTTATATCTAATAACATATTATTCAATTGTCCATAATTCGCTTTTTAAAATTATAGAAATATTGTTCTTTATCAGGACACACTCTTGATGTTGTTTCTATAGTTAGTCCTATTGCCGGGTGATAAAATCTTCATTTACGAGGGAGTACATTTATTAACTGTTGTTTGAATGTTAGTTAGACAGAGATCAAGTATGACACCAAAAGTGTTTCTAATATAATTTAATTGAAATAATCCTAAAATTGACAACTCATCACAAAAGGCAATTTCTTTTAAAGAAGTGGCATTTTTTGCACATTCGTCAAGAGGATCCCACTGTAAATTCGGTAGATTATAATCTCCGAAGATACAAGTTTTACAGTTAGTATATTTACTCATAATATGACTGACGTCTGACATATGATTTGTGTAACTTTCTAGGAGAGTTTGGTGGTATATAAGTACAACCAACTATGTATTGACAACGGTTATATGTAAAATTAATAAAAACTTGTTCAACATTATTGTTTGTGGAAGATGTTTCCATAGCATTAAAAGTGTTCTTACATGCTATTAGGACTCCCCCTCCGCGATTTTTAGAGCTTGTAGTGCTGCTCCTATCTTTCCTGAATACGGAATATGAAGAGTCCACCAATTCACCATCGTTAAAATTCTCGTTCAGACCACTTTTACTCACACAAATAATATCATAATCCGAAATTGCAACTGATAACAAAAAGTCCCTTGTACCCATCTTGTACCCATATTATTTAGTATCTTTATAAACGATATTACAAGTCTCAGTTAAATACTTTAGTCGGGTACTTCTAATTTCTGCCATATCGAGCGCTGCGATCGGAATTTTTAAAATCAACTGAAATGCACCAAGCCATACAGATAGAGAATACTTTAAAATAATTATCACAATGTAAATTTAGGCATATTGACTTACCCTTTTCATGTGATGAGATTGTCAGTGATGAGTCAGTACCAGTGTGAAGGGTTCCTGATATAGAAGAAATGTTATCATCAACATTGTGGTCTATTGATGGACCTGTTAGTTCTTTACCCTGAACTTCTGCTGTAAAATAATCTATATAATGCTGAACAGATGGTTCTGGCATCGTTTCTATCCGTTGAATCTTTGGAGAAGACTTATATGTGGAATCTATATAATTTGATTTATGTTCCATTAGAGAGAATGGCAAAGTTACGGAATCATTGGTCTTTTCAAGTAGGTCTATATTTGGATTATTAGTAATTTCCGTTAAATTGTAATTCAAAGGATCTGTAAAACCAAAAAATGTTAATTATTTTATACAGGGTGAGTCTTAAAGAAGTGCAAACATTTTTATAGGTAGTATATTTCGATCCCACAAATACGCCTATGAGGTTCTTTCCGCGATTTTTTTAAATTTAGAATTTGGTGGCTTCTGTTTCGCTCTTGTTTAAACCAAAATATCAATCAAACAGATAAAAAGAAAAAAAAACAGCCAAAACAACCCAAACCAACCCGACCTAACCCTAACCAACCCATACAAAACCAACCAATCAAAACAAATCAATACAAAACCAACCAATACAAAACCAAACCAAACCGACCAACACCAAACCAACTCAACTCGAGCCAAACACAAACCAAAGAAATGAAAATACACTTAGAGCGTGTTTTCTTTTTTTTTCGTATTAAAAAAAAATTAAAACCTATGACGTCATTTTTTCCCTAAACAAAAAAGATGCATGAAATTCCGCATAATTTACTAGCTGATCTGACAACCATGTATCAATCATATACGTATTACTTTTTACAAATATACTCAGGGTTCCCTATTTAACCCCGTGTGCAATTTCTGTGCCGTAAGAAAAAGACAACATAACCCAGCTCCATATTAAAACTGCATAAGTCTATTTCACCCTATGATATGGATTGAACTGCGATTGCGCCAAACTCCGATTGATTGTTGTTTTAGTTCTGTTTGGATTACTTTTTATTTGTGCGCGTAAAAGAGTGATTTTGTTTAGTTTATTGTTTCCAACTATTTTTTGATATTTTTCCAACTCCCATGATAATGTGTTATAAATAATAAAAATATAAATAAAATTGAAGGTTAGGGGAAATGTCAGTCAACCACTTCCCTTTAAAAACATCGACCAATGAAAACTTCTTCAGGTGAGGCATGCTCAGTTAAATGAATATCCGGGTGAAACAGACTTATGCAGAATTCCATATTGTTCTTTCACTGTTTGGGCTTCACTTTTTGGAGATTAGGCTGAGTATATTTGTAAAAAGTAATACGTAGATGGTATCAATTCGCAATATATGTCAAAATTCGACCTTCACTACTGTCAGCGTAAACATAGAAATGCATAGAAAGGGATATGACGGATATAAAAACAAGTTCGCGACTCTTTCAATCGGTTATGGAATTTGCCCTCTAATTTGCTATAAAAATCAAATAACAACATTTTTAAGAATATTTTTTATGTTAAACGTGTTTTTCCGCATCAGATTTTAGTCAAAGAATCCAAGAAGTTCATTTTAAGATAACAGAAACTTCATTTTCTAAGAAAAATCGTGTGTTAGGATAGTTCACCGAAGAGTTTCTTTTATTTATGTTTATATTGATGTTATTTTCTTTTATTTATGTTATATTGATAAATATGATAATAAATGCGGGAAGTTTCTTGAAGCTTGAAAGTAAGAAATAGTTCTTTTTATATTTTTTTGGTATGTGGTGTTTTGTTCTTGTTTGTTTTGTATTAACACATACCGTTTTTTAATAAAATAACTCGATTACATTTTTTTGTACCAACTTATTTCTTTGTAAAATAAAATAAAATACTTTGAAATTAAAATAACAGACACATCTATCACTGTCAAGAAAGCTGTCAAGGATCTTGTCGTTGGACAGACTATAATTATTGTATAATACCATAGACAAACAAATAAAAAGAGACTGGCAAATCCCATGGTAGAGTGGGACCGCGTTCCCGTAGCGCAACTCAGAATAACAATTTTGAAACCAATTAGCAGGACCATGGCAGGACGTACGTCTTTATTGCTATCTTTCATTATTATGTGTGCTTTATATGAAAAAGAAAGAGATAGGTAAAAAACCAAGTTAAAAACGTATCGTAAGACATTATCGCACATTTTGGCTGGCGGAAAATTTAAATTAACCTTTATTAGTACCGTGAAATGGGGTGACTTTGCCTCTTGGGGTGACTTTGCCAAATTCCGTCCGAAAATATGTTAGACGTAGCCGTAGCCACTATTTGAAAAGAACGCGTTATGTGTTATTGGTAAATTATGGGTGAAGGTGCCCACGTCTCGGAACGTCGCTAAACGCTTGCCGTCAGTTGCGATGTAGCACAGGTGGATGACACTTGCAATGGTTGAAAACTTGACTACAAGCGATTTTCTAGGAATCTTCCTTACCGATAAATTATTGACAAGAGTGACAGATAAAGCCTTGACGTTCTTTCAGTATTCCAGTTCATCTCTTTTTCTTTCTAAAGTGTGCGTTGAAAGGAGACAAAAACAATTTTTGGTGACCCATAATTTGTTATTCGAACACCACTTTTCTCCTTGTCGGGTCGTTGACGCTGACTTGTCGCCATTTTATTTATTTTTGTTTACACGCTGTATTTTGCTTTGCAAATTTAATACATAAATTATTTAGGCAAATATATAGGTTTTTAATAAAACTCCTCGGACTAACGTGTAGGTAAGTGTTGATAATTTTTTTTTCATCTTAACATGCTCATTGTCGTTCTCCTGATTTTAGGTGACAGAAAAGGATCATCAAATCAACTTGAATTTTATATTTTCCTTCCTAAATATCAACGAGATGAGCCATCGGAAGAAAGGGACCATAGTACAAAACATAAAGGTGATCTTTTTTCTTTCCACTTGGGATATTGAAATTATTATTATTTATTGTATTTTTTTTTTTTTTTTAATAATAAATTAAAAGCATCCCAGAGGAAAAAAGAGGCAATATCTGTATGTACTCTCTCTGATATTTGTGAAAATTACAGCAAAGTATTGTTGTAAATGTCATCTTTTGATCGACCTGAAAACTTCAAGCAAAAAGATGACACTTTCAACAATACCCTGACAGATATCAGAGACGACACAGGTTTTTCCTCTCTTTTTCCCCTGAAATACTTTTTGTGAATTTATTATTCTTTGTTTATCTAGATTTCTCAGAGCACTATGAACGAACTCAGCTTGTATGTTTGAAATAATCGTCCAGTTGGCTTAAAAATTATGATCGAAGACATTTCCCAGATAATTTCATTTCCAATTATGATATATCTTTTATTTCTAAGCCATCTATGACGCCATTTTTCTTTTCAGTTTTGTTATAATTAATTTTTGTCTCTTGATCTACTTGTAACATTATTTTTTAATTTTTATTAATTTATTGTGGTGAAATTAATTTCCGTTGTATATTTGATATTGATATTAAACACATTTTAAAAAATAGTTTAAAAAATATTTTGTGTTTTTGTGTATGTCATAATTAAAATAAATGAAGAAATAAAATTTTTATTTTTTTAAACTTCCCGCCATGCGTGACAATTTAGTCCGTAGTTCCTACAAGCGAAATTGGGGGCGCTAGTAGCAGTAGACTTGTCAACAGTGTCAAATTTAAACGTCAATTTCACTTTCCAATATTTAGCAAGGCGCTCGCACTTCTTCTTGTGTATGTGTTTTATGATGTAGCATTTACAGTGCTACGAAGCCAAATCTGTTTTTAAAGCCTATTTTGTGCGTTTCAAACATCGACGTGGCTGCAATAGTTAACCACGCTATATTGAGGTAAGTATTATGCAGAAGTTCGTTATAATATTGAGGGTGATGAAGCATATTGTTGTAAATATAATCTCAAAGGTTAGGAAAATAAGTGGCAACATTGTTTTATAACGTATATATTTGGCTTTGGCATAATTATGGAGGCTAGAAGGAGGAGGCGAATCGAACGCAAAAATTATGGGCCCAGTTTTTGAGATCTAAATGAAGTTCGAAAATTGCCGTTAGGGGCGCATGTGATCCGACAGATTGAGAAATACACAGCTTCTTATGGCAAGAATTACTATTTTGTTACAAATTATAGAGTTCAGTTAATATTTAGCATATTTTTACCAGATTTACCTTTTAGAAACGTGTTTTTTCTAATTGAACAATGTGCGTGGCTAAAATTATGAATACAAAACCTTAAATTTGAGTTTGAAAAGTAAGTTAGAAGTTAGGTTATATCAGATGCCGGTTTTAGATATTCTTTTTCTGAGTTGTTATTATAAAATTGTTTCATTATATGGTTCTTTTAGTGCATACACGACCGAAGAAAAATACAAACTGCTAAAATAAATCTTCCCTATAACTGTTGCACAAAAAAGATAGAATTTCCAGCAACAAATATCACCAGTTCAACCTTTGATTTGATGTAAACCAGATGTAAACAGTAATTGTTTCTGATGACAAATGCGAATTAAATAGTTTATGGTGTGATTGTGTTAGTGTGATTAATAGTTTTCATAAAACATTTGAAATTGATATGTTTACAAGCAAACGAAGTGATATCATTTAATAAACATTAAAACTTTCGTAACAAACTAGTAGTGGTTTTACCTCAATTAACAGAAACCGAATCACGAAAATTAAAAGTATTTTATCAGGAATAACTTCAATGGAAAGTGAAGATGAACACTACTGTTGCACCCTTTGATCAGTGTTATCTATCTCATAACTTTTTATAGCTGAAACCAGAAAATAGGTACATTGTTGAAATGTTTCCCGTGTCCAATAGTGTTTTTCTTTAGATTTTCTGAATTTAAGTTTTAATGTCATTATCAAAGTTTTGCAAATTGTCACTGTTTCGTAGACAATTAAATTCAAGATGTATTATATTCAATGTCACCTAATATTATATTAGGTACTATATATATATATATATATATATATATATATATATATATATATATATATATATATATATATATATATATATATATATATATATATATATATATATATAGCAGCAGCAGGTATATATATATATATATATATGGTATATATATATATATATATATATATATATATATATATATATATATATATATATATAGAGAGAGAGACTGGTCTCTCCTCTTCTGCATCTCCCTTCTCCCACTTTCGATCGCACTTCGGAACACACGCGGATACAAATGTGGAAAGCCAGGAATCAGAGGTCACAAGGTCACACACTTATTTTATATGGATGACCTAAAGCTGTACACCGCAGGAGAAAGGGACCTAAAAATATCTCTGCGAATTGTGGAGGAGTTTACGAGTGCGATTGAAATGGAACTTGGGCTCAATAAATGTGCTGTAATTCACCTAAAAAGGGGAAGAAATGAAAACTACGGAGAGGATGTGCAATTGGTAGATGGAAGTACAATTCAAAAACTGACCGATGATGAGACATATACCTACCTTGGAATTGAACAGCGGCATTTCCAAGAGACACAAAAGGTTAAAGACTCTCTCTGCGAACGTTATCGGAAGAGACTTCGTCAAATCTGGTCTTCCAGTTTGTCTGGAGTGAATAAAACCCTTGCAACCAACATACTGGCCACACCTATTATCACATACTCCTTTGGTGTAATAAAATGGACGGAGAATGAACTGCACCAACTCGATGTAATAACTCGAAAGATGATGCACATGGAAAAAAGCTTGCACACAAAATCATCTGTCCCGAGGCTTTGTCTACCAAGGGAACAGGGAGGACGCGGTCTTCTCAGTTTAGAAAGCTTACACCAAAGAGTGATCCTAAGCACGGCGTACACACTCCTTAAAACTCAAGATCCTCTACTAGTAATGGTACGAGACCACGAGAGGGAAGAAATTGGTGGATTCATTTTCAAAGAAGCAAAAAAAGCAGCGAATAAACTCAATCTAATATTCGACCTTCAACGCCAACATCCAGAATCCATCACAGAACACAGCGCCACACAGGCAGTCAACCGAATTAGGTCCGCACAGAACAGGAGGTTCTTGCAAAATCACGTGGAGAAACCCGTGCACGGAGCCTTCTATAACATAATGACACAACAGCAGCTTTCTGAGAGACTATCGTTTGCTTTCCTGAGGTCGAGCGGCTTAAGATCTGAGACAGAGGGATTTATACTGGCATGCCAGGACGGTGTCTATGGCTCTTTGGTGTACCGTAGCCGTATTATGGACCAACAAATCGAAGATATAAGATGTAGAGCATGCCATCAAGCTCCGGAGACCCTGTGGCACATACTATCAGCCTGCCCTACTTATGCGGCTTCGGCTTATACCCAGCGCCATAACGCCGCATTGAGGGTGATATACTATCACCTTCGTCATATGCATGGATTTGATGAAACGCCAGTACTACCACAAACACCGAAAGAAATTGAGTCCTTGGTGGAAAACGAAACAACTAAAATTTACTGGAACTATCCATTCCAGGCCTTCGGACAAATATGGGCGAACAGACCAGACATAGTTCTCCAGGATATAGTGAAGAAAATAATTTTATGTCATAGAATTCTCGGCGCCATCAGAGAAGAACATAATCAGTAAAGAAGAGGAAAAGAGGGAGAAGTACCAGGAACTCCTAGAGCAAATGCGCAGAATGTACGCTGATCATCCTGTAAGGTTGGTGGTACTAGTGATAGGAAGTTTAGGAGGAGTTAAAGACACCCTGCTCCAGCAATTGAAACTGATACCAGCGTGTTATAATGTAGCGGAACGACTTGCTGCAAGCATGCAGAAGGCTGTGATTTTGGGCTCTCTCAAAATACTCAGGGCACACGATACGCGGATTCAGTGAACGGCTTACCAGACGGACGTCAGGAGTTGAACACTGAAAGAGGACACCGGCAAGTTTCCTTCAAGTGTCGGAGCTGAAGGAAGCAAACCGGATATGTAAAAACATGTATATGTATATATGTATGTATATATATATATATATATATATATGTAAGTATATATATATATATATATAGCAGCAGTGTATATGGGCAGAGAGCATATATATATATATATATAGAGTATAGCAGGTGTTATATATATATATATATATATATATATATATATATATAATACTATATTGTAAAGGTAAATTTTTGTAAATAAAATATTAATGAATAAATAATGAACTCTTAATTTATTTTAAAAGAGTTGTAAATATGTATATATTACTGACTTGTTTCATCATATATTTATTTATTTAGCAATATTAATGTATTACAACTTTTCTCTTTTGACTTTTTATGACTTAAAATATTAAATTAAATTTAATAAATAAAATATACAGTATATAAATTTAATAACAATTTAGCACTATACCAAAAAAATATAACAGGAACAAGTTATATCAAGAACATAAAGAATTATAATTTAAAAAAATGCATTCTAAATAAATACCTGGCTACAATATACCTACATATTAATTTAAAGAGCTTATTCATAAAAAACTATTCTAAATGGTTTATATACACAATCAAAAGTCCTTCAACCACTGTACATTATTTTTCAATTCAAATGAAGCATCTGGTAAGTACCATTTTATATTAGAATACTATATTGCTTTGGCGTAAATTAACTTTCAATAGCACTGTTCAAATGGTGATTAATACATATCAACAGGTAATTTTAGCCACCAGCTAGTAGGTAAATTATTTTTATTTTATAACAAAGCCTCCTAGGTTATGTTACCAGATGTAACGCAGATGTTGATTTTAGTTATATTCTATTAATTTGAATTTAAAATTAATCTGTACACTGGCAGTATATAATTTGAATGTTTTTCTTAACATCTATCCATATTTTTAAAATAAATAGTTATACCACTTACATTAGGACCTTTGAAAAGGCTTGGGTTTCTTTCACCTCGTTCTTTATTTGCCTTTTTTTCCACTGAAAGTCCCACTTATACAGCCAGGTACGAAGCAAGATCTATTATATAGGGTTTTTTTTTAATCACACTCATTGTTACATTGCTAATAGTTCAATAAAATAACTATAAATTTTAAAAAACTAGTAAAAACACAGTTAAATCGTATTCTAACAATGCAAATGATCAATCTAACCCGCTTACAGTGCCTCTGGTGTCAAACCGAGAAACTTGCTTTAAAGTAGGGACAGAAATTTCAAATATGCCCATTGTCGATTCGCCTCCTCCTTCTAGCCTCCATAGGTATAATAAAGGCAGCAGGGCCATGTAAGTGAAATATTCAAAATGGTTCCAGCAAAAGTTTCCCAATTATGACGGGTGATGGCGCTGATCGTCAAGATTTTTGGACAGGGATTTTGCTTACCGACAATACGACGTGAGCTACGACAGGACCGGACCAATCAGAATGATCAGTCTTTCTTGGACATTTGTCGTGGAAGTGTGTGTTAATTTCGTTGTACAAGTGTAGTTGTGTTTGCAGTTTGATTTTTCGGTTTTGATATTATGTTAAAATTAATTTTGAAGTATTGTATCACCTGTTTTTATGTAATAGTACTTTTTCTAGTTCTATGATCTGATATGTTATGATTTGTTAATGTTTGTTTAACAATGCTATACCTAAAGAGGTTATACTTAATATATCAATTTGCATAGCCTAACTTTTTTATCAATAAACTTTGTAGATTTTCAGATTATTTAATTCCTTTGTTTCTGTTTGTAATTTTATTTTTAAGACATATTATGTGATTGTTTCAGATAATATGTTTAAAATAAAATTGCAAATAGCAAAAATACCAAAATAAAAAGTGTATTTTACAATTCCCCCCGGCACCGCACCCCTTTGGCTAACCTGTAAATGTCAGCTTTGTCGAGAGATGGCGTTACAAAAATGGAACCGATTTATTAGAAGGAACTTGACTTGCATCAAAGCTTGCATCTATATCTAAACGTGACTCCGCATACCACGCAAGCGCCAATATATTTTCGCGCGAGTTATGAATTAAAGTTTTGTTATGTAGTGAGTATTATTTTAGTTGTGAATCATAGTTCTTGTGTTTTGTGGCTGAAATACAATATGTATGTACATTTTGATGTGAATTAAAATTCTCTATTAAATAAGACACATAATAGGTAATTATTTCATTAACTCAATTATTATATTCACGTTAATATTAAGGAACATTGGACATAATACATAAAAATGAAAATATGTCATTTGTAAATACACTGATCAACAATTGATAAGGATCACAAACTTATATCGCAATATATTTTTAGTTCAATTTTTTTAAATGTGTAACGTTTGATTTTTTTAGAAATAATCCTAGAAACAGAAATAAAAAAAAAAAACGAATTTATTTAAAAAAATGTATGAAAAATCAAAATGTTCACCTCCATTCAGTTAAACTTCAATTTTTTTTTAATGAATAATTTGTTGCATATGAAATGCATTGTTATGTCTTTGTGCTGCATTTCCAAGTGACATTCAACACACATTTCACTTTATTACACGTGCTTGAATAATAGTTTTAAACGTTTTTAAGTTAAACCCGAGGGGTGTCTCACTCGGGTAAAAAATGTACACGTACTGCCAAAATATCCTTCCACTGCTAAGCGACTGCCAATGACTATGAAGAAGACTGCCTATGACTGCCATGTAATTATTATAGGCGACTGCCATAAGACTGCCAATGACTGCCAAGAAAATGTACAGGTAATTCCAATAGTGAGACACCCCTCGGTTAAACCTGAATCCTGAAATGACCGAAAACCCGGAAAAATCCTAATGTTGATCCTCAGCAATTGTTGAGCAATGTAGTTATGACTTTTAGTATCACAAATAAAACATAATAAATAAATAATAAAACATATATATTTTTGTCTAATAGACTAAGAAAATGAAATAAAACTCTTTTTTAATAATATTATGTTTAAACAAAAACGAAGGGCATACATACATCATTAGAGTATTATTTTTCAAGTTCCTTTGAGTTCCTTAAAGCCTTCCGGTCCAATAAATGATTCGGAAATTATTTCGTGCTCATTAGGTGGAATATTGTTATTATTTTCGTTCATTAAACTATAATCAGAAGGCGCCAAGACGAAATCGTAAAACGACGTGCGGGATAGCGCTTGCGTAGTATGCGGAGTCACGTTTAGATATAGATGCAAGTAGGAACTTGGGCTTCTTTTTCGTTAGTATATTCTGTGAAAGGCAGTCCTTAGCTGATGCTCATGAGAGTACGTTCGTTTGTATTATTTTTCCCGCCAAATGTTTTCCATAACTGGAAATGTTTACAAGTTAGATATTGTGGAGCCACATACAAAACTAGTAGCAGGATTAGCAGTCTCAGGAGAAATTTGGCACAGGCGTTTTGGACATTTAAATTACAAGTACCTGAATTCTATGAAGAATGGCTTAGTTGAGGGCTTTGATTATACAGGAAGTTTATCACAAAGTGACTCAGGCATTTGCGAAATCTGTTGTCAAGGTAAGCAAATGAGACTACCGTTTAATCATAAGGGGAATAAAGCAAAATCTATTTTAGAAGTTATTCATGGGGACTTCATTCATGCGGTCCGATGGAAGTGACATCTATAGGGGGCTCAAGATATTTTATAATATTAGAAGATGACTATACGAGAATGGTGTTTACATATTTTCTTAAAAGTAAAGATGAAGCTTTCGAAAAATTCAAGGAGTTTAAAGAATATGTAGAAAATCAAAAAGGTGAACGAATAAAAGTTTTTCGTACTGATCAAGGGACAGAGTTTGATGGGAAGTTTTTTCAAGAGTATTATAAGAATCAAGGAATTTTGCATCAGCAAACAAATGCTTATACTCCGCAGCAAAATGGTATGAGTGAACGGATGAATAGAACCATAGTGGAAAAAGCTCGTTGTTTGTTGAAAAAATTTAAGTGGAAGCCAGAAGTAACAGCTGTTTATCTCAGAAATCGATCTGTAGTGTCAGGATTGAAGAAAACCCCATATGAAATGTGGTTCAACAAGAGGCCAGATGTAAGTGGAATACGAATTTTTGGTAGCAAAACCATGACACTTGTACCAAAAGAGAAAAAGACAGAAATGGATAAAAAGTCTGAAAATGTTTTTAGTTTGGTATAGTGACACATAAAAAGGCTATAGACTGTATGATCCGATAAGACAGAAAATAATAATCAGCAGAGACGTAGTAATTGAAGAAAGCATAAGAAAACCAAGAAACATAGAATATGAACTACAAGAAGTATCAGATTCAGTGGGGGCTGAGGTCAGTCAGCCAGATAACTCGACTGATGAATCGTTTAGTGATGCTGAGTCAATCATTTCATCCAGCGATGAAGATTTTATTACAGAACTACCAACAGAAGAATGTGTGGAAGTAAGAAAATCTCAAATAATTAAAAAACCTATGCAGTTTGAAGACTATGTAACTTATGTTTGCATACAAGAAGAAAATCCTAACGATGATGCAATGATAACTTCTTATGATGATCCAATCACTGTGAAAGAAGCTATGGCAAGTTACGATGCTAAGCTATGGAAAGAAGCAATGTGTGAAGAGATTCAGTGCTTTGAAGATAATGAAGCTTGGGAAGTAGTGGACAACGTACCTGACTCTTCAACTGTTGTTCCATGCAAGTGGGTTTTCAAACGCAAAACCAGTGAAAACGGAGACGTAAAACATCGCGCGCGTTTAGTGGCGAAAGGTTGTGTACAAAAAGCGGGTGTAGATTACAGTGACGTGTTTTCTCCAGTAGTAAGACATTCTACTTTGCGACTGTTGATTGCATTAGCAGTCAAGCAATTTAAAATTCACTTTAAATATAATATTGAATAAAAATATTTTTAAATGGTGTACTTGATCAACCAGTATATATGAAACAACCTGAAGGATTTGGTGTTAAAAATCAAGAGAATAAGGTATACCGTTTAAAGAAGGCTGTTTATGGGCTAAAACAGGCGTCCAGAGCTTGAAATGCGAGAGTGAATGAAGTTTTGTCAAAAATGGGTTATAAACATTCACAACACGAACCTTGTTTATTTTAAATGAGACAAAAATTCATTAACTTTAGTAGCGTTATATGTGGGCGATTTTTTTGTTTTTTCCGATAATTCTAAAAATGTTAATAATTTAAAATCAAAGTTGAGTTTAGAATTTGACATAAAAGATCTAGGCGAAGCTAAACAATGTCTTGGTGTTAGGCAACTAGAGATTATAAAAGAAATGCTATTTTTTTAGATCAGGAAAACTATATTGAGAAAGTTTTAAAATCTTTTGGAATGGAAAATTGTAATGTAGTTAGTACTCCTATGGAAAGTAAAGCTAATGTTGAAAATTGTTAATCTATAGGTAAAAACTTATGTAATTTACCTTATCAACAGCTCATAGGAAGCTTAATGTATTTAGCTGTGCTTACTCGACCAGACATTACATTTGCTGTAAATTATTTAAGTCAATTTAACAATAATTTTTCAGAATATCATTGGCAGTGTGCTAAGAGAGTACTTAGGTAATAAAGGTACAAAAGGTTATAGATTAGAGTTTTCAAATGTTAGTGATCATTTTGATTTAGAAGGTTTTGTGGATTCTGATTGGGCTAATGATTTTGATAGGAAATCATACACAGGATATGTATTTAAACTATGTGGTGGGTCTATTTCTTGGCAAAGTTGTAAACAAAGAACTGTTGCATTAAGCAGTACTGAGGCAGAATATATAGGTCTTAGCGAAGCTTCAAAAGAAGCAGTTTATTTGAAAAATATTCTAGGTGAAATAATTGATTTTCACGATAGTGTTACAATATATAATGACAATCAGAGTGCACAAAAACTTGCTTTGAATCCATTGTTCCATAAGCGAACAAAACATATTGATGTACGCTATCATTTTGTTAGAGAATGTATTACAAACGGAATGATAACAATCCATTACCAACAAACTGATGAAATGGTAGCAGATATATTAACGAAGGGTTTAGCTAGAATTAAGCATTCTTATTTTGTAACTGGGTTTTACCTCTTAACCATTTGAGATAGTGGGGGTGTTGTAAATATAATCTCAAAGGTTAGGAAAATAAGTGGCAACATTGTTTTATAACGTATATATTTGGCTTTGGTATAATAAAGGCAGTCGTTAGCTGATGCTCATGAGAGTACATTCGTTTGTATTATTTTTCCCGCCAAATGTTTTCTAATATATTATAACAACACATATTTTTACGTAATTATGCTTTTAAATGGGGTTACGTAATTATGCTTTTAAATGGCTTTGGTCTATCAATAAGAATAAGGAAGAGGGCAAAGACACCCCATATAAGTAACTAACTTTGCCCATCTAGTTTTTTACTTTTTTTATATATATATATTTGTTTAATAAACAAAAAAGCGTATTATTGTTGTGTTGTCCTTATTACCACTTATAGAATAGACCATGCGCATTTGAGAAAATACAACAATTTTTGAAATATACACGATTTAAAATTCAGAATTGGGCAAAGTCACCCCACTTCACGGTAGTATTCTTTCATTCTGAAACTGAAAATTTTCACTTAAACTGATTTATATATTCCCTATACCACGTAAAGGGAACTGGTGTAGGGAATAAATCAGTTTAAGTGAAAATTTACAGTTTCTTTCAGAACGAAAGAGTACTACTATTATAAGGGAAATTATAAAAAAAGCAAAAATTGTACTGTTTTAAAAAATAACAGTGTTTATTCTACCCACCTACCAATTTTAAATGCAGAAGAACTGACTGTTGCAGGAAACGATCAGCCAATTTTTTTAAAGGGCATTAAAAATCTAATTTTCGAAAAAAACTGCCTAATTGCAATAACAAAGTGAATATCCAAGCAAAGAAGAATTTACGAGTATCATGATCCTCAACCATTTTCAAGTCCAGTTTTAATCCTAAAACAAAAGTAAAATAGGTATATTAATAAAGTTTCTGGTTACTATAAACCAGCTATAAAACTACCCAAAAAATGAAAAAAATTAATTGTATTAATTTGTTATGTTAAGAGAGGTTCGAAATATTTTGGACACTACTACTTCTACTTTTTTCTTAATAAGATGATAAATATAACTACTTACTTTTATTTTACCGGGTGTCTTTAACATATCTATCAGAGAAAGGGGGCAACAAAACATAAAAAATAGATGATACTGGGTCCTGCAGCAAATAAAATAACAAATAGTATAACCGAAAATTATAAGTAACAAAATATAAATACCTATATGGAATAAAGGAATTTGTTCCCTATCCATATTCATAAGTCAAAATAAAATGGAGAGTTTAGAAAAAAAGGTAAATCACCAAAAGAAAAATTAACAAACATGACGAATTGTCATGATGTTGTCATCTTGGTTGTCATAATGACGAAAACGAAAGGCGATTGTTCTAATTTCTATTTAGAAATTACGTTTTATATGGTTGCTTCTTTCTCCCTTGTTATATTAGAATGAGATAGTGGGCCCAATCTGGGCCCAATAGACGCAATGCGCAGATCAACAAAAATAGAACGAAATTTTGCGTTCTGAGTTGCGCTACGGGAACGTTGTCCCTCTCTTTGCCATTTAATTTGCCAGTCTCTTTTTATTTGTTTGTCTATGTATAATACTTACCAGGTAAGTGAAGTGATGGGACACATAGTTTTATATTTCTTCTCATATCATCCAATTGTTCTTTTGTGAAATGACATTCACAAATAAAAGCTTTTTTATATATTTCTTCAGGGGCCATTCTTAAATATTTCGGATTCCCTGTGGAATTTATCCATAAGACAAATAAATTCATATTCCGTTTGGGCAAACGAAAAAATGATCTTTTTTTTGATCTTCTGCAATTTAAAACAGCACATTTATGGTATGGCATCTCTTAAAAGCTGCAAAAAAATTTTAAATTTTACAATATAAAAAAATTATTACAGTCAACTAAAAATTAAACTTATTAATATTACTATTGCTCATAATTATTTTCGTACTCTTTCTGCATACTTTGTTAATTTAAGATATGTACTCTAACATATTTTAACAAATTAACAATTTTTTGATACCAGTATTAATTTTAATAGGACTGCATATAAATAACCTCTATAATACCAGGAATATAATGAATATACAGGATGGCACTTCTCATATGACGCGGAGGTTCCAATTAGAAATTTTTTTAAGATTTTTAGATTAGAATTTTTTTTAAATATAGAGATTTATACAGGGTGTCCCCAAAAAAGTTACACCCCAAAGTTGTGTTTTTTATAATGAAACACCCTATATATTAATTGATTTTCAGGTTCTGTGAAATAAATTAAGGTGATTTCATTAAAGAAGCATATGTGTGTAAAAACTAAAATTTTTTTGACGTATAGTCGAACTCGGTTATAACCTCGGTTATAACGAACCCTGGTTATAACGAATGCTTGGTTTTAGCAATCAAAATGTCAAGTACTAAATCGCTTTCCATTTAAACGTGTTGATCTTCCAAGTGATGGTGGACTTAAACGTATCTGTATATGTATAGTATTTTTAATACCTATTTAGAGGTACCAGCCGTTTTAATAACTTAACGTATGCGGCTTCTTGAACCATCTGAACCCGCATTTAAAACTGGAACTTTTAGTGCTTCGGACCCTTTTTGAATTGCCTTAAATTGAGATCCTAAATCGTTTTGAAAATAGTTTACTACATTAAGCATAAGCTTTTTGGATTCATCAGAATATCGCATTTTTATATCTTATTTTGCGTTATGACATTAACATGAAATCAAAATTTGACGTTAACTTCAAAAACGTGACATCTAACAAATTAGTTATCGACGTTCCTTTTTGTTGGTAATTTTTTGTTTCAACTGATTTATTAATAATAAATAAGGATGGTGTTATTCTAAATGGGTATTAAAAATACTATATATATAGCGTATCTATGTTATTTTTAGACATAAAATAATGCATGCCGATATACGTACCGGGTGGCCAACTAAGAATGGACGCCGGCTGTATCTCAGAAACTACTGATCGTATAACTTTGGGAAAAAAATTCTAATAAGTGAATCGACCAAGAGAAAGCGCTGGAAATTATTTTCAAGTTCGAAAAATGTCCACTAGGGGGCGCTTCTCTGATAGCCAATCAGGAAACAGGGGTTTTCTCAAAAATATGCAAGTGAACAGGTATTTTAAATATTACTATTATAATCATCAAGAAATTTTTAATTTTTTTGATATAGAGTATTTTGCTCTATTTCATAAAATAAAGTGGTGGGGGAAGGTTAAATTTTATTAAAATAAGGATAACTCTGGTTTAGGTTAGCCGATTTAAAGATTTAAACAATCTGGGGCTCGTTTAAAAGAGCTTTTCTGCCTTAATGATCCCCAGTATAAATTTTGTTTCCTCATATTTTTTCGTGGTAGCTAGAGGGCGCTGTTTGACATTATAACAGATATTGGACTTTTGCATAAAAAAATTGAATAGCAGGTTATGTTTCTTTTTGCACAGTTAAATAGAGCATAACATTTCCAAAATATCAGCGCTAACCACAACTTCCTATCTTCTCTCTAACTGGAGATATTAAGAGAACAAATCATGTGGCTGCCGTTTAGAGTTATACAGGGTGTCTCAGATTTTAATCGGGAAAATTTAATAGACGATAAAACTTGCAAAAATAAAACAAAAAGTTCATATCAACTTGTAAGATTTAAAGCTTTCTTTTCGAGATACAGGGTGTTAAAGTTACTTAAAAAAGAAAAAAAATTAAGATATTTGAAAAATTAGTTAATCGATTTTGTTATAACTTGACCCGTTTATAATACTTACTATGGGACTTAATTTGATGTAATTAGATTTAAGTTTAATGGCCAGGGGCGGCGGTGGGGCATCACTGTTAAATTATTTTAAAGGAAAAAATAGACACAGCACTAAAAGTGATTAACTCAGTAACCATCAATTCGAAGTTGGTTTGGTTTGGATGGTTACACACCTCCCAGAACTTATAACCGAGAAAAATCAATGATTTTCCTTGATTTTAAGTAAGACAACCTTCGGATTGTCACGGGGCTTCTACAGGACAGTGTCTCCTCAACGAACACCTCAGTAAATTGAAGCTGAGAAATAACGGCGAATGCAGATCTATTGGGAAAATTGGCAAATACCAGATCACTTCTTCTTTCTAAGGTGCTGTAGGCGTTTCCTGCGTAGGCGTTCATCTTTTTCTTCCTCATCAAATGGTTCTATTTATTGCAGCGACTTGGACTGCCTGGAAGTGCTGTATGCCTGTCCAATGGCGAATATTTCTCAACAAAAATAGCTTCTATTCTCCTTTTATCTACCTTTACTCTTTCTTCTTAGGATCTGTGTGAGTTAATGGCCATGTTGATGTTGGTCTTCATCATTTCTTTAGTGTTGGTCTATAAATATCAGATTCTACTATTCCAGTGCTAGATTGTGTTATTCCAGTCTAGGTGGATGGAAAACTTGGTGACGTATGAGAAGCATGCTTGGAATGGGAAGAATCAAAATTTTGCCAAATCTGCTTTTCTCGTATATGTTCGTTGTACAATTCATCGGTATTCTGGCAAAACGATAAACTATCATGGATGGTACTGTAGTATTGTCAACACCAAGAATTTAAGATTTATCATTAAAATAAATCAACCAATATATTAAATAAAATATATTTTTATAAACAAATTATTTGCACAATGAAAATTAAACTCGAACAAGTTGACGACAGACTAAGATCTGAAGGTGAACTTTTGATTAATTCTTATTGTTGTAAATATCAATATGTAGAATAATTAAAAAGGAAATCATAAGAGAGAACAGGGGGAATGAATGACGTCACGCTGTTGAGTTTTCAGTTCTCCAAGTATCATAATGACAGTAAAGTAAGTTTATAATTTTTTATATATTTTCTCTTCCTATATTTTATTGGTCAAAAGATATTCTATTTCACATTTCTCCTACTTAAATTAATGTATTCAATTCTGTAATAAATTTATACTTCTTATTTCTATATTATATTGATTGTTTTAATGATCTTCGATACCTAAAACGTCCCTAGCCGCAACTCTAAAACAGGATCGCGACAGTATTGAGCAACAAAACGAACAGGAAGGGAGAAACGTTTGCTCACTATACCATAACATGGTACCTACTCCAGTATTTTTAGGTAGAAATATATGCTATCGAAAGATGCGTACAATTTACCTCAGAAGAAGGAAACGAGAAATAGCCTCTTACCGGATAGTTAAGCAGCTTTATGAGCGATCAGCTCAGCTCAGCGAATGCCGAGAGATGCTGAGTCCTCCTACCTTGGGTGGCAGCCCGCCAAAGGATAGAAGGTAATGACCAAGGGCCAACTTAAAGCAGAACTCAAAAACCTGGAAGACTCCATCCGTAACCTGAAATGGGAATCCTCCAACGGTCTAAGATAACCGAAGAAATTTCTCACGACTTACGACCGAAGAAAATCAAAGAATTTCCTTGATATCAGTAAAAACAATCTTTGGATTGTCACGGGGTTTTTAACAGAACACTGTCTCCCCAATAAACACCTCAGTAGATTGTAGCTAAGAAAAAACGGCGAATGCAGATTCTGTGGGGAAACGGGGAATACCAGAACACCTCATCAATAAGTGCGCCGAAACTACAACCATTCGTGCCATAAACTTTGGTGTGATGACCGATATCGAAGACTGATATCGGAGATGGAGAACTATAACCTCTGTAAAACCGTCTCAGATATTGACTTTTCTCAAAGTCCTGATGATGAGTTATAACTCAAGAAAGGAGGACACAATAGATCTATTAGGTCGCGGAGATTAACTTCTCTCATAGGTGGTGCTGACCAGCTGCATTAGCAGTGAGCACAACTGTAATATTTTCCTTCTCATTGGTCATGCTGATATATCCGGGCTCGAACCGGCGTGAATGAGCAGTGTGTGTCAATAGATTTTTACATTCTTGCCAACTCTTGCCACGGAAAAACAGCACGACAGTTTCCGGACGGTCACCCGTCCATCCACTAGTATCGTCTTACGTCGCTTAACTTCGGTGATCAATGATGAACTGGGAACTGGTGTTTCGACGTAGCTGGGCCGTTGCCGTTTTCTTAGCCTTATTTTCTTGCTCTTCACTAAAAAAAGTTTCTCTTATATAGTACAACTTAACAAGTATAGCTAGAGACGTGACAAAATAAGAGACGCCCCTCGATACGCAGTGGACAGCCCAGAAATTTGCCATTTAATCAGATTTTTCGTAGCGTAACGAACGGTGCACCCTGGGTAAAATCAAGTGTGATAACGTAAAACATTCAGTAGGTTCTGAATAATAATTCAATGATGATCAATGATTCAATTGTATTATTAACACAGTATTATATTATTAACACGGCCTACAATACCTACACCATTAAAAAATGATCATAGTTTATTTTACCAAATCAAACAGTAAATTAAGTTCAACTGTTTACTTAGAGTGTATGGAACATCGCGCGTAAACTGCATCTCTCTTCCGCCGAATGCGTTCTCTCTCTCATGTGCGCGACCGGTGCTATCCATAAAATAATAAATACAAGAAGAAGTGTCAAGTCAATGTTAAATTATGGAAACAGCGTGGCTGCCTGGGTAACTAATTTTCAGATATGGCGGCTGGGACATTTGACATGACACAGACATGACAATTTCAATTTTATGAAATTTATTTCCGTTTCCGGTTTTTAATGGCGGGCTGTTCAGGAGGTT
This sequence comes from Sitophilus oryzae, assembly GCF_002938485.1. Classification (NCBI taxonomy): domain Eukaryota; kingdom Metazoa; phylum Arthropoda; class Insecta; order Coleoptera; family Curculionidae; genus Sitophilus; species Sitophilus oryzae. The sequence continues at coordinate 7,430,272 of NW_022147434.1, read as the reverse complement.
TAAATGAGGGTTAATATACTTTTTACTCTTTCTAGTAGTAAATAATACAACAAAATTACTCAAAAATATTTATTTGGAATTTAGAGCAATGTAAATATGCAGATCAACACAATTAAAGAGCTATAATCCAATAAACTACTGTATCAATATCAAATATTTAAATAATATCAGAGATGCTGTGTTAAACTGAATTAGTAAAGTAACAGTGCATTGACTTACAAAAACTTGAAGATAAATAAATATTTTCACAGCTTCACGGGCATAAAACTAAATAACTGGAAGCAGGAAAAAGGCAACCGGAACCCACACAAAACCTGGAATCAAAAAAATATGTAAAAAACATAAATATAGGTACATAAGACTTTTGTGAATTAAATCAAACAGGACTTGAATGAAAATAAAATTAATAAAAAATATAATACATATACATCTAATACCTCATTTGTATTTTAAAAATAATCTACATACATAGATTTATAGCATTATTGCTATGAAAATACATAATAGGTACCTATGTGATATGTAATTACGCATTTCTGTTCATCTTGTAGAAAATTAATATAGGCTAATAATAGTTCAATAATCATAATTTACCTTGTATAACTTGCTTTCAATTGCTTTCAAATCATCAGTCTTTAAAGTAGAGATACGGAAAAATCCTTGGCAAAGAATATCCCAAGATCCTTGGGTTTAAAGCTAAAAAAATATAAAAACAGTTAACATATTATCTATTTTTACATATAATATGGCCCATACCTACTACACGCAGAAACGTCGATTTCATCATTTTCTTCATGTAATTAATATCATATATACTTTATTAAAGTGTTAACAAGGAACTTTATACCAAAAAACATCTTTGTACTTATAAATTTCAGCCGAAATATCAGAAACAAACTTCCAATCAAATCTAAACGGCAAAAATTAAAATGGCGCCCGACCTTGCCAGAGGCCTCGGGAGCTGACGCTGACACACAGATAAAAGACAAAAGAACAGGACGCCGACGTACATAAAAATGTCCCGTAGCAGAAATTGACAGAAATCATATAGAAATGTTCAGATTTTTGTCTAGGACAGTCTAGAAGGCCATGCTTTCTGCCTGGGTAGGACCGCGCCAGAACTGTTTCCAATTTTCCGGTTTACTGTCACCCCCCTGAGGTGCTATCCCCAAGTCGCTTCCTATATTTGTACAACTGTAGTAGTAGTATTTTAGTTTTATGGCCTAAGTTGCTAGGACTATCCGGCCTTGTAGAAATATTCTACCCTTGGTTGAGTGCTTTGAAAAAGTCAATCGGAGGTCGCCCTCAGCTAGTCTGAGTGAGTCCCAGACATCGTTTGTAATCAATAATACTAGAAAATCTGAAATTTGAAATGTGGACTATTAATCAGATGAACCAATACACAATAATTTATAAATGTTTCCGCATAAGGGTTATTCGGGGAATGACCTGCTTCTGATGTCCGATAAGTCTTTTGTCAAGTTTTTTTCGATCATTTTAGAACTTTTTAACTATAACGATACCTAGACGCAAGAAAAAAAACAATTTTTTCAAATAACCACCCATTGTGGACAGCATAGGTGGACAGTTTATGTAGTATGTCCACCATACGATCCTACTTTTGTATCATAAAAAAACTCATAGCCATCTATATAACATTGTGTCTCTTCTAAAATACATTAAAATTCAGTTGTTCCTAAAGTGAACATGCCATGTCCGCAGTCTACATTATGTACATTTTACGGAGGGCTTACCTCCGTAGTACATTTTTGCTTAGTGTTCCTGAAGATAACCATCCTTTTACTTAACCTTAAAATTAGTATAACAAGATAAACCGAACTAATTCTTTGGAGGTAATAAAAGAAAAGAAAAAGCTGGTACTTACATGGATAGTTTTTTGGTAATAACTTTGTAATATCTACTTGTAAAAACAGGCAAAAAAATATGTCAACATGTAACATGAGCCTTGTTTATGAGGTTATGTTTAACGGCGCGGGAAACCTACTGCATAACAACGATGTTACACAGTGGTGCCAAACTGTTTAATTTGTCAAGGAAACCTATGACCCTTCTATAACTGACTTGTTTTAAGAATTATGAAAAATGGGTGTCCACTATAAGGAAATATGTCCATTATAGGTGTGAATTAATAATTACATAGACAAATAAAGTATGAAATAAAACAATTCATTAAATAGAAAGACTATATGTATAGATGCTCTTTTTGAAAGCTCTAGTATTAAATCTTTCACGGCCCTTATCTTTATACCTACCTTTGTAGGTATCTGCGGATATACCGGGTGCGTCTCAAAAATGGCTCACCACTATAATTTTTTATTTTTTCAGATAAAAAAATGAGCTTTGGTATGTTAATATATGACATAAACTAAGATTAATTGACGTATTCAATTGTTTTCGGTCACTTCCTGTTTTACCGGAAATTACTATAACTTTTTATTTTTAAATGGCACCCTCGGTATTTTTTTACTTTATTCCATAGAAAATGACATAGAATGACGTATCAGATGTCAACTTTTTCGTATACGGTTTATTTGAAATTGTAACATGCGGTTCATAAAGTGTTAATAAAGTAAAAAAATACCGAGGGTGTTATTTAAAAATCAAAAGTTATAGTCGTTTTCGGTGAAACAGGAAGTGACCGAAAACAATTGAATACGTCAATCAATCTTAATATATGTCATTAACTAACATACCAAATCTAGTTTTTTTATCTAAAAAAATAAAAGTTATAGGGGCTGGGTTCGCTTAGGACTTTTGAGACGCACCTGGTGTATGAGGGGCAGGGCCGGCGGAAGGGTCGGGCGACCGGGGCGACCGCCCGGGGCGCCGAATATGAATGAGGGGCGCCATGCCAGCAACTAAAATATTTAAAAACAAATTGTTCGTGGTATTTTACTTATAACTGAAAAGCTATCAACTTTTTGTAAATAACCCTTCCTTTCTATAATTCTTGTTTTTATAAATTTTCTCTAAACAATAAACTGTTTTGGGTCAAGAGCCAGCAAAATTGACAGTTTTAGACTGACCGCTCAAAAATACCCACACCCTTTATTTGTTAATGGCTGATCTGCCCTAAAATTATATGAAATAAATATTCAATTCGTACGAAGCTAAATAGGATCCCGATATCATTATCAAAAAAAAAGCTTGTAAGTTTGCCTCATTAATTTATTAACAGTAGTGGGAAAAATATCAATCTTTTGGTGATTTTGATTGTTCTGGATTGAATATGTAGTAATACATAATAAATGGTAGCAGAATCGTAGAAATTTCTCATTAAAGCAAGACAAATGAATGCATATCAAATCTCAAACACTGGCTGATCCTCATTTTGAAGCCAACAAAACTGTATCTGATCATACCTATACTGATTCTGCACGAAATAATTGATTGTGAAAAAGAAAAGAAGTTTTTCTTAAATTCTTATAGAAAAATAATGCAATTGCTTGCAACTAAATAGTAATGTTTTCAAATATCACTTATACTTATCATTTATATACCGGATGCGTCTCAAAACTGGCTCACTCTTATAACTTGTTTATTTTTTCAGATGAAAAAACGAGATTTGGTATGTTAGTATACGACATAAATTAGGATTAATTGACGTATTCAATTGTTTTTGATCACTTCCTCTTTCACCGGAAATTAATAAAACATTTGATTTTTAAATGTCAACCTACTTTATGCGATAGAAAATGACAATCTCAATAGAATGACATATCATATGTCAACTTTTGACATTTTCGCATAATATGGTTTATTTGAAATTGTAACATACGGTTCATAACGACAATGTGACTCGAAATATCAAGTGTTTGGTACAAAATTATTCGTATTTTTTTTCCAAATATGCAAATGAGCCAATTATTCCATTTGAAAAAATTAGCATATGATTAAAAATACGATTTGGGCATTTTTTAACCCACCAGGACAAGACACGAAAAACATTAGACAATGAAATCTATTCAAGGTTCCTTGTTTAAAAATTAGTGTTTTTAACACAGCCATGGCACTCTAGATTGAAATTTAAAATACTCAAAAAAATATTTTTTTGAGCAAAAATGTCAAAAGTTGACATATGATATATCATTCTACTCAGAGTGTCATTTTCTATGGAATAAACCAGAAATATACTTACCGTCGGTGCTATTTAAAAATCAATAGTTTTTCGTTGAAACAAAAAGTGACCAAAAACAATTGAATACGTCAATCAATTCTAATTTATGTCATATACTAACATACCAAATTTCGTTTTTTATCTAAAAAAATAAGAGTGATAGGGGTGAGTCATTTTCAAGATGCACCCGGTATAGAAAAAACAACAACCGCGGACTAAGATGGAACGAAGAGAAGAATTTTGAAGTACCTTCAAGTGAAATTTTATTGTTAAAGTAGCATAAATATACTTAGTTGTTATGTTAACATGTTAACTATTGAGGGGGGGGGCGCCAGGTAGGGTATTCGCCCGGTTTCAATATTTCCCTTCCGCCGGCTCTGATGAGGGGTTCAGAAGTGAACTGAATCAAGTCCTAAAACGTAATTATGGAGAAAATGATAGTTAAAGTTTTTTAATGTTACTTAATTAAAATAAAACAAGTTGGATAAACAGCTTAATGCGAGAAGTGATAGATTGCAAGACTTGATAGATTTATTTAATGGAAAAAACAATATTCTATAAATGTATAAAGACGGTTATCTTAAAATAGTAGAAAATTAGACTTCATCCATTTTAATTCTGACCACTCCATATACAGGGTGAGTCTTAAATAAGTGCAAATATTTTCAAGGCTGGTAGATCTCGATAAAAAAAACATATTTATTTTTTTAATAGAACTTGAGAAAAACTGGATCACTTCTAGATTTTCTTTCTTGTAAATTTAATCTACTACCTATGTTGCCATATTATCAAAAAGTCATGTTTCTTAACTAAAAAGAAAAAAAAATCTAAAAAAGAACGGAAAATTTTTCAAAAATTCCAAATTTTCAACATTTTTTTTTCGCGAAAAAAAACCTCATGATCGTGTTTCTGAGGTCGAAATATACTAACTCCTAAAAATATCTGCACTTATTTAAGACTCACTCTGTATAATGTTGCAAGGAAGGAGTATTTTGTTGAAATAATACCTTATCTATATCAATAAATTGTATATATTTATTTCTCATATGGAATACAAAAAAATAATTAGTGATGTGTAAAAAAACAAATAGAAGATATACCTAGAACTAATATATTTAGAATAATCATGATTGATAAAATATTTATTACGCTTAAAAACTAGTTGAAATTATGAACCAACCAAAGTTTATTGGAATTATAGACAAAGAATTCGAGTAGTAAGTTTTACCTAAGTTACTTCAATACATTCACAAAACCTCGATTAAAAGTGCTGAAATTAAAAATAAAATGACACCTGAATAAAAAAAATCGTTTTTCAATCCTGATTTAAAGTAGTCTTAGCTGTAAAGAAAAAATATAACAGAGCAAATATAATATTACGGACAATAAGTTAAGCGATGCATGCATATCATTGAAAAACTATTTTTTGCAAGACTGTTCATTGTAAAGAAACTTTTTATATAATTTTAGTATAGTCATTTTCTGATGGTAATCAAGGCAGTACAAAAAATCAAAGAAATGTCAACATAATTTGTCAATTTAAGATATTTCGAATATGTATTAAAATATTTAGTCAGCCTTTTTGTATTTGGTTCTTCATTCGAAACGTATAACAAACCAGATATTTTTTTTGTACCGCTAAAGTTACAGTTAGGGCAATCGATTTTCTCTTACAAATGTCTAAAATAGTCAACCTCTTTATAATTCCAGTTGTTTATATCATCTTCATTGAAATTAAGAGCAAATTCTCGCTCCACCATAACTGCAGCTTTATAATAAAAAATTTAAGTAACATTTGTAAAAATTAAATGATATTTTAGTAATTAAGAAAGTTAGCTGAGTCTTAACTATCATCATCGTTTTTGAAACTGGCATAGAAAACACTTAGAAAAATAGAGAGAGAAATATCTCTAACATGAAGCGTAGCAAACCTACATTAAGCGGGCACTTAACACACACACATCTATCACGATAACTGCCTTTGTACTACACTAGAATCTGATCTCCAGATTGAAAGACTACCTCCTAAAGTTATTATCACATGCTACATGAAAAGGTTTTTGGGAAATGATCCTTATAATATAATATATTACAAACTGTATTTAATAAAGTGAGATGATTATATGAGAGAAATCTTCACTAACCACAATTAGAATTATAACAATTGTAATCTTAAATAAATTATATGATTTCAAATATAATAAATAATTTTAAATATGAATCGAAATTTTTCTATACATATACATAGTTTACTGACATACAGAAAGCTTCCGTGTTTTAACAAAAAGGTATAAGCAACAGATATTTCAATTTGATATTGCGATAATACATTTTTATATTAGTTTTTAAAAACTTTTAATATATTTCATTAATAAATTAGCTATATTATACGGATTATTTCCACATAAGTTTTATATATTGCTTTGTTTCCTGATTACCAGCCAAACAACATACAGATCAAGAATAAGTAGATAATGTAAACTTAACCTAATTCATAAATGAGAGGTGTGATAACCTTTTTTGGACACAGATATTTTTGGTAAAATCTGGAGTAAATTAATGTTCTAATTGAGTAAGTGTGCTTGTAAGTATTCAATGGACTGGATAGAAATGGACAAATTGAGTTTTGTATCTCTGTATTTTAACAGCTAAATGTCAATTATATTATTAATAATCAGTATCCATTATTTTTCACAAAAAAATACTCCTATTTTCTCCAATAATGGAAAACATCACATAACAGCTTATCACGTCGGATCACACCAAAAAAGCAAATCACAGCCTGTTTTTACCAATTTTCAGATGCTTACTAATACTTTTAAAGTTTATATAATACAATTTTTTATTCAAAATCAGTATTAGCAAATATCTTTATTAGTAAAATAAACTATAACTTTTTACGAAAATTATGTTATATATCTTTTTAAAATAGTTCAATGATTTTGATTCACCCTGTAAGTTTACGAGATTAATACTGAATAAAGTATACTTTCTAAACTAAATAAACATATTAATAAAATTAAGCTATATCTCGGCAAATTTCATTGTTAATTTTTAAAAAGTGCCTTAGAATATATTAATGTCAACAGAGATATTATGAATAATGCTTTCTTATATTTATTTATATATGCCTATGAATGATTATATTTTTTATAGGCATAAGGACAATTTAATGTATGTTATATAGGATACGCGCTGATTTTAGTAGAATTATCTTATGTTCTATTATATATTTTTTTGCTAATGATGAATAACACATATTTTTAGTTAATATTTAGTTAGGCAATACTGAAAATGTTCATTCCTTTCTAATTAAAGAGTCCATTCTTTTGTAAAAAGTAGAAACAAAAAAGCTGATAAATGTTTATACCCGTCTAAAAGCTGGTGGCCAGACAGTACATATCTGTCTATATTTAGATATTAATATTAGGGACTAATACATTTTATGATTGTTATTTCGGTTACATTTTTGTAATTACATAATTATGCTTAGTTTAAATTCAGGTTTATATGGTAAGTACTCTCATCAAAAATAGTATTATGATCAAGAGTGCTTTGCATAACAGATAAACAATTATTGTTATCATCAAGGCCCGCTTGATCATAAAACTTTTTAATCAAACTTTATAAAAGAGACGTTATTGAATTGTTTCTTAATAAATCGTAAATAAAACACAAAGTATAATGGTCTAACAAGCCTGAACAAAAATCTTGTTAGACTTCTTACAAGATTGAATTGAACTTAATTTTCGGGAAATAATACATAAATAAAATATGCTTGTCATTGCATACACTTGAAACAAAAATAGTCAGCAATTTTCGCATAATATCAAAAAATGTTTATATAAAATTGTACCACATACATAGAGGATACTTGCTGGCGAAATTTTTGAATTTCATTTGAATTGGGGATCTGCGGTTGTCCTTTCGTCATCTTCGTTGGGTTGTCAATCGAGCCTGTCACATTCTAGGCGGAGAGTCGCTGTCACCTGATGACGGTACCTCCTCCAGAGGCGAGAGTGTGGGTGAGAGACGCTCCCGACTCATACCGCTCCCTGAAGGTTCGTTTAGCGATAAATCGAGCATTTGAGCTTCATCTACAGTGGGACTGGCCGACCTACGTTCGTCTGATGATCGACTTATTCTTGAGCGTTCAAGTAGGTCAATGATCGCAGCACTTGTCCCTGTAATATTGTATGTTAGGGCGCGCCTAATGTTCTCCTGTTTTATCCCAATAGAGATGTCCGCCAATTGTTTGTCTTTTAGAGTTCTTCGGTTTCTTTTAGGCGAGTAGTCTGGATTTTCAGTGTTGGGAACACAGTTTTGAAGTCTGAAATTAAAGAGAAAATGATATTAGTCTTTCTGAATAATTAGTCCAGGACTATTAAGATGCCTCGTGGAACAAAATGCCCGAAAGCTTTTGAATAAAAATTAAAGAATTTTTGTGGATAATTAAGCTCCGCGCGCACTGAAGGGGTATCGGCGAGAGCGAGCGGTGCGAGCGGCACGACCGGTCGGAAAGTCGATTGCAGCCGCGCACTGGAGTCGCATGATCGACGGTCGAGAGTACGCCACCAGCATAAATTTGAGCATAGACGAGGAGAAGTTTATTCAAATTTAGTGAAATTCATTCGGCATTTCAAAAAATTATAAAGTATTATTACTATTTATATTTTTATGCAACTTTTTATATTTTATGCTTTATGATGGAAATTAATATTATCTAGATCTTAACCAAACACACATTAATATATTTAGATCTTAACAAACCACATAAAATTAGTGAAACAGAGTGGAAGATGGGGATAAAATATACTACATGACTCTTAGCTTGACCGATTTTAAGAAATTTTGTATCATTCAAAAGGGTTTAATTTGTTCTTTAAAAACAAAGCTAGATATGAAAAATAGTCAAATAAAACTTCTGTTTTTAGTTTTTTAATCTAAATAAGTGTCATTACAAACATTTCTATATAGCTTTTATTTTAAGGTTTTAAAATCTTTGTTTTAACTCAGTAGTAAAGAGGGAGTTTTCGTTGCTTTAAAAAAATTCAACGGTACGGTTAACGGATACGTAACCATAACCGCTATTTTGACAGATAAAAAAACAGTTTTCGGACTTTCGGTTCATCGGTTCGGAGCCGACATACGATACGATAACCGAAAACTGACAGCTAAGCACAGCCCGTAGCGTAGTGTTTTGATTTTTGGTTTTTATATTGTTGTTTGATTTGAAAGTGCTTTATATGACTTTATTGGGTATCGCTATATAGGATGGACAATTTAATTTTATTGGACTCTAGTGATGAATCGGATTTGGAGGATGCTATGCTGTTGGAAGGGTTTGAAAACATCGAATATCGAGCAGAACTTTATGGGGAGTTCAACCTAGAAATGTTATCTGACCAAGACTGCAAAGCTAACTTCAGCTTTGAAAAAAAAGACATTCCTCGATTAATTGCTTCCTCGAGGAATTGCAATTTGTAAGCAACGAAAACTCCCTAATAAAACGAAACTTGTGTTTACATTTTGTTTAATGATTGACGTTTCGACCAATTTTAATTCGGTCTTCTTCAGAATCTATAATATACGTATAACTAATTTTCTACGTTTGTGGTAAGAAAAAATTATATATTAAACACATTGTTAGTGATAAAATTGTATTGTATATTATAGATTCTGAAGAAGACGGAATTAAAATTAGTCGAAACGTCAATCACTAAACAAAAAACTTGTGTTTACAAGTTTCGTTTTATTCACTACTGACTTAAAACCAAGATTTTAAAAACTTAAAATATAATAAAAAAGTCAAAGAAAATTGAAAAAAGAAAAAATATAAATAGTTTTTATAGTACCGTATTATCGAAAAGGAACGGCATCAGCGATGGCCATAAAGTGAAGGTCGGTGCCATTTTATATGTAAATTTATATAGGAAATGTCATCAATCGTCATTTCCCATCCAACTGGACGCCGTTTTTTTCTATCATACGGTAGATATATGTACAAATATTTTATTCAAACATAAATATTATTTTCTCTATTTATACCTTTTACGGAGCGATCAATATAGTAACATAGGATGACTATTTATCAGCTGTTATTACTAACGTCAAAACAAACCAAAAATTAAATAATATGATAAGTTTTTTGACGATATTTAAATTCGATTTTCAAAATAATGTGAGATAATCAAAACGAGATGAGAAATAATTGGGTTTAATCGGAAGATTTTCTAATTCAGTTATTGAATAAGTGTAGTAAACAATATAGTATACATAGGTTACGTGCTTGTAAGAAATTTTTATAAAGAACCGCATATTAAGTATGATATGGTCTCGTACACTTTCGATTAATAATTCATCGGACATGTTTAATGTAAAACCGCTCCACTAAAAACAGTCGCTCGGCGTAGACTATTCGTCCCCCTCCCATGCATTCTCTGATTTCGCCTGATGGCGCGAGTACCGCCGATAGCTCGAAGCGCACCGAGCGCAGCGCACCGAGCGCACCGATCTAATGCGGTGCGCGGGCTGCATTTTTCTAAATACCACACGTGATCGCTAATCGGCTCGAGCTGAGCGTCAGCTCCTAAACGCCACTTGCGATCGCAAAACACCCTGCTAAATAGCACATGTTATCGCAAATTAGCCTGCATGTGATATGCGCAAGTTATGTTTTGATTTGCTGTATACAAAATGAGTAGCTTCGTTGATTTTCCCGATTCTTACGAGTACAAAATAACTTCGGAACAAACAGTCAGAGTGAATTTAAGGACCAGAGAAGAAGTTGAAGCAAGTAATGGCAACAGGTAGTGAACCATCTTCACATTTACTTCAACTTTTAGTTCTCGAAAATTTACCGACTGATAAAAAAGAAAGCTCTAGTTAGTCAGTTGATGATTACCGAGATAATAATAGTGGTACTGATTTTGATACCAGCGCCAGCGGTACAATAAAATTAGCTGACAATAAAAGTGTTGACAACGCAACTACAGAGCTATTGAGTGACTGGAAAAGTTTCATAACTGATCTAGACTGCCAAGTGATGAAGAACCTTCAAGATGATCCCGAGAATTTTCAAGGCGGAGTCAGAGCCTGTATTCAAAGCTACACAAAAAATATAAATAGTTCATCTTCTCTTTTGAGTGGACTTTATACAGCACTCAAATATTCTTGTTCATCAAGAAAACAAATGGTCCACACTAGAAGAAAAGGAGTGAAAATTTCTGTGAAGTCAACTAGTGTAGCCCGAAGAAAAACCAAGTTCAGTGGCAAAAGATGGTTCCAGTCTGGAAGAAAGCCTGTTAATTTTAAGAAGAATGGGAATCTTGGTCCTCATAGTTTGGCTGAATGTGTAAACCAAAATCGAGCTTTGGAAAAAAGGAGCTCGAAAAATCGCGAAGTAGATTTTTGTTGTTTTATATATTTTTTAAATGTTTAATGTGTTCGTTTAATGCTTTCCATTTTTTTACGATTTGATATAATATTTTAAGTTGTGGTTGTTTTTTTTATTAAAGAAGAATCCGCCGAGACTTTAGGGACGTTATCAGTGTTATTTTGTATTTTTTTTAATTATATTTTTTTGGCAGAACTTTGATCAGGCTGCCATGGGTTTTGCAATGAAACTCAATATATACTATATAATATAATATATATATATATATATATATATATATATATATATATATATATATATATATATATATATATATATATATATATATATATATATATGTATACGCTATATAATAGCGTATACACTGTATATGCTAGAAAACGCAGAAAAATCCTTTATTCAGATACAAATTCATATAACCATACCAGCTTTTCGTCCCTACCCAAACGATATGCCAATGGTTTTCCGAAAAAATGTCATTTCCAATTTCATCACAACACACATGGCATGGTTGAATCGTACCACACAAGATAAGTCTTTGATTTCTGAATAATACGTGAACGATATACACGTAGTAAACAAATTTGAAGTCAATCAGATATGTGGAAGCCAGTCAAAATTATTATATTGTTACGTTTTTCGTCGGTTCCGTGTGGATAGAAAGTCACAATTTATTTAAACACTATTTATTTAACACTAATTAACAAAACTAATAACGATAAACGACTTATAGAACTATTTACAAACGATTTATAACTAAGAATTTATTTTGAATTTTTAGCGCGTCAACTGTATATTTATAACTGCCCTCTCTAGGCCACTGCCGCCGGCTTTTATACCGACAGGTAAAAGAAATCTAGAATAGTCCAAAGATCGTTAGGCGCATAGAGAGGTTTTCGAATGTTCTCGTATGTACGAGTCCATTCTAGTGGGTCTCGATTCTTCTCGAACGAATGAATCATTGCGGTGTCTATGCGATGTTAAGGTCATCCGAGGGCGGGCCATATTGTGAGGTTAGGTCGAGTCCACACCGGCTCGCAACACTGCCCCCTTCTTAGGCACATGCTCGTCCCGAGATGTATACGGTGAATGAAGGTATTTGCAAAGCTGGCCCCTGGTACATTGCGAAGTCTGGTAGAAATAGCAGTCTACAGTTTTCTCTCCGATCTCAGCTTTGGGTTGTAGCAGCAAACGAGGATCTCGATTCCCGTAAATCTGAACAAGACTTCAATCATGTTCCGGATTGTACGCCAACTCAAACCATCGAGTCCACACGCCAGCTTCGGAATGGCTAATCGTGCAATGTTGTTGTTTAGCAGGGCTTCTCTCAGTTCAATCAGGGTCTTCCATAGATTGAGATAAGTCGGCTTACTCGGGGACCATTCCTTGGTGACCAGGTAGAAGATGTGCCTTGCTTGATCATGTGCATTGTCGGTTAGCCTCAAGACGCTTCCAACCTCTAGGCGCACTTCCCGTCCCATAACGATGCTGGCTGGAGTTTGCCCTGTAGATTCTTGGACGGATGAACGGTAGGCCAACAGGAACAGGTGAAGAAATTTGTCCCAGTCTCTTTGGTGGTCAGAGACTACTTTGGCCAGATAACGGTTGATAGTTCTGTTCATGCGTTCAACCATCCCATCGGATTGTGGATGTAGAGCAGTCGTCCTGGTCTTGCGGATGTTCAGGACTTCACAGACGCCTTGGAACAGATTGGACTCAAAGTTTTTCCCCTGATCTGAATGAAGCTCCATGGGAACACCAAACCTGCAGATCCATTCTTTAACAAGGGCATCAGCAATCGTGGACGCTTCTTGATTTGGCAACGCGTAGGCCTCGACCCATTTGCTGAAGTAATCCATTACTACCACAATGTATTTGTTGCCATTGTTCGTCTCCGTAAAGGACCAGCCACGTCGATCGCTATTCGTTCGAAGGGACTACCAACATTGTACTGGCGCATAGGGGCTTTACCACGCTTTTGTGGCCCATTAATGGCTGCGCAAATGTCACATTTCTTACACCAGGCCCTCACATCTTCTTTGCAGTTCACCCAGTAGAACCGTTCACGCAGCTTGCCAAGTGTCTTGGTAACACCAAGATGTCCTCCGCTGGTTCCATTGTGAACTTCCTCCAAGACTTCTGGGACCCTCTTCTTTGGAATGACGATCTGCCTTCTCTCTTCTTGTCCCTCCGGTCTCTCGATCACACGGCGAAGTAGTCCGTTATCTATTACCAAGGAATTCCACTGGGCCCAGTACGACTTTACGTTCGGCGAATATCTGCAAACTTCTTCCCACGTTGGTCTTTGGCCTGTGTTTTTCCAGTTAATTACTAAACCTAATTCTGGGTCACTGGTTTGGTCATTTGCAAGATCTTCGGGTTGCCAACTATCATTAACCACAGTTGTTCTTAGGAGTTTCACTTCTTTCTCTTCTGCTCGGGAACAATGCTTACAGTCCTTAGCGCAAGGTCTTCTGGAAAGTGCGTCGGCATTTCGATGGATTGCCCCAGCTCGATGTTCTGTGTCGAAGTCAAATTCTTGTAATCGTTCAATCCATCTAGATACCTGCCCTTCAGGATTCTTAAACTGCAACAGCCATTTCAAAGCAGCATGGTCTGTTCTTAACAAGAACTTTCTTCCATAGAGATACTTGTAGAAGTGTTCCACTGCTTTAACTACTGCTAGTAATTCTCGTCTGGTTACACAGTAGTTCCTTTCCGGTTTTGACAAGGTCTTACTAAAATAACCAATGACTTTTTCTTGACCATCCTGGATCTGAGACAGAACAGCGCCCTAATGTAACATTGCTAGCGTCGGTATCCAATATAAAGTTTCCGTTGCCAAGAGGGTAGCTAAGTATGGGCGCACTAGTCAGGGCCTTCTTCAATTTTCGGAATGCCTCGTCAGAATCTGAGTCCCAAGAGAAACGCCTCTCGCCTTCGGTAAGTCTGGTCAATGGTTTTGCGATGGTGGCGAAACCCTGTACATAGCGTCGATAGTATGTGCATAGTCCCAAAAAGCTTCGTAGTTCATGTTTATCTTTAGGTGTCGGCCACTCTTCCACTGTCTTGGTCTTCTGTGGATCTACCGCAACTCCTTGGGAGGAGACTACATGGCCCAAGTAGTGTACCTTTTCTTGACACAGATGACATTTCTTGGGGCTAAGTTTCAAACCAGAACTCCCTAGTCGCTTGAAAACTTCTTCCAAATTCTTCAGATGATGGTCAAAGGATTTCCCAACCACTATGATGTCATCCAGGTACACTAACAGGTAGTCCAGGATAGTCCCTTTAACACAGACTCCATTAGTCTCTCAAAGGTAGCTGGCGCGTTGCACAATCCAAAAGGCATGACGGTAAATTGCCACAGTCCGGAGCCCACCGAGAACGCTGTCTTCTCTCTGTCTTTCGGCGCCATGTCGACTTGCCAATATCCACTCTTCAGATCTAACGTAGAGAATATCGTTGACCCCGCCAGCGTGTCTAGAGTATCGTCTATCCTCGGCAGGGGATAACTATCCTTCTTGGTAACATTATTGAGCTGCCGATAATCAACACAGAACCTGGTGGTACCGTCTTTCTTCTTTACTAGTACTACCGGCGATGTCCACGGGCTGTTAGATGGTTCGATGACACCCTCTTCTTTCATTTCTCGAAGGATTTTATCAGCTTCTTCACGTTTGGCGAGCGGAAGTCTTCTCGGATTTTGTTTGATTGGTCGTGCATCTCCGGTATCAATTTTGTGTTGTACTAAATTGGTACGACCTCTCTGTCCTGCTTCTCCTTTATCAAACACATCTTGATACTTGATTATCAGGTTTCTCAATTTTCTTCTATTTTCGGGAGATAATCCTTTAACGTTTACTAACTCCTTCACCATTTTGTCCGGAATTTTTGAAGTCGAAACTTTGGAGGCTTCCACGCTTCGAACGACTGAGGAGACCGAACAACAGTACCCTAAGAGGGTTCCCTTCTTCAAGGATACAGAATAATAATTCGTGTTCATTACTCTCACCGGTACAGTTTTCTTCGCTCGTAGCAGGGCTTTTCCAACAGCGATCCCTCGTCCTATTTCGCTGTCATGGTTCCTTGGCTCCAACAGAATAATACTCCCATTATTCATTTTACCTTCTAGGCAACCATCCAAAAATATCTCACAGCGCTCAGGGATCGAAACATCTTCTGCTACCACCACGCGAAGCGTCTCCTCACATTTTCGATGCAGAACCACTTCTTCTTCATTTATTTTCAAAATTCCTTGTTTGAGGTTTAGCTCAAAACCTCTAGTGGTCATGATGTCCATTCCGAGAATAAGTTCATCTTCGATGTCTGCTACTAACACTGGATGTTCAAAACTGGTGCTCCCAATAACAAAATTAAGGTTTACTTCTCCATGGACAGCAGCGGAGCCCCCTGTAGCAGTACGTAGTCGCCATTGTGTTGTTTTAACCTTCTTCGATGTTTTAAGAATGTCCGGTCTGATGATAGTTTTCGTCGCACCTGTATCCAACAGCATGGTCCGGAACTCTCCATCAACAAAACCATCCACAAAAATGCTGTTGAATTTGTGTTGTAGCGAAGCGACTTGAGCAGTTTTCGTTGGGGCATGTTGGGTACAGGTCGACGTGTGCCCCTTCATTTCGACCCTTCGACGACTCGGTCCCTTCTTGCCCATATACTGGTCCATTACCTTCCGAACAATCCCTTCCACGGATTCGTCGGAACATTCGTCGATGGCCCGTACTCTTCCTAAAGACCGAGAATTTTGTTTCGCGGCCTCAAATTCTAGGGCACGTGCTAAAGCATCCACCAAGTGCGTTGGGTGGGCTAGGAGAAGTGCTTGTCTTGTCTCGTTGTCACGTAAGTCGTCGGAGAATGCCTGTACTGCCAACCGCTCCATAACATTCTCTGGCGTAGCAGGGTACGCAAGGCGAACGAGGCGGGCTACGTCGGCTTCAAACTCCTGCAGAGACTCATTTGACTTTTGAATGCGATTTTTTAGCTGGGAATGACATGTTCCAAATGAGCTTGGCCGTACCTCATTTCTAAATGTCGTACCAATTGCTGATAATCTCCCTGTTCCGATGGTGACAATGTCTGCAGAATATCAGTCGCATCTCCTCGCAGTGCGACAGTCAAAGCGGTAGCCTTTTCAGCGATTGTCCATCCGTTCGCTCTCGCAACGGCCTCAAACTGGCAAAAATAATTGGCCCAAGCGGTCTTTCCGTCAAACTGTGGAGGCTTAATAACTGACTTTGAGATATACTTATTTTCGACTAGTTTCGGTGCCTCCGATGTTTCTTGACATTTTGGTGAATTGGCCTTTTCTATTTCTTGTTTTAAAATTTCGATTTTTTTATTTACATCGTCCTCAATTTGTGTTATTTTGTCTTGTAGCTCCGTAGAATTCTCTATAATCTTTTCTTCTAAATTAAGTATTTTGTCATTGAAACTGGCTTGTAGATCTTTAGAATTTTCTATGATTTTATCCTCTAAAATATTAATTAAATCCTGGGAATTTTCCATAATTTTATCTTTCAAACTGTCTTCTAATTTTGAGAATTCTCTGTGATTTTATCTTCTAAATTAACTTCCAAGTCAATTATTTTACTATTCAAATTGTCGTTTAAATTGTCTTGTAAATTTTTCAATGACGAGTCAAGGTCACCTTCCAGCTCGAAGTAAAATGTGTCAGGATCCTCACCTTCTTCCACCAAAACGTCTCTCAGTCTAGCTTGCAAAATGCTTTTCTTTCCATCTGTCTCGCACTCTCTCTCTTCCAATATGCATTTCAGTTCGGACACTTTCAAGTCTTTCAACAATTTTTTTCAGAGCCATGGTCAGTCTTTTTATTTTTCTAGTCTATCACACACGCCACACTTGACACCAATTGTTACGTTTTTCGTCGGTTCCGTGTGGATAGAAAGTCACAATTTATTTAAACACTATTTATTTAACACTAATTAACAAAACTAATAACGATAAACGACTTATAGAACTATTTACAAACGATTTATAACTAAGAATTTATTTTGAATTTTTAGCGCGTCAACTGTATATTTATAACTGCCCTCTCTAGGCCACTGCCGCCGGCTTTTTATACCGACAGGTAAAAAAGAAATCTAGAATAGTCCAAAGATCGTTAGGCGCATAGAGAAGGTTTTCGAATGTTCTCGTATGTACGAGTCCATTCTAGTGGGTCTCGATTCTTCTCGAACGAATGAATCATTGCGGTGTCTATGCGATGTTAAGGTCATCCGAGGGCGGGCCATATTGTGAGGTTAGGTCGAGTCCACACCGGCTCGCAACAATATTATTTACTACTGTATTAGGAAATACTAATAGTAATACTAATAATTACTGTATTAGGAAATATTATTTGCGATAACGTGTGCTATTTAGCAGGGTGTTTTGCGATCTCAGGTGGCGTTTAGAAGCTGATGCTCGGCTCGACCCGATTCGTGATCACGTGTAGCGTTTAGAAAAATGCGCGCGGGCTTACATTTATTTTAACGTAAACTGAAAATTACGTGCCGCTTGCTCTCGCCGATACCCAATCAGTGCGCGCGGAGCTTTAGTCATTGTGGTCCAGATTAATATACTAAAAGTCCCCACCCCTCCAAGCCTGTAAACCACTCCAAAACCACCCATAAAGGGGCGATTGCACGCGTTACTGATGGGACAATCAGTGAAAATGTTAACTATTTTTTGATAATTATTGATGTCAGTAATGGGCTAATAACGGTAATATTTGGGTAACTAGTAAACATAGAGATTGTAGAAATTTTGCAGTAACAGAGCTATTATAATTTTTTTAGTTTAGGAACCAGAGATCAATAAAATGTTGTTACTGATGGGACAAGAAAAAGGTCAGAAAAATTTCTGGTTATTAGAAGAGAACAATTCTCTGAAACAGAATAATGTTTAAGAAAAGTCTAGACGAACCAAGTTGCAGATGTAGTTAATATAACTTATTTTGACATCAATCACTTTTCATTGTAATCTCTGTAGGCAATTTATTTTGATTCCTCGTTATTGACGGGACGTTACTGATGGGACAATTTTAAGGAACACTGAAACACATGTGTAATTCTTCTTCTTTGGGTGTCATGTGCTATGCCGCACGTTGGCGATCATTCGTCTGTTTTATGGCTATAAGATGACTAGGGTGCCCTCTTCGGCTCGTCGAAATATGATTGCGGCGTCAGGTATGCCACTCCAGTTTCTTATGTTGCGAAGCCAAGAATGCTGTTTTCGACCCGGTCCCCGTCGGCCTTCGATCTTCCCCTGCAGTATCAACCTGGGTATGGAGTATTGACGTCCCCTTAATATATGTCCTCGATATGATACTTTGCGTTGTTTTACGGTATACATTAGTTGTCTGTCTACTCTGGCTCTTCTTAGGACTTCATCATTTGTTGCATGCTCCGTCCAGGGTATGCGCAGCAATCGGCGAAGTGTCCACATTTCGAAAGCCTCAATTCTGTTTATTGATTTTACCGTAAGTGACCAAGTCTCAGCGCCATACAACATCACAGGCCACGCATACGATTGAATTACCCGTATCCTGGTATGTAGCGGCATATTTCTATGCAGGAGTAAATTCTTTAGTTTAAAGAAGGCTGTTTTTGCACGGCCGATTCTTCTTTTAACTTCCTCATCGCAATCCCACCGTTCATTTAGGGAGGCGCCAAGATAGGTGAAATTTGTGACCCGTTCGATGTTCTCTCCATTGATGTTAAGCTGAGTGCTGTACTGGTGTCTGCTGAGCACCATCATTTTAGTTTTCGCAACGTTAATATGGAGACCAAACTGTTCACCGCATTCGTTCAGTTTATTTAGCAGAATCTGGAGGTCCTCAAGGTTGTTAGCCAGAATTGCGGTGTCATCTGCATAGCGGATATTATTTATTGGGATGCCATTGACTTTAATACCCCGCGTCTCACTCTCCAAGGCCATCTGAAAGATTTTCTCAACGTAGATGTTAAACAGAATGGGTGATAGTACACATCCCTGCCGAACTCCCTTCAATACGCTGAAGGTTCCGTTGTTCGATCACCATCAATACGGATCTCCGCCGACTGCTGCCAATACAGTTCTTTAATTATTCTGATGTCCTTGCCATCTACGCCTATCTCCTGTAGTCTCTCCATCAACGGTTCGTGTTTTACGTTATCAAAGGCTCTCTGATAGTCAATAAAGCAGATGAAAACATCTTGCCTCTGATCATAACATTTCTGTACAAGTAGTTTCACAGAGAAGAGACCCTTGATAAAGCCGAACTGTGTGTCGCCACTCATCTCTTCACACTTCCTATATATTTTAGAATGGATGACTCCAAGAAACGCTTTAAGTGCGTGACTCATTAAGCTTATGAGTCTATGGCACAAATTAACTACAACAGATGCGAAAGAACACCGAATTACGCGTTCAGATTTCTGTGACCTTCAGAAAGAGTTCATAGACAATCCGCATCAATGTATAGTTTGGGTTATTATTTGTTTGTGTGAAAATAATCTGCACCAATATGTTATCGAGTCATATAATCTCACAGTAATTTAATAGATTGCTCGTCATATTATATCAGTTCGTAGGAGATTAGGAAAAAAAAGATATTTATAGTATAAAAAATTAATTTATTTAACAAAATTTAATTAAAGATGTGACAAAATAGTTACTTTTCTATTGGTTCTATCGGACTTTTTTCGACTATATAAATCTTTATTTTTGTAAACTTTAATGCATAAAATATTTTCAATCTAATAAATAATTTAATTATGTAAATAAGAGGAAATTTCTCACATGGGTGGTCAAATTCTATAGTTTTCATTATATCAAACAGCCTCTGAATGTTTTCTTCAGTGCAAAACTCATCAAAATTTAATATAAATAATTTTTCCATTTCCAGTAAATAAAATGAACAAATTTTTCCACTTTCATGATCAAAGGCTTTTAAATGGGTAAATAATTTCGAGTTATCCAGAGATTCGGATTCTTTTGCAAATTTTAGACAAATATCACATTGATGTATTTGAAGACCCTTTTAATTGATGTAGTCAAACATAATTAAAGGCATTTTGAGTTGAAAACATTTCTCAGAGGTTTGATATAATGAAAACTATAGAATTTGACCACCCATGTGAGAAATCTCCTCTTATTTACATCATTAAATGATTTATTAGATTGAAAATATTTGATGCATTAAAGTTTATAAATAAAGATTTATATAGTCGAAAAAAGTCCGATAGAACCAATAGAAAGGTACTATTTTGTCACATTTTTAATTAAATTTTGTTAAATAAATTAACTTTTTATACTATAAATATCTTTTTTTTCCTTATAAATAAACACATTTGTATCCCATTTTAAATAAGATATACAAATTACCAAATCTTAGAAATAACAGTTCAAAAGTTCAACAAAAATCCTACACCCGTTTTTAAAAAGAAACATATAACCACGCACTATGTCATTCCAGCAAGCGAATACGACACAGCATACGTTTCCGGACTAAACGACTGGTGTATTTACACCACTCAATAGGCGTGTGGGGTTTGCCGAGCGGTTTCCGATGCAGTCGCTTTCTTTGGCATCTGTTATAGGTAATTTGTGTCTATGGTCTCCGCAGTTTTTGGGATTTGTTTTCTTCGGGATGGCGATAAACGTGGACTTTAGCCAGTCCTGTGGGATTTGTCCAGAATCATATATCACGTTAAAGAGATATGTGAGCTGTTTAATGTCGGTCTGCTTTAGAACTTCAGCATATATATCATCATGACATGGACTTTTCCCGTTCTTTAAACAATCTATTGAGTATCTGACTTCAGACTCAAGAATTTTTGGACCTTCCATATTTCCAAAGTTGTTTGCAGGATTATGGGTACGTTGATCCCAAAACAGTGCCTCCGCGTAATTCTTCCATGTATCGTTCAGTTCGTTTATATCTAGAATTGTTGTTCCTTGTCTGTTTTTGATTGACGTTAGTGTATTTCTTTTATTTTCTCCAGTTATTTCTTTTATCTTCCTATGAAAGTTAAAGGAGTTGTGTAGTTGATGGAGTCTTTTAGCCTCTTCGCATTTTTCCTGGGTCCATTTTTCCTTGGCTTCTAATATTTTCCTTTTGATACTCCGATTTATTTCATTATATTTGTCCTGTTGGTTTTTAACAATTCGACAATCAGCCATCAGAGTCAGTATTTCATCTGTCATCCAAGGCTTGGATTTTACTTTTTTCTGTCTGCCAGTAACAGTTTCTGTGGCTGCAATTGTGTTTCTTTTCAGCTTACTCCAGATATTATTAGCTGTAATTTCCTGACTAGGGTCGTTCTCTTGGCAAAGCTTGTCGAGTTCAGTTTTCAGGTTTTCCTGTACTCCAGGCTGTCTTAGCGCTTGAATATCATATTTTTGAGGTCTTCGTTGATTTGATAGCAATTTACATCTAAAACAGAAGTTTGCAACGAGAGGATTATGATCTGAGCCGATATCTGCCACTGGGTAGGCATGATGATGGTAACATGATAATAATAACTGCAAAAATTTTAAAAGCATTTGTACAAATTTGATTTTTCGGAGTCACAGTGCTTCTTAATTAACATATGAGCACAATCAATAAACTTAAAATAGTGTGAACCTAATTCAATGCGCCCTGCTTTAAATTGATGGAAAAAAAATCATTGCGCACAATCGCCCAAAGGTACAATTTTTTAGTTTTTGCTAAATATCTCCGATACAATGAGCTTTATTAAAAAATCGATAGTTATCAAAATTATTACTTATAAAATTATCTACAATGGTGTATATAAATGTATCATTGAATATCGCTGAGGTGGTATCGTACCCCGATATCGCATGGCAAAATAATATGGAGGATGTCATAGCCCCGATTTTAGAATGTAGCAGTTTTATATCCATTAGTTGAGTTTTGAAGATTTTCCGGGTCTTAACATATACACATTATCCACTTTAGCTTTAAACAACTATAACACCGCTAAATCGGTGTCCTCGCCAACCAATATTACCGAATTTTCGAGCTATCTTCCAGGGCTTTTTGTACAGTAAATGTGGCTGCATCGCCATCGGCTTGAAAACTGAATTTTTTTTTTAAAAAAAGTAGGGAGAGGGAAGGAGGCGACGACCAGAGATAATAGTTGTAAGGATTAGCTTTGAGACTACGATTCGAGACGCATTGATGTTATTTTTGGTTGTTGAGTTTTGTGACAAAGAATGTTATTAAAGGTAAAGTAAATATTTTCTCATTATTTAACTAATGTTAACTAAAGCATATATTTTATTTTTCTGTTCTAATATTCTGTATTAAAGTTTTTTTCTTGTTTATTTCATCTGAGAAATATATCATATAACATGTGTATGTATTTAATGGAAACTATTTATGGTGTAAATAATTTCAGTTTAAAAGTAATCTAAATACAATAATGTGCTGTCCAGTCGTGTCGATGTTTGTGGTTCCGAGGTGAGAACAAGGGCCTTGTTGAATTTACTAATACTTTTCGACCGTGACTGGGCGAATATCTTAGCTCGCAGAGGGCAACTAAAAGCAATAAATATAATATTAAGATATTTACACCAAACATCCAACTTTAGCTTCGAGATCCGAAACCAGGACCTTAGTACCTGCAGGCGGCGACCTGCTAACTAACCAAACACTCTTCAGTTTTGAATGATATAAATGTGGCATGTTTTGAATGTATAAAACTACAAACTTTGGTATGAGGACAGCTTCTATACTATTATTATTTCTCTTTTATTAAAGTTAAATACAGCATAGTTAGAGTCTCTGGAATAGTGATCATGGTTTTCTCTGCCGTGCTCTTTTACATATGAATTCCAGGCAGAGTACGGCACTCTTTTCATTTCATTTAATAAAATAAGTAGGGCTATTTACAAATTTAGCGTTTTATTTACATAACCTATTCTCCTCAAATTTCCCAAAATATTGCTTCTGTCGAGGCGCATCCAAGGTAATCACAATAAAAAAAAATATTTAACACAACGTAGGTTCCTTTGCTTTCATTTAAATTTCTTGCTATACAGTTGGCCAAAAATATTACCTCTTCAACTTTGTTGACGAATTTGGGTTGTTACACTACACAAATTTTCATTGGCACATGCAAATTGACAAGCAAAAAAGACTCGAAGTGTCAATATTAAAGAAGTGAGGTTGACATTTAAATATTTTTTTATTTTTTTGTTTATTTTATTACGTGGCTTTTTAATATGTCTCTTTTGTTATATTTCATCATGTAAACAAATTATTAAACACCATTATAAAGAAGCAACGGATTGATCCCGGTATTTGACACTCTAAAATTTTATTTGATACTTGAATTTTATTGTTGATAGAATCCTCGACGTATCCCTCGGCCACTGTTGAAGATTACCTTCATTATTAATAATATGAATTGTCGTGATGGACAGCATTCATTGCAAACTTACCACCAGGTTCAGCATTGGTCTGGTTGTACCAAAGATGCCGAAGAATAGGGTTAGAAAAAAACAATAACAGGCATTACTCGAGTCACAACGTTGAAAGATCCAGCTCCAAAATCCCTATTGGCATTTTTATCCTGTAAATGCAAAACCAACAACTATGGTAAAGCCCGCGGATGCAGAAAAGCAGGATTAAAATGTTCAATGATTTGTGCATACTGCAATGGGAAATCCTGTGACAACGTCCCTGAAGCGTCACACGACGAATACGATGAAGAGGAGTTGGACTTGCCTGTAGATATCCCTCTGGCGGCTGTAGATGAAGAGTTGGACGTATTGAGAGACCACCCTGATGAGCCCAACACAGCAGACACCATCGACTTTGACATCAATGAGCTAGATCCGGCGGGCTTGTGCAGATAAGTTAAAGTTTTTAATTTATCTAGTGGAGTAGGCCTCCGGGGAGACCACGTTAAAAAATAATAAACGCGCCATGTACTTTACCTCTTAGATGTGTGTACACATTTTCAATAATTAAAATTTATTATTCATAAATTAATGAGCGAATTAATGATACGCCACTGTTTTATGACAAAATTGAAGAAACTAAACTAAAACTAGTTTTAGTGAACCTTAATCGACATTCGATTTCGGAAAATCGACTATACATAATATATCATATTTTACGCGAAATTGTAAAATTTCCAGGGATTTTGTGCCTAAACAGTTGACTTGAGCGAAAATTTTTATAATACCTTTTTTATAGAAAATGTTATTCTCTTTAATTTTGCTCTCCACAAATTTTCGCGAAAAACGCATAGTTTTCGAGATATTCACAAAATACCGATTTTGGGCGCCATCTTGGCAAGATGGCGGCGCCGGCGGTAAGTCTGGGAATGTGCATTTTATGGATTTTAGTTAGGGACCCCAAAACCTATAAACCTGCAAAGTTGCAAAACTTCCGGAATTTTTTCCAAGCAAAAATCCCCAATTACTGAACTATTATTGTTTTGGTTAGAAAAAAAAAAACGAGCCTAATTTGAGGTTGCTATTGTATCCTCTGAAAATAATATGTCTGAGCAAGAGGATTTTTCATACCGACGTAGCTGTTCTTGAATTTTGGTGAAAAGATCTTTTCTTATACTCATCAAAGACATCTATACATTTTTGTCCACAATTGTATTGAAGATAATTGAGTGATAATGAAATAATTTTTGTGAAACAATTTTTTTTGAATTTTAAAACTTTGATGTGGTGAATGGCTCCCACTGGGTTTATAAAATGGAGATATTTAGCAAAAAGTAAAAAATGTATTTTTGAGGTGGTTTGCACGGTCGGAGGGATAATCTTCCAAAATATTTTTGATATGTCATTTTTATATTTATGTTGTCCTAAAATAGGTCTAATCCTTTCGAATTAATGCATATAAGTAATACCTACGTTGTTCTTAAAACTTGAAGTTCATTTTTTTTAATGTGTACTTGTACGCTACTGTCAAAAATATTTTTCTTCTGGATTAAATATTTTATAATTTATTATTATTTTAAAAATATATTTAGCTAATATTTTGTTCATAAACGATGAACTTGACCAAGGTAATAAATATAATAAGTTTAAGCACTCGGTGCACGCCACTGGTTTCATCAAATAATAAATATACTTATATACACCATTTTGTAGGTAATTTTATAAGTAATAAATTTCAATTATAAAATGTTGTAGAGGGATGGGGACTTTTAGTATGTTAATGTGGATTACAGTGACTAACTATCCACAAAAATTCAGCTTTAGGGCATTTTTTCCACGAGCACCATATAATTGAAAATAAGTGTCCTGGACTAAATGTATTTTGCCAGCTGGAATAATATGTGTTTATCGGGAACGAATGTACAGGAGAGTTTATATCTACCAAAGGTTAGCTTAAAGCGAGGGGTGTGTCACTTGGGTAAAAAATGTACATGTACCGCCAAAATATCAACTTATTGCCAAGCGACTGCCAATGACTGCGAAGAAGACTGCCTATGACTGCCATGTAATTATTATAGGCGCCTGCCGTAAGACTGCTAATGATTGCCAGCGACTGTCCTACTAAGTTTTTAGTCACCACAACTTAGCAATAATAAAATTTACGTCTTATTTTTTTAATTTAGAGTTTTGCGTTTTTTCCATAATTTAGTGCACTTTTTTCCATAATACTGTGCACTATTCGGCTAAATACCGAATATTAAAAAAGTGTTTCATTTCTAGTAGTGATTTGATAACTCGAGAGAAAATTCGCTCGAGTACTCGATTAAGAACGAGCGATGCAAGTGACGAGTTATGAGCGACAAACGCAAGCGATCCTATAATGAAATAAATTGAAACCCGGTTTTAATGTGACATACTCGATAAAAACCGAGCGAATTTTCTACATACATTGCAGGTAGCAAATTTATACGTTGTTATCCGTTGCGTATCATAGGACAAAACTTTACGACCTACATCGACAATGCTCTGAAATAAACTAAATCAAGCGATAAAGCGAATCACTCGTCGCTTGCTACTTGCCATTCATCACCGAAAGAATATCGTCAGTGAAACGTGATAACCTGCTAACTCCATTTTTTACGTTAATAAGTTTTTTATGCCATTAGAAAGAGAAAAAAAAATACTCTATAAGTAGGGAAAGCAAATAGATTTTTTCCCATCAAAGAAAATTTTTTATTTTAACTCAATAATATCTGCTAACTCCCAGTGATCTGAAATAGCCACCGAAATACTGCTATCTCCGTAATTTCCGTTACGATCACGCTAAAGCAAACACACGGATTCTTACTCGTATGTTTCTTTAGTACAGTATGCCGATCCAGGGTCGCACTAGGTCAAAGGGGCCCGGGTGGCAATGTAAGAAGAGGCCCGTGTGGATTTTTTGCGTATTTTTTCGCCTTACGTTTTGGTCAATTTTTCCCTATTATATACAGGGTGGGTCTTAAATAAGTGCAAATATTTTTAGGGGTAGTATATTTCGACCCAAGGCTTTTTGCGCGATTTTTTTTTGAAATTTTGAATTTTTTAGAAAAAAATTTTGGAATTTTTTTTAATTTTTAGTTTAAAAACATACTTTGTTTGTAATATGGCAACATATGTAGTAGATTAAATTTACAAGAAAGAAAATCCAATGATTCTCAAAATTATAGCAAAAAATTGGGCAAATTTAAAAAGTGAAATAACTCGGTTGTTTTGGATTTATTTGAAAAAACGGCAAAGAGAAAATATTATGCTTCTTTTGTCGATATTTACCAGCCCTGAAAATATCTGCACTCATTTAAAACTCACCCTGTATAGAAATCAGGGAACTACCCTAATGCAAGGTAAACCAATGCAATGCAAATGCCATAATGCAATGCAAAAGCAAATATTGTTAAGAATAAATAATGAACTATGAAGGGGACCCGCGAAGGGTTGGGCTCTCTCTAATAGTTAAATATAGATAATATGGCCAGTCCGACTCTGCGTCGATCCGTTCTGTAAATACGGGGTATTCGTAAAGTGTAAGGGAAAAAACGAAATTCTTTATATACGAGCAATTCGTCGGCATGCTATAAATAGTTTAAATAACCATTACTTACTTGTACAATAATTTCCATAATACCTAATCAGTTTTATATTTTTTAACGTTTTTCCACGTAAATGATACATAATTTTCATAAAATTTAAAAAAATGTTTCACATTTTATCACATTTCACCGACGATATGTGCCCTGCGCACGCAACTTACTGCTTGGCGCTTGGCGTTAACGAGTACTTACAACAAGGGACGGGCGAAAAAACGTATTTTTAAATATTGAAAGTCGAGTACTCGATTATTGAAATTAATCGGTTTTGCCCATCACTAATTTTTAGTAAGTATAGATATTTTTAATACTAAGGCTTAATATGTAACATACTTACTTTTGCTTAAATGGCGGCATTAGGTTTAATTTATGAAAATCAATCAGACTGTGTACATTATAGAATAGTAATTTCCCGTCACAGGACACTAGATACATATGATCTCCTGTTTCGTCATCAATCTGGACAATCGGTACGACAAAAACGTGCTTTACCTCAGTAGCACACATGTACGAAATGACAAGTATACCTGGCTTAGTACTACTGTCCCGAAGTAAAAATGCCCTGAAAATAAAAGACTATATTAATAATGATCTAGCAAAAAATATAAACAAATTATAAGCAAAAACTGCAATTTTTTAAATGTTCCATTGCGAAATTTTGTTGGCAATAGAAGAACATACAGAATAGAAGAAATCAAATTACCCTCAAAACATTCCGCCGGGATTTTTTTTGGCACAATTTGACTAGACCGTATTATAAAATAGATCTATTGAAAAAGATATAGAATTAGTTAGTAGGTATATGATTTTAGGAGAGCTAAATGTGCAGAAACTTCAGTTTAAAAATGGTCACATTTTATAAGCCACTCAGTAAAGATTATGAAAATTTCTACAATATATTTCATTTAATAAACTACAAACTACAACTGTTGTAGGCAGTGATGAGCGAGACTGATATTGGCTTGATATTGCCAAGACCGAACAGTGCAAGATTTGCGAAAGATCAAGATTAAGACCCAGCATGATCGTCTTTTTTCAATATCTGAATAAACTACTGGTTTACATAGAATGTTGAATGAGTGAGAGGGGGGGGGGAGTGTTAATCACTGCGATCTTAAAGATCTATTGTGCCCCCCTTCATTGAGTCATCACACAGTCTGTAACCCATCATACCTCTGTTGTAGAGGTGACAGGATATTTCCCATCCTCCTCTGACAGGAGATGTTCTTCCTCCGAGAATACACACCCTTCCACGGTTGGAGTTTGGCCCTCCGTGTCCTTCACAGTCGAGGAGCTTGCCTCCGGCTCAGGTACCTGTGAGGTGTAGGCTGGAGGATCTGTCTCCATTTTCTCCACCTCTTTAACTTGGTCTCTCCTTAGACCTGATACCGGTCTTGTCCCGTATCTCTAATAGAGGATATGTCCCTCTTTCTCTATTGCCTCCTTGGATTTGAGGTCAATTCCTATTGTGAGGACCTGACCATGACCCTCCTCCCTCAAGTTGATGACTCGCCAATTCGATGTCCTTACATTGGAGTTCTGGCAAAGCTAGTGATACACCGCAAGTGTTAGTCAGTCCACTTCTACAGAGTCCCGCATGTAGAACTGGTTTACATATTGATTATCTATTTAAGTTCTGTTGTCTTTCCCTATTTGATGCGTGACCTTACCGTTGGTGGAGCTCAATGACTAAGAATACAAGGACAAATAGCACCCGAGAACAAACTGGGACCATTCTTCCAAACAGTGCCGTGGCACATATCTTTCTTAAGATAGCCGCTTGAAGCGATATTTATATTTTTGATAAATGTTTTCACTACGCCTATGGTGTATCCAGTGGTATCATACTAATTAATTACGAAAAAAACATATTAAAATGTTAACAAAAGGTACAAAACTAGTATCGACGTATAACACATATCAAGTACATAATATACAGGGTGTCTTAGATTTTAATCGGGAAAATTTAATAGACGATAGAACTTGCAAAAATAAAACAAAAAGTTCATATCAACTTGTAAGATTTAAAGCTTCCTCTTCGATATACAGGGCGTTAAAGTTACTTAAAAAAGAAAAAAAAAAGATATTTGAAAACTATTCAATCGATTTTGATATAACTTGACCCGTTTATAATACTTACTATGGGACTTAATTTGATGTAATTAGATTTAAGTTTAATGGCTAGGGGCGGCGGTGGGGCATCACTGTTAAATTATTTTAAAGGAAAAAATAAGCACGCCACTGCTTTTTTAGAAGTTTAATATTATTTTTGGATTTAGTAATTAAAAATATTATTTTTTTGTCTCCTGACTTTTTTGTCTATCTTGCTCACTTTCTGCGAAAAAAAAATAAATTCATTTATTCACTCCACCCTGGACAATAAATTAAATAATAATGTTAGTTACAACAATTACAATAATTGTTCGAATTGTTAGACAATGGTTAAACGTAAATTATCCCGAGCGCTGGATTGGTCGTTTAGGGCCAGTCGCTGGGCCACCTAAGTCCCCAGACCTTACCCCTCTGGATTTTTATTTGTGGGGGATAATAAAAGCAAAGGTGTATGAAACAGCAGTCAACACTAGGGAAGAGCTAATTTTTATAATCCAAGACGCAATCAATGATGTCAAAGAAAATCCGGTCCAGATTTCAAGCGCAGTTCATTTCGTAGTTCGTCGTTGTAGAAAATGCGTTGATGTTAGTTGTTATCAATTCGAACAATTATTGTAATTGTTGTAACTAACCATTATTTAATTTATTGTCCAGGGTGGAGTGAATAAATGAATTTAATATTTTTCGCAAGAAGTAAGCAAGATAGACAAAAAAGTCAGGAGACGAAAAAATAATATTTTTAATTACTAAATCCAAAAATAATATTAAACTTCTAAAAAAGCAGTGGCCTGCCTATTTTTTTCCTTTAAAATAATATAACAGTGATTTCCCACCGCCGCCCCTGGCCATTGAACTTAAATCTAATTACATGAAATTAAGTCCCATAGTAAGTATTATAAACGGGTCAAGTTATATCAAAATCGATTAAATAGTTTTTCAAATATCTTAAATTATTTTTCTTTTTTAAGTAACTTTAACAACCTGTATCTCGAAGAGGAAGCTTTAAATCTTACAAGTTGATATGAACTTTTTGTTTTATTTTTGCAATTTCTATCGTCTATTAAATTTTCCCGATTAAAATCTGAGACACCCTGTATAATATCAAAAAAATAATTATCAAATTCAATAACGCTAAAAAGGTGTAGTGGACTGTTTATTTCCCTATAAAACGTAACTCCTGGCTCTTTCTTATCATTGCGCCTTTACACTTGATAGCTGAACAAATTGCCATTGTAATAAAGTTTATATTATTAGGTTCACTACACACAACCAACTACTAAAAATCGCTAAAATTGTCGCTGATGACTCATTCGTTATGTCCAAAAAAATGGCGTCTAAGGTCACAAATTCAACTGCAGCCCGTATATTTGGCGTTACATGTCCTTGTATTCTTTAGTCATTGGTGGGGCTCCTAGTCGGGTGCCAGGAGAATCTCCTCTGGCCCTTTGGCTGAGTCTAAGGAGCATCTCGTTGTCTCTTCAAAATCAACTTGTCAAGACAGCAACCTGGCTGTAGTGTCGTGGCCAGGGAATTGCACCAACGTATAACGATGCCGGGACCACCCTGTCCTTCATACCAGGCACCCTCTATTGTCTTTGGTCATGTCTCACAGACAGAGGGTGTGAGAAGTTTTGGCTTAACCATCTGGACCAAGAGGAGACAACCTCACCAAAAACCTAAATCCTACGATGGCGGGACCAGGTCAAGAGGATGCGTGGCTAGATAGAAGACTAGCCTTTTCTGGTCTCAACCTTGGGGCACCAGGGTTCACCCCGTTGTCATGGGCCATGGTCAGGTCCTTACAATAGGAATTGAATTCAAATCCATGGAGGTAATAGAGAAAGAGAGATATGCTCTATTAAAGATTTGGTATAACACAAGTAGGAACCAAGTACAACTGCACACAAATCATCGGCAAAATCGGTGCCGGTGCTGGAATCGATTGCAATATAAACGATCTTCCCGGTGTGTATGCAAGTGCTCTTAAAGAGGTGGAGAAAATGGAGACAGATCCTCCAGTCTCCACCTCACGGGTACCTCAGCCGAAGATGAGATTTTCGACTGTGAAAGGCACGGCGGGCTAAACTCCAACCCTGGAAGGGTGTATACCCTCGTAGGAGGTAGATGTCCACTCCTCGGAGAATGAGCATCTGTTGTCAAAGGCGTATTTGAAATACCCTGTCCCCCCTACAACAGGAAGATCCCCATGTATGATGAGTTATAACTCAAGAAGGCAATAGAACTTTAAGGTCGCGTTGATTAACCCTTCTTGGTGACATTCCTCTCATTCTACATTCTACAAGTTCTGGTGTCAAATATGGAAAAGGCTTCATATAAAAAATGTTTGTCAAAAATCACTTGATCAATGATTATATCTTAAAAAACAGAGAAATTTTTTTAAATAAAAGTATACTCATAATTATAAACGTCAAATTGAGATTTTAAATAAATTTCACAAATGTCAATAATTTTCGAAAAGCGTTTTTATATCCTAATGTAATGTATATCGTTTTTTTCAGAATAATTCTGTATACGCTTTATCTGCTACGCGATTTTGGGCACATTAAATCTTTTGAACTTTCCATTAATAATTAACTAACAGCAAAAGTATCGCCGTTAGGGTAAAATGTATTTGAATCACTCTGTATATCTATCAGCATATTACGTGAGAAAGATTGGAGTGAAAACATCTCAAACAGAAAACCTGATATATCGATTTGGTCATTTTAGAAGTGTGGTCTGGATTTTAACGTCTAAAACAGAGAATAATATAAATGACCGGTTGACAGACAGAGAGACAAAACCAAAAGCGGCATACAGTGTTGTCGGTTTTTACGTTTGTAGAAAAATTTGTGTAGAAAAAAAAAACTATTTTAAAAACTTTCATGTATACTACTGAAATGGAGATAACATATCTAAGCTAAATATAATCTATTACATCTGTAGTAAAATGAGTAACCTAACTGTGAAAAATAAGATTCCAACCCTAGATGCAAAAATTTCCATAAACGCCTGCTGTTGCGGTTTGAACTTTTGATACAAAATTCGGCAATACCGCATAGAAGAAATGTATCAACCCAACTTTTATCTCTTTATAATACATTAGATTTTCCATTAAGCTGCCTACATAACTGTCTTACACGTTAAAATCCAGACCACACTTCTAAAATGACCAAATCGGTAGATCTTTTCAGAGCACTGGGTCACCCTGTATATTCAATGCTCGTTACGATTGATGTATTGCCTTGAGGAACAAGAAGACATGTTTACCCCGAAAGGTGCCCTCTTTTCCTTAATATTAGATTACGTTTCAAGCGCTTTAGAGTGATCGATTGAATACATACAGCTGCTTTTAAGGTGTAAGCTTTCAGAATGTTATACAGGGTTCTGCATCAGTGCGTCAGGCACCTATAGCTCCTAGGATGTTTTGCAGAAAAAATGTGTTTCCTTATACAGGGTGTCCCATTTTAGTTGAACTCATACGGTTATTAGTGAAGATAGGAGGATGCGGTTTGCAGAAACCTGTCGCACTTTTTTGTCAAACGGAATATGCTGTACGGCTGTACATACACAAAATTTTCATAGTCCTCTTCGTTTCTAAGCTACAGGGTCTTTTTGAAATTTTATAATCTACACTCTTCTTTGACAAAAACTTTTTTTATCCCTGTTAGAGTGAAAGGTATCGAGGAGGTGAAAACTGTTTCTTCTGAACTTTTTACGCAAAATACTGTGGCATAGTCTGTTTTTCTACGAAAAAAAGTATTTTTGGAGATATTAACTTGCGTTTATTATCTTATATTAAGTTGCATTTTTTTCAAATAGAACACATTTTTGATTTATAAACCATATGATCCGGCTTGCTATAAGCTACATAAATATATATAACTTGGGCATTTAATTTTTTCGAGATTTTCGGAATCCCGGGAATGAATATCAGGATTTCGGAATCCCGAGATCCCAATTTGGAAGCCTCTAGTTGTGGTTTATTTCTTCCCTTTAAAGTCAATAGAAAATAAATGCAAAAATTATATTATATTTATGCAACTACAATTAAAAGTAAATAGCATTAATAATTATAAAGTTATAAAATTTACTTTCCAATAATAAGCAACCTACTCACTAGAACTAAGTCAAAACAGTAAAATGCCAACAGAAAAGTTAAAACAATTTATCTTTATAAATTATTTTTGTAGTTCAGTGTTTTCATCATGATTTTTGCAACAGTAATACAATTAGAATTATTATTAACGATGTAGGTACAGCTATTTTAATAAATCAATTACATAAACGAAATTTTTGGCTCAGTGAATTTTTGCAGCAAATCGACGGCGACGATGTATTTATAGGTATGCCACCTGCATAAGTTGAAAGTCATGGCTAGTAATTATACAGGGTGTCTCAAAAATAGATAAGTGCAAGTATTTTAAGGGGTGGTAGATCTCAATAAAAGAAACATATTTTCTCTTTATCGTTTTTCAAATATCTAAAGTCCAAAATAACGGAGTTAACTTTACTGTGAAAATTTCCAAAAAAAAAAAAAATTTTGCTAAAATTTTGAGAATCACTGGATCTTTTCTGGATTTTCTTTCTTGTAAATTTAATCTAATACCTATGTTGCCATATTATCAAGAAATTATGTTTTTTAACTAAAAACTAAAAAAAATTCAAAAAATTTTTGAAAAAATTTTGAATTAAAATTTTTTTTTTCGCGAAAAAAACCTCATAGGCGTGTTTCTGGGGCTGAACTATACTACCAGTTAAAATACTTGCACTTATTTCTGGGACACTCTGTAAAAAGGCAAAAAAGTCGCCGTTCTGAAATCACACGAAAAAAACAAGGTTTCAAGCTGGCTTAGACCACGATAAATGACGATCGATAAAAATCACCATAGAAATTTACGAATAAAATGACCAAACTAAGATTCATATTAGGCCAGTGCAAATAATTTTGATTTTGCAAAAATTTTTAGAAAGCTGCGACCATTGAAAATAGTTAGCATTAGTAAGAATCAATAAAAAAATAAAAAATAGTTTATTATCCTAACGCAGTGACGTACAAAAGTTTTTTGAAAATCGAGCAATTTTTAAAAGGAATCACCGAAATGTAAATTAATAATTTTTTAAGCTTATTAATAAATAACATGGATATTTAGTATTAATTCAACTAAAATACAATCCTTGTGACATTTTCAAGAAATATTTATTGGTGGTTTAATATTTCAAAATTAACAAAAATTGTAAAAGCTATATCTCCTTTACTAAATACATGTGTAATAATAATGTGCGAAAGCAGCCTCCACCTTGTCCCGGTCGGGGCTATTTGCACTTAAAGTTTCTTTAGTTTTTTGTTACCATTTTGTGAACAACTTGTTTTTAAAAATACAGTGACAGTTTGAAAAATTAGGCTACAGGTTAGAGGAAAAAAATAAAATGTAATAAAGTACTTGCGAATGTCTTTTTGACATAAATATCATCTACGATCTTAACACTTTTTCATTATGATAAATACATTATAAACATACCCCTACAAAGCGAATAACAATAATTCAAATTATGACCATTTTAAAAAAAATGTGTTACCAACTTGTAACCTAACTTTTCAAACTGTCATCTCTAGAAAAAAAATGAAGTTTACAATTTTATTCGATTTGTTCTTCATCAACCGATATTTGTTTGTTGTCGCAAAAAATACCATTACAGTTACCACACAAGCTTGAACATAGCATATTGGATTTTAAACATGTATATAGTTTATTACATCCAGATTTGCAATTACAGTAAATCTTTTTCAATACAAATTCTGGTGCCACTGCGTTTGACATTGTTTTTGGAACTAAGGTATCCGTTTTTTTACTCCATCCCCATTCTGTTGCCTGTTTTCCGTTATTTAGCCAATACCGCATTTGTAAATAGGTCCTATAATAATGATTTTCAGCTGCGTTAGTTGTTGGAGGTAAGGTAGCTAAATCAAATTTTTACTAAGTACCTGACGAGATGTAAGGGTTTTATATTTATAATAGGTACCTCAACCGATCTAAATCTTTTGCTAGCCTATGTCGACCATATAATGAAAATAAGAATGTATTTCCAGCTTCGACTAGCTCAGATTTTTGTGTGCAGGATCTAAAACAACGGATGTAATTTGTCGCAGATGAGGATTTTTTTGCAACGTTTTGAAAGTCGCCAGTTTACCTTTTTTAGATAAGCACGAGGTTGTATCACATCCTGATATAGCATGTGCAAATAAGATTGAATACTTCATGTCACCAATCTTGTTCTGCATATTACTTACTCTGTGAGGTTTGGACGATTTTCCAGGCCGAAGCAAAACATAGAATTTTTTGTCCCGATAATGCCGTAATAAAACTAATATATCACAGTATCTGTAGCCTAATTTTTCAAACTGTCACTATTTTTAAAAACAAATTGTTTACAAAATGGTAACAAAAGGACATTGGTTTAAGTGCAAATAGCCCCGACCGGGACAAGGTGGAGGCATGTTATTAGTACACATGTATTTAGTAAAGGATAGCTTTTACAATAAATTATAATTTTGAAATATTATTAAACCACCAATAAATATTTCTTGAAAATGTCACAAGGATTGTATTTTAGTTGAATTGATGCTAAATATCCATGTTATTTGTGAATAAGCTTAAAAATTAGTAATTTGCATTTCGGTGATTCCTTTTAAAAATTGCTCGATTTTCAGAAATTTTTTGTACGTCACTGCGTTACGATAATAAACTATTTTTTATTGATTCTGATAGAGTTTTTTATTCTATTTAATTTTTACCTCTTGAAGTTTTTCGCTATAACGCACCGTTTTCGAGTTATTTACATTTTTTCCCAAAAAGTACAAAAATTCAAGATGGCGGCCGATTTTTTTTGATGACGCACACACCGGACAAATGGGGACTTTTAGTATGTTAATAAGGGTTACTATTGCTAACTATTTTGAATGGTCGCAGCTTTCTAAAAATTTTTGCAATTTCAACATGGTGAATGTCAACTGCACTGGGGTATATACAGGGTGGGGCTTCTCATACGACGCGGAGGCTCCAAGGAGAACGGTCGTTTATATCGAAATGAAATTTTGGCAGCATATGTAGGTTAACTCCAAGCATTTTATGAAAATATATAGAGTTATACAGGGTGTCCCAAAAAATTACACATCAAAATTGTGTTATTTGTAATGGAACACCCTATATATTAATTGATTTTCGGATTCTAGGAAAAAAATAAAGGTGAGTTTTATTAAAGAATAAAATCTAAGAGTAAATTTTAAATTTCAATAACCTACCTAAATTTTAGTTGACCTTGTATAGCATAATATGTAATTACAGTAACCATTGTATGTTAAACCAAGTTAAAATTTGACCTAAAAAGTTATACAGTGAGACAAAATTAATATGGAACATTAGTCACTTTTAAAAGCAATTTACTACAGTCTATTATACCGGTGTTCAATGGGGAATTCATATATCTTCAAAATATTATTAAGGTTGCCTACCCCTCAGACAGAGATTTTCCTAGATATTTTAATTTTCATGATTTTGCGTCAGTAGATTTTTATTATTTGAAAAAATTTAGAGGGCTGTGATATACCTTTTGTTAATTTAACAAAAATTCAAGGATGTCGAGTAAAAAACTCAACGGTAATAAAAAGATACACGTTTAAAACATATTTTAATTATAACAGAATTAAAACTAGACCTATAATTATGTGTCAAAAATTGGCTAGATGAAATCAAATGCTCAAAATGTTTCCTTTCCTGTTAACTGCATAAAATGATCCTTTTCAAAAGATCTTTTCATTTTAAAAAGTATATGTGGAGTTCTCTTCGAAAAGCAGCTACAATCATTTCTCTCATGTTGTCGACAATAGTTGGTGGAGTTTTGTAAATACTGTCTTCAACATATCCCCATAAAAAAGCTCAGACTAGATAAAATCAGGAGCATTTAAGTATTCTATTAATTGGTGAATGCACACTGCATTCACCAAGTATCAATTCTCTCTGATCTAGGATAAGTTAGCATTTTCGGCAAATTTCTGATTTTTTTTTTGTTTTAACTGATTCAAAATGATAACTAGTTTTTAAAGTTGGACTAATTAGACAGCTATGTTGCAGTAACGTCAGATATATCACAGCCACATAGATTTTATGAAATAATAAAGATCTGACACTAAATCATATAAATGAACATATCTAGAAAAATATTTGTTTGAGAGATAAGCAACCGGCAACCTTAATAGTATTTTGAATAGATATGAATTCCCCATTGAACATC
The DNA here is from genome assembly GCF_002938485.1 of Sitophilus oryzae. Taxonomy (NCBI): domain Eukaryota; kingdom Metazoa; phylum Arthropoda; class Insecta; order Coleoptera; family Curculionidae; genus Sitophilus; species Sitophilus oryzae. Next base: position 7,392,294 of record NW_022147434.1, on the reverse strand, counting down.
AGAATAAAATAGTGGGTGTTCCATTTAAAATAAAAGAGTAACTTGCTTTTAAAAGTGACCAGTGTTCAATATTAATAATATAATAATTTTGTCTCACCCTGTATAACTTTTTGGATCAACTTTTTTATTTGATTTAAAGTACAATTGTTAATTTAACTACACATTAGGCTATACCGGGTAAATTCCAGTTTAGGTAGCTTTTACAGTAATTTAAAAATTGTTCTTTATTTTTAGAAAATGTTGAGTATGTTAAAAACCTTATATTTTAGTCATGTACTTCTCTTTACACATTTATTTTTCTTCCAGAATCCGAAAATCAATATATAGGGTGTTCCATTAAAAAAAACTTTAATATGTAACTTTTTTTGGGGATAACCTGTAGAACTCTATATATTTTTGTTTTGTAAAAGTGCTATGAATTAGCCTACATATGCTCACAAAACTTCATTTCAATATAAACTGTCGTTCGCCTTGGTGCCTCCGCGTCGTATGAGAGTGCGCCACCCTGTACAGGATGGCGCGAATTGTATCCGGCACTATATTCTGCAGAAAAAAATAAGTAAAAAAGTTTGCAAATGCTTCATTTCGGAGATACAGAGTGTAGAAGTTTCATTGTTATTTTGATTTTTTCCAAATAATTTCTGAGCTAACTTCGATATTTCGTATTACATTTACGAAAATGTCTGGTATTGAAAATTGATATTTTTTGACACCCCAAACTTTGCCTTAGAAAATATGTTCAAATGTAATAGTGACCCATCTACAAGTTTCAGCCCCCTAGCTTACATAGGGCCCGAGTTACAACGCTCCGTTGTAACCTCCAATCGTTACCATTTTTTCCTCTCGCGCCTCACAGCCTTCAATTTTTATTCCCATCGCGGGTAAAGAAGTTTCACTTCAAAAATCTAAACCGAAGAAAAAAACCGCTAGATCTAGCGGGAAAACCGCTAAGTTGGCAACAGTGATTGGCGACCGGCCTCCTGCTGCAGGCCGTGCCGGTACCGATCGCTGGCGGCGCGGCGCGGAGACGAACGGGCGACTTGATTGCAGTGATGGCAGGCAAGCGGCGGTCGACGTGGGGTAGGTCAGCGGAATCGGTAGGTCGGTCGGTGCGGTTGGTCACGTACCACGCCAAGGTCATTCGCCGAGCGAGATCACGGCGAAAAAAGATGACGATCCAGTTTCTTTGAAACCGTGACGAGATGCAGCCCAATAACTTTTGATTGATAGCCTCTAAACGAAAAATAAGAGGCTTTTCTAATCCCATCGAATATAAATAATTGTATGGCGCATGCATCTATAGAAGTTATCTTCCCCCTGTAAAATCTAGTGAGATTTGTCTCCCACCCCTATCTCACGTGAAACCTTTCACAATTTGTACTTTTAGTATAACAGTTGGGTTTATTTAAAAAACATAATTTGCTTTATTATTTTTATTAAGACTAGTCAATGTTAGAAATTCAATATTTTAAAGATGCATATTTTACATTTTAAAAAGGAACCAATAAATGATCCTTTTGCACTCGGTCGGCGGACCTTATCTTAATTTCTTCTGGGAAAAAGTTTTATGGCCTCTTGGCAATGGCTTTAAGGGTTTCGCCAGATGCGTGTGTTAGAAAGTAGTTAGTTGTTGTCTAGCATTTATAAGAGGAACTGTATCTTTTCACTAGTTTAAAATAAATTTAAGTTTTACTCTATTTTCTCGTGTTTAATTCTAATCACTGCCCCTGCAACTCTTGTTTTTTTCAACAGGTTATGGGCCCAGGGTGTGTAAAGTGTGATTAGAAAACGCGTTTTAAGTTCGGTAGTACACGGGTTGTTCGGTTTGTGTTTCGACGTCGTAATAAAAATAAAAATGGCGAGTAACGAAAATGCAAACATTGGCTTTAGTGTCGAAAAACTTAAAGGTCGTGAAAATTACAGTGACTGGAAGTTCCAAATAAGTGCGTTGTTAAAATTAGACGGACTTTGGAGCTGTATTAGTCAACAATGGGACACTTTAGTAGATGCTTCTACAAAAGCTCGTCGTGAGGAGAAAGCTCTCTCAAAAATAATTCTTTCTCTGGATAAGTCGACGTATCCCCATGTGATGCAGGCAACAACGGCAAGTGAAGCGTGGAAATCTCTCGAAAAAGCGTTTGAAGATAAAGGGCTTCACAGGCGATTAACACTCTTAAAAAGTTTGTGCTCAATAAAACTAGAAAATTTTGGTACAATGGAAGAGTATGTTAATGAAGTCATGGCTGTGTCCCAACAACTTATTTCTATGGGAAAACCAATAGATGATGAGTTTCTAGGCGTCATCATGTTGCAGGGACTTACAGCTGATTATGAGCCAATGGTTATGGCACTAGAAAATTCAGGTGTCGAAATAACATCTGACTTTGTAAAGACCAAGTTGCTGCAGGACAAAAAATATCAGAACGGCAAACATGCTAGTGATTGTGCGCTTGCGATGAAGAAAAGTAGAAAACCTCCATGGTGCTGGAACTGTAAGCAGAAAGGTCACTATAAAAATCAGTGCCCTAGAAGTGAGCAAAGTTCTTCTTCATCAAAGGTGGAGAACACTAGTAAAAATGGGCGAAAAGCTTTGTTTGTGGCAGCTTTAAGTGCTAATAGTGTACATGACACAGCCTGGTACATTGATAGTGGCGCCTCGTCACACATGACTGGAAACAGTAAACTGCTCTTTAACCTAACAGATGAAGATTTGGGGCAGGATGTGTTTGTGGCAAATAATTCAAAATTAACTGTCAGTGGAACTGGGAGCAGTATAGTAAAACTGAAACAGCACGGCACTGAGCAGAGCATATCAAAAATAAAATATGTTCCAAACCTTGCAGTAAATTTATTGTCAGTGAATGAAATGGTTTCTAAAGGACACTGTGTACATTTTGACTTAGAAGGATGCAAAATAATTAATGGTGATGACTGCGTCATTAAGGGAGAAGCTGTTGCTACCGCAGCGAATGTTGGAGGTCTGTATAAACTCGATGTCCGGGAGGAGTTCGTAAATGTGGTGCAATCTTCAGATTCTCAGATGCTATGGCACAGGCGCTTAGGTCATCTTAATCATCACAGCATGGCTTTGTTGAAAAATAGTTTGGCCACTGGTGTGTTGTTTAAGGAAAGTAAAACACCGGAGTATTGTGAAAGTTGCATCAAAGGTAAACAGTCCAGAAAACCTTTTCCTTACAAAAAGGACAAACAAGTTGCACAAAATAAACTTGATCTAATTCATTCAGACCTGGCAGGACCTATGGATGTGGAATCATGGGGTGGCAAAAAATATATGTTTACCCTTATTGATGACAGCACTAGGAAAGTATTTTGTTACTTCTTAGAGAACAAAAGTGAGGTTCCAGAAATTTTCAAAACCTTCTGCTTGATGGTAGAAAATCAAACAGATCGAAAAATCAAAGTTTTGAGAACCGACAATGGAGGAGAGTACTGTAATGAACGATTAAGAAATTTTCTTCAAAGTCGTGGCATTAAGCATGAGCTGACAGTACCTTACACTCCAGAGCAGAATGGAGTAGCAGAGCGCTACAATCGAACAATACTTGAAAAAGTACGTTCAATGCTGGCTGATTCAAATAGCCAAAAACAAATGTGGGCAGAAGCTGCAAATACAGCTGTGTATCTTCTGAACCGTTCACCAGCAAAGAAAATACGTGGTGCAACACCAGAAGAAAAATGGATAGGCAAAAAGGTAGATTTAAAGCACCTTAGAGTTTTTGGATGCCGTGCCTATGCTCATATACCCAATGCTAAACGAAAAAAGCTTGACGACAAGAGCAAAGAGTATATTTTCGTTGGGTACTCCGAGACAAGTGTTGGATACAGGCTTTTAGACCCAAATAACTATAGTCTTAAAATAGCCAGAGATGTCGTGTTTTTAGAAGACACGCTCTCAGATGGCTCATCAAGGATCTCTACTGCACCCACTACACCAGAGGTTATTCCGCTGAATTTATCAGAAGACAGTGACGGTGATGACAACTCAGCAGCGGCTGAAGGTCCTCATCTTCAAGAGGAAAACCCAGCAGAAGAAACAAGTGAAGTGTCGGTTAGTGAAGACGAAAATAGTGCAAGTGAGAGTACAAGTGAAAGTGCAAGTGAGAGCGAAAATCAGGAATCAAGGTATCCTACGCGTGTAAAAAGACAACCTGACAGGTATGGTGACTGTATTACTAATTACGATTCTGATTTTGCTATGTTAATTGTCTCTGATGATTTAGAACCAATTACCATTTCCGAAGCATTGTCAAGCGCGAGAAGTGACGAATGGCGTAAAGCCATGAAAAGCGAACTTGAAGCATTCAAGTCAAACAATGCTTGGGAATTGGTAGACAAGCCCAGTAACAAAAATATTGTCAAAAATAAATGGGTTTTTAAAATCAAAAGAGATCATAATGGAGATATAGTAACATATAAGGCTAGGCTTGTAGCTAAGGGGTTTACCCAAAAATATGGGGTAGACTACTCAGAAACGTTTTCGCCTGTGATCAGATTTACTAATTTAAGGTTGTTATTGGCAATGACAGTAGAATTAGATCTAGAAGCAGATCATTTAGACGTAGAAACTGCTTTTTTAAATGGCGACATTGACGAACAAATTTTCATGACTCAACCCGAAGGGTTTATAGAGCCGGGATCAGAAAATAAAGTCTGTTTACTAAAAAAAGCAGTTTACGGTCTCAAGCAATCAGCCAAATTATGGTATGAAAAAGCACACAATGTGTTACTTGAATTAAATTTTGTGCAGTCAAAAATAGAGCCATGTATTTTTTTCAAGAATTTTGCTGATTCGCTTATAATTATTGCCCTTTATGTTGACGATTTTTTTGTTTTCTATAGCAACCACCAAGAGGCGAAAACTTTAAAAATTGAATTAAAAAAACATTTTCATATTAAAGATCTTGGGCCAATATCGAATATTTTAGGTATAAAGGTTGCAAGAAATCGGTCTAGGGGCGAATTAAAGATAAGCCAAGAACAGTACATTAAAAAGGTACTTGATAGATTCGAAATGTCAAATTGCGGAACGGTAAATTCTCCCTTAGAACAAAATCAGAAATTTTCAGTAGCTGGAGAATTTGTTGACGTTCCGTACCAGCAATTGATAGGATCTATCATGTATCTTTCAGTGTGCACAAGACCAGACATTTCTTTCTCAGTCTCTTTTTTGAGCCAATTCAACAATACCCACACTAAAGAACACTGGGTTGGGGCTAAAAGGGTACTTAAGTATCTAAAAGGGACAAAAGATATGGGAATTATTTTTAAAAAATCAAATAACCCTGTAACTGGTTTTGTGGACGCTGACTGGGCTAATAATGAAAGTGATAGAAAATCTTTCTATGGCTACATTTTTATGTTAGCGGAAGGTCCAATATCTTGGGAATGTCAAAAGCAAAAATCGATAGCTTTAAGTTCAACTGAAGCTGAGTATATTGGTATTTGTGAAGCTGTAAAGGAATCCATGTATATAAAATCACTGTGCGTTGAAATATTTAGTGAAAATAGTAGTAAATATAGTTTCTTAAATTTACAAATGCCAATGGTAATTTTTAATGACAACCAAAGCGCTATAAAGTTAACTGAAAACCAAGTTTTCCACAAGCGCACGAAGCATATACATGTTAAATATCACTTTATTCGGGATAAAGTTAAAAATAAAGATATTAAGCTTTTGTATATGCCAACAAACGAAATGGTCGCGGATATGTTGACCAAGTCATTAGGTGGTAAAAAACATCAGTTTGTGTGTTCGAAATTAAATCTAGAATAGATTTTTTGTTTTTACTACATATATGACCATGACTAAAAATGTTTAGTTGTTAAGGTTTGTTGTAATTAGTTGAATGTTTGTATCTAGCACCTTTAATATTGAGGGAGAATGTTAGAAATTCAATATTTAAAGATGCATATTTTACATTTTAAAAAGGAACCAATAAATGATCCTTTTGCACTCGGTCGGCGGACCTTATCTTAATTTCTTCTGGGAAAAAGTTTTATGGCCTCTTGGCAATGGCTTTAAGGGTTTCGCCAGATGCGTGTGTTAGAAAGTAGTTAGTTGTTGTCTAGCATTTATAAGAGGAACTGTATCTTTTCACTAGTTTAAAATAAATTTAAGTTTTACTCTATTTTCTCGTGTTTAATTCTAATCACTGCCCCTGCAACTCTTGTTTTTTTCAACAGTCAAGATTAGAATTGAATCATAATCTAAAATATATAATACTTATGGAATATAGTTTATGGATTTTAATATAATACAGGATGTTTCAAAAAACATGTGCCATCTCTTGTGGGGTGATTCCTCGTGTAAAAATAATATTTATTTTTATATCAACTTAGGTTCGATTCAGCATTGTTTCAGCATCGCTACAGGGGGTTAAAATCTTTTTTTTTTCGGGTTAATAAGGTACGCGCACACTGACCAGAGCCGCACGCGTCGCATCGACCGAAGAAAAATAATGTTTGCGTTACTAGCCAGAGCCGCACGAATCGCATCGACGAAAATGCGGCCAGCATTGTTGATTGTTGGGCCAGAATGATTTTCGGTAAATGCGGCTAGTGCTGCTGACGTCACACGCAATTCCTTCCACTATACGTAGCGTAGGTAGCCGAAGAGGAGATTAGAAATTCAATATGCTAAGAAAGTTCGCAAATTTTTCATGGCTCATATTGAAATATTGAAAAATTTTTAGTTCATCTTCAATTAAATATGGAAATAATGTGAATTTTTGCCAATATTGTGAACCTATAACTTTCGATTCTTTCTCGTGATTTCTTCTTCTTGTATTAGCAAAGAGCTCATAATTATTTCTTGTTCGTTGTGATTTATTGTCGAGAAATATTAAAAAAAAAAACACGTTTATCACCGCAGACAGGACTCCGGAAGTAACTGATGAGAAATTCGATTGGCAAATACGGGTGTATTAGGGGCAAAAAGAAACAAAATAGCGAATAATGCGGTGCGTCCGGTGCGGCTCATTGTGCTCATGTGCGCGTACCCAGGGACGCGCACACTGACCAGCGGGCGCTGCACCAAGCGCACTTTTTTTTCTTGTCGCGCACACTGAGCCGCATCGAACGCGCCGCACGCTCTGCATTAGTCGCTCTTTTGTTTCTTTTTGCCCCTACTACACCCGTATTTGCTAATCGAATTTCTCATCAGTCGCTTCCAGAGTCCTGTTTGCGATGATAAGCGCGTCTTTTAATATTTCTCGACAATGAATGACAACGAACAAGAAATAATTACAAGCTCCTTGCTAATAGAAGAAGAAGAAATCACGAGAAAGAATCGAAATATATAGGTTCATAATATTTGCAAAAATTCACATTATTTCCATATTTCATGGAGAATAAACTAAAACTAACTAGCCGCATTTATCGAAAATCATTCTGGCCCAACAATGCTGGCCGCATTTTCGTAGATGCGATTCGTGCGGCTCTGGCTAGTGTGCGCACCTTTATTGAAAATAACACAAAGACTATTTTTCTTCGGTCGATGCGGCGCGTGCGGTTCTGGTCAGTGTGCGCGTACCTTTATAATGTTCTCCTAAGCTGATCGATTGTAATGAAATTTTGAAGATAAAATTTACTATGTATTACATATTTTAGTACTAAAAAACAGTGTGTGCACTATGTGCTCATATTCAAAGTGAAACTTCTTACTAACAGCTATTAAATTGATCTAATTAATCTAGCTTTATAATTAAATGTTTTTTAAATTTTTATTGAAAAAAGATAATACTTTCACCCGGCCGGATAGACATGGCAGCTGTGGCCATTAAACCAAAATCATACATCTATATCTCTGACTATACTACTAACCAACAATTTGTTTTGTGTGGTCGGTTTTTGTTTAAATGTTTTGTTTTTTATTCATTATTTAAATAATTTATATTAATTTACAGTAATTTTATTAAATTATACGAATATACTCGTTGATTTTTGTTTTGAAATAAATATGACAGAGTCCTCCAATGAAAATACTAACTAGTTACTAACTCTAAATTCTAAATCTGAGATGTCAAATGAGCTAGACGCTTTACTCACTTTTTACCGTTAATTAGAAGCTATTTATACAAACCTATCGATGAAAATATGCATGAAAATTTACTTTCTAGTACAGATTCAGTGGATATTGGTACACATTAAGGTTGGTGCAGTATCAAGTTTATTATAGTGATCTTCTTAGCGGCGTATGGCTTGGACCGTTACGCAGTGTTACCTATTTTAGTGCCTATTTTTCATCGGGCAGATTATCACAAGATAGCGGGGTTAAATTGTTTATATAGGGCTAGATTTGCCCCGAATGGGGTGGCTGTGGCAACACTCTCGAAACCTGCCAAGCCGGCCGTTAATATGTTCATCTCGCTAGCTCGTGTGTCAGCCGTCATATATGTATACGCGCGTAAAGAAGTTTTATTTCAAAAAGTGTCGACGGATTCACCAGGGACATGCATATAGGTTATCACTGGAATATTTTTTCAAAACATGTGCGCCACTGACCTTTTTTTTCTCTTGTTAGAAAAATCACGTGGAGGGAAATTACAATAGAAGACCTGTAGAAGCAGAGTAGTATTTTGAAGAGACATGAATTCCCCATTGAATATCGGAATAATATACTAGGTGTTTTTAAAATAAAAGAGTAACTTGCTTTTAAATGTGGCCAATGTTCAATATATGAATTTTGTATAACTTTTTCGATCAAGTTTTAATTTGATTTCAAGTACAATAGTTATTTTATCTATATATTAGGCTATACCGAGTAAATTCCAATTTAGATATATTTAATGGAAATTTAAAATTTGTTCTTTTCATTTTTAGAAAATGCCAGCTATAATGATTACTAATAATATGTTAGTTTAAAAATTAATAAGAAAATATAGGGAATGCATCCGTATTTCGTGTGAATACAAATTTAAATCTATAATGAATTTCTGGGTAGATGCCAACGACTCAGCGATACCCAGAATATAAATTCTCAATTCTCAAAATCAAATTTAAAATATTTTACACATGTAAAAAATACAAAACCGCATTAATTTGCAGATAAAACAGTAAACTAAAAGATGATTGTTACTATAATTATTTCGTTTTTATGTCGTTTAAAATAAAATTCTGACAGAAAAAAGAAAAATATTATAAATTAAGCCTATTAGCGTATATACTGTTTTAAATATTAGATATATCCCTCAGCCAAAAAGATTGCCCGTCATCCATTGTGATTAGTTGTTAATGAGATTTGTTGATGTTATCTCCAGGCTAATTATGCCATATAAAACTTGCTGAGATAGTCATGTTATGGTAGGTAGGTAATGTATTGAACTTTGAAGTGTTAACACAAGACACAAAAAAATATAAAATAGATAATCCCCAGTTAATTGGGCTATAATAGAAGTGTATAAAATGTGACGATATGACATAAATAAAACGGTTGTCTGTTTTATTACCTCCATTACGAAAATTACTTCTCAGATTTTCATAAGTGAGCAAAACTGTTATTCTAAATAAGAGTTGTTGTATATAAGAAGCAATATAAGCAATCCACAACAGTTACAACTCTATAACAAAATGGTTGTGTTAAAATTTCCTTGTCTGTATTATTACAGTAAAAACAGACAAGCGATAGAACAGTAAGTGCAAGTGTAGACTTAAGACGAAATTAAAAATAATTATGCTTCGTAAAATTTGAGTGACGATCTTGACTACGCGACTACGTATTGCACGATGAGATTTCTATTATTTTATATCTGTTATTTTTTAAACTGTTGCAAGCTGGGTAGAATACCGTAACGCGGCGAGCGTCTGCTGTACGTGTCATCTCGTTGCTGTCACTGTTGGCGGACTGTTATTTGTTATTTAATATTTATTGTAACCGGGAAAAATTTCGTAACGCAGTATGTGGTCGTACCGTTTATTCCATACCTGTGATTTACGGAGCAACTGTTGTGCGGTTTATAGAATTGAATATTGGCGATGTCTACATTTCATTACGATCCATCGCAATCAAAGAACGGTTATTTTCATAACTGATATAATATTTAGGAACTGTTATTTATGAATAACAGTTCTAATATAACAGATTGTTGTTTATCCAGGCACTAAACTAAATTAAATAGTCTGTCTTTGTCAAGAAATATTAACAAGGTTATAACAAAATATACGTATATGTGTATTAAAAGAAAATCAAAAATAGTCCTAACTCACAAGACCACTGTATTTAACAACTATACTTGTATTCATTTAAAACTTCCCAATATGGCGGACTTCAGTATGGGAGGCTTAAAAAACGAAAATCTCTAGACTGGAATCGACTGTAGTTCAAATCGTTCAAATTGATAATCTGTGGTAAATCCAATTGAACTCTGACACTTGGCTGACATTGACAGACACTGACGTTTACGGTTCCTTTTTCTAAATATTTTCATTATTTTTGAGATTTTATTCACAATTTCTACTTGATTTTGTTCTTTGTGCAGCCTGCAGTACTAATTATATAGTTATAAGTTATAAATAATCTTTTCACCGATCAAGAACTGAGGAATAGGCTGGAAGATATTCAAAATGTGTAAAACGCTTAAAACGTATTAGAAAATGTTGACTCGTCCACAAATTCGTGAAAATAAATTAGTCCAGATGTTTGTAAAAAGCTCTCTAATTATTTTGAGAAGTTTCCTCGTATCAGTAATTTTCAGGTTTGTAATATGTATATGATAATAAATAGATTAAAACTTATATTTCAGGAAACAGCGCGGGCATTACAGATTGTTGTAAATCAATTTTAAAATATAAAGAAGGTTTAAAACAGGTTTAAAAGTTGAGTTAGTAGAGAAGACTTAAATAAGGTAATGTTGGTAATGGGACCAAAGATCAAATAACACTTGAAATATATAATGTACAATAATTGTAAGTAGTTTTTATGAATCTGTTGAAAGATATGCTAATATCTATTGCATTGTTTTTATATATTTCTTGAAATATATATATTTTTTTACTTTACAGGATGCACAAAGAATAATAAAAAATACAGTTACTCACTAAAAGCACTTAAGGTTTGTAATAGATGTAGTTAGAATATCAAACACCAAACCAAATCAAAAATTATGTTTTATTTTACTGGTATTCCTCGCATTTGAAAGGAAAGTAATTTCATAAATAAGCAGGACATTGTATAGTACACCCTATATTAATAATTCTTTTTTATCCTATACTTGTTAGTTCACACATTACTTACTAGGTATAAAATTTAGTACTGATTCCAAACCTATAGTTGTGGTTGTGACATATTCTGATGTGTTTCTGGCAATTTAAAATAAGTTAATATTTAAACAAACATTTCTGGCTTTCTTGACAGGAGTGTCATAACATATTTAATAAAGGTATGTGGATAATGTTCTGATTATTACAGTTTGCATGGCTGTTTTTGTATGTTGTTATTTTTAATAAAGTATATTTAATGAGTTTTTGAGTATGTCTTTTTCCCTCAGAGGATTGTGTTCTAAACTTTATATATAAATTTTCATAAATTATATCTACAAAATTTATTACCTTATAACTTTTTGCTAAAGACTTTGTAGTTGAAACAGTTTAACAGTATATAGAAAAAACTATTTAAATAAGATGTTTGAAAATATATACTTAGCTGTTTTTGCACACATCAATTCAATTTGTGATTAACTGTACTGAAATAAAAACAAATTAAGAGAAATGAGGTAATCTATAAACTATAACATGAAACGAATCATCCTATTTCCAAGTCTTCTATTAATTTCACTTATTAAACAGCTATAATTATTCAATAATCTTGATAATTCTAGGAACTCTCAGATATCGTCAAAACATGAAAACAAAAATTCACTTCCTATAGTTCTTACGTCCCTTTAACTGAAATATAAGAAAACAGGGGGAGTTAATATTCTCACTGAGAAAGTTTATAAAATACCTTTAAGTAAAATCTCTTCGAATCTGCTGTAAAATACCTTTATTCTTATTAAATAATTTCAATAATCTATGTTTTATTTTTGACTACCACCTAATAACCTAACTTTAACGTCAACTTGACAATCCTGAAAAATGTTATTGTTAACCAAAGACTAACAATTTCTTAATTCGCTAAAGCCAACTTATTTTTCATTAAAAAAAAATTACCAATTTTCCTAACTAGGTCGGCCATATTGAGGAACTTTTAAAAGAATTGTACTATAGATTAGCTATATAGATTGTTGTTTATCCAGGCACTAAACTAAATTAAATAGTCTGTCTTTGTCAAGATATAACAAAATATACGTATGTGTATTAAAAGAAAATCAAAAATAGTCCTAACTCACAAGACCACTGTATTTAACAACTAGATTAGCTATATTAACTATGTAAATTTGGTTTCATCTCATTAGGGATAACTATAATTGCTATTAAAATTACAACTGCCAGAATACCGTGTATACTCTTTTTACATCTGCAGATATATAGTTTCTAAGTAAGTATATAGCATCTCTAGTAATATAGGTAGGTAGAGGTATCGTAAAAATTAATGCATCTTTTTTTAAACCTTCAAATGAAGCAATTATTGTCCTATATATTGATATAAAATTTTCTTTTTAAAATTATTCTGTGCAATTATTTATTACTAGCATTATTACACTCTCTACTGAATGTATCCTACGTCAGTAATTTGAAAGTTTATTCTCATTTTCGATATTGTTCTGTTAGTAGGAAAATACTCTTGCAATTTCATTTTTAATGGATGTACGAATAATAAAAACGAAGTTGTTATAGATATTCGTAGAATTATCAAGATAGTGAGAAATTATTCATCATATTAGCTGCCGAATTAGCGATTTAATTAAGCCTATAGATAATCTTACCGCAGTTCTTTTGTGACGCAATTCGCCTAAATATTCCACTGGATTATGTCAACAGGGAATCACTGTTACGAACCGTGACTTGTCAAAAATATCACCTTCTTTATTTATAGACCACCTTTTAAATTGACATGCTGTACCAATATATCAACGAGTAAACTTTGAGTCATAAAAAACATGTGTACATATGTGTATACAAAAATGTTAATTTTAGAGAAAGATGTATTATAGAGAATATATAATTATTGATATACTGATTTTTTTTATTTTCTTGGTATTTAGGTTCGGGAAAACTATGATTAAGTTTTCATTTGCTTTTTCAATATCTTTATTTGGTTTTTAAAGAAAAAAAAAATTAAAGTTTCGGCTAACATTATAGCCTTCATCAGGGTAGTGTCGTATCAAAAAAATTGGCGCCGGGAGGCACGTATAGCCGCCCGTACTAAAATATGTTAGTAAAAACTTGGTAGGCAGTTGTTTTAGTTTCAAAGTAAAGGATTTTTTTCAATTTTTTTTATCTCAAAAACTGCGACTTTGACTGATTTTGATGTTATTACAAATTTTGTTGCAAATATTATTCCTAATCTTAAATTGAAAACCGCGTTTCGCTAGCTACTGTAATTTTGGAGTTACGATTTTTTTAAATTGTTAACCCCCTCCCAGGCCCCCTTACAAACCCCCCACCCCCTCCAAAAACTAATGGCCAGATTCTCGGGTGCCACAGTATTTTTGTGCCAAATTTGGTTAAAATCGGTTTAGAGGTTTTTGAGTTATCGTGTTACAGACGGACAGACAGACAGACAGACAGAAGCCATGAAAATATTTTGTATTTAGGTCATTTATGATCCAAATAACTCATTTTGAGTGAAATTAAAAAAACTTTTTTTTGCCGATCTTAATAGTCTAGTTAATATTCTTTTTTTTTATATACCTACCTATTGGTATGGTCGACTGAAAATAGTGTGGAACATAATCCAAAAATTAAATACAAAATATTCACAACACACACAACATAATGTTTACTACAATTAATAAACTAATTGTAGTAAACATTATGTTACAGTCACAACATCTGCCACGACAGGAGAAGAACGCTTATAATATGTAGAACTTCATACTGATGACATATTCAGTTTCAAAAGTTTTAAACCTGAAAACAAGACAATGGATTTGTAATTTCAGTTTTTCCCGATTCATCATACAAAGATTAAATAAATTATAGATATGCTTTCTTAACAATAATTGAAATGTTCCTAACAAGAAAACTGAATGATTGTAAGTTTCCAGTAGTTTTATTTGAATGCCTCATTTTTTACCCAAATATGGCGTGTGCCATTTTTATACCACTTCAGTCGACCCTACTAACTGGCAATATTATGTAAAAACTAGGCGTGTACCAGCGACTTCATTCGCGTCGAATTAATCATTTGTAATGGTGATTATAAAACAAAGGAAGTATTTCCATTAACATACAAACTGGATAAAATTTTCTCACATTTATGTCAGCATGAGAAAAAACAATATGGCGATTATTATTATATAACTTGGTAATATTTGAGGGGTAGTTTCATCTCGTTGGAATTTGACTTTCGAAAAATCCGTTTGCCAAAAATAAGCTTTTTACGTCAAGCAGTTTAATCGTGGTTAAGAAGTTTCAATCGTGGTTAAGAAGTTACCCAACTTTATGGAACACCCTGTATGATTTTTTAAAAAAATTCAAAATATGTAAAAAAAATAAATTATGCTTGTCTAAGCGTTTTCCCGAAAGACTAACCGTTTATTAAATAACAAATATTGTAATATTTGAGGGGCGTTTTCAGCCTTTTGGAATTTGAGATTCGAGAAACCCCTCCTTATCGAACCTCTACACCCCACAGTCAATTCGTTTGCCAAAAATCAGCTTTAAACGTCAAGTAGTTTAAGCAGAATCGTGATTACTCAATGGTCATATTTTATGAAACACACTGTATAAATTTATAAAAACTCTTAAAATATGTAAAACAACAAAATAAAATATACGTGTTTAAGAGTTTTTCCGAAAAACTATATAAATAAAAGAGGTTTTTAAATAAAAGATATTTTAATATTTGAGGGATAGTTTCACCCCCTTAGAATTCGAGTTTCGAAAAATCCCTTCTTATCAAACCTCTACACCCTAAAGTCAATCTGTTTTCCAAAAATCAGCTTTTTACGTCAAGCGCTTTAAGCAGGATCGTGATTAATCAATGACCAGATTTTCTAAAGACCCTTATACATTTTTAAAAAATCTTAAAATATTAAAAAAAAACAAAATAAAATATACGTGTTTAAGCATTTTTTTCGAAAACTTGACCGTTTTTTAAATAAAAAAATCACAGATTTTGCAACATGCACAACCATCATAGGCGTATTGAAAATACCAGACACAAGACGGCGGTATTCGACAATCACCTAAAACCTAATTCTAATCTAACAACTCACTTCTTCTTTTGCATATTTCGGGCTATTACCTGGGTATTCCTATGTTTAACCAATATTCGAACTTAGGTGTAAATTTAAATTTATGGATGGCCCATAAATTTAAATTCGCTGTACAAAAAAATTACTTGTCACCAATTTTCACAATAAAAATTAAAAGTTATAAATCATAATATTTTTTTATAGAAATGAGGGAATAAGGGTGAACGGGGTGTCGGTAGACCAAGAAGATACTTGGAATGTAAATGTTAATTTATACTCGAATGGAGTTGCCTCACAGTATAGGCACAGATTAGGTATCCTATAAGTATACAGATAAAAATCTTGTCCCTAATTCGTGGTACGAAAATTGTTTTTTATGATGATGTGCAAACGAGTCAAATTTCCTGTGCGCAAAAATAAACTCGCGTAGAATAACAATAACCACCGTAATAGAGAGATATCGCTAAACCGAATAGCGTGCATGGAAGTTAATAAGGCCAGGTGTTATTTCCTTTACGTGAGGTGGTATTAACTCTCTTCATTTATAGTTATCGGATCGGAAAGAATTCTGATCGCGTCGCGTCCGCTATTTAAACTTTGAATTTAAAACTTTGAAATTGTTTTGTTTACTAGGTATTTTAAAACTAAAGGCTAAAGTGCTTATTTCCAGTACTTTATTGTTCAACGTCTGCCAGTGGGTTTAGGGCAACAAGCAACAAATTCTCTTAGAAGGGCTAAGTCGTCATCTGCTGTAAACCTAAGACTCTTTATAGGTTCTTTAGTATTGGAAGAGGTGGAATCCATATTTTGGGCCATATTTATTTAATTAAAACTAATCCCAGCTACTTAAATATAAAATTACCTAATAAAACTAAAGCAATAATTTAAAACAATTCAAACATAACCTAAAATAAAAGATCTCGCCGGCCGGCTCGGGTTGTCAAATACCCGCATATGCCCATCTAAGCAATTTTGCGTTAAAAATTGACTCGCGCATATCGTAATCATGATAAGGTACGCGTAAATACTGGATGACGCTATTCGGTTTTCCGATATCTCTCTAATAACTGTGCCGGTCAGGCGCTGTGCACAAATCTAGAGGCCATAAGTGGGCGTGCTATGTGCGCAAACTAGTCACCTAACTAGTGCCCGATTCCGAAAATTGGAACCACGAAAAACAATAAAGAAAAAACAAAGATTATAATCTGTATAATCTGTGGTATAGGCATATTTTGAACCCCTACCGTGCATAGTTACTGTAGATAAAAATAAAGTAAAATATAGTTGGCTCCAACGATAATTTAGTTTGCAGCTTCTTTTCATCATACCTAATAAAAAACCGTCACAACCACTACTCATAGTATGTACCTATGTATTTTTAAACATCATTATGAAATTAAAAATACAATGGTGCTCATAATATGAGTAGAGGTATTTTTTTTTCGTTTCATCATAATGGATTTTGTTGTGCTGAAAATAATCAGCAAATATATTATCGATTGCAGCAACTATACCTAGTTTACATTCAGTATGTCCAATTTATATAGAACATTACCTATGTATATTTTTAAAAATTTGCTACCAATATATTTTGATAGTTGAGTTTTTGAAATTATTTGTTAGCTTATAAAACAAAATAGACCCATAATAATTCAAATCTTTATCATTCAAGACTTCCAAGAATTATGAAGTAATCTCAAGTCAAAATTTTTTAAAATTATTGCATGCCTTAAGTATTTGCAAAGTTAACAAAAATATTTCTTTGCATACCTTGCAATTAATATATTTGATCCAATTTATCAGTTCTGCATCATATCCGAAATTTAGATTGTGTGTGACACAACGAAGAGTTAAAGTGCAACGTGAACGACCAGAAAAATATATAAAGTATATATATAAAGTAAAAAGAAATTGTTAACTTTTAATTATTAGTTACACAGTCCTTCCCTTGACTTCTCTTGCCTAAAATCTATATTGTCTTTCCTAACATTTTAAATATAAACGATTGAAACTCATACAAGTTTACCATAATTTAAACTTAAGATAGTCCCAGTAAAATATAACCACTTACGAAGTTAATAAATATTAACTATTTCTATTTATTTTTAATCACTTAATAATTCTGATACAAACACGCCTAATTTTTTTATTTTAGAAATCATACGAGCTATAATCATTAATATAACTATATTAACAATACTTAAATTAAAATTTATTTGAAGGAATGCTACTGTATTACAATAATTGTAAAACACGTATGTAATAATAACTCGGAATAATATAATTATTTTAAACTGCTCATCGCGTTATCGATATCGGCGCGGCGTCTTGTACTACTATTATTTTATTAGCCGTTTAGGTATAGTTTGATTTCAGATAATGCAGATTTTAATGTGCCAATTGTGGTTTTTTTATTGGATTTTTTTGCATATTTGGTATATTCTATGTGGTGATTTTAAGTGCTCCTGACCATTTTTCATTTATTAAAGTGCCTATTTAGATACATTTAAAATGAATTAATTAGTGTATAGTATTTGTATTATGAGTTTGTTTATTTTTTATGAAATGTATTTTTTCCCATTAAAATAAACATAGCTTACTAGATCACTAGCTAGCCATTTTTAAATACAGGGTGTTAATTAAGTATCTGGCCAAACTTCAGGAGGTGATTCTTTGAGTGTTTTAAGGTAAAAAGTTCATATAAACATGTGTCCGGAAATGTATAATTTTAAAGGTACAGGGATGTCAAGGTGTTTTCTAATAGACCTTTTTTATTAATATCTCAAAGATCCGTTAGCCGATTTTGTTGAAATTTCGCCATGTTGTGAACTTTGATAGGTTAGCACTAATTAAACGATAATTCTTATTTACAACAATATTGAAAGGATAAAAACTTATCCCAATAAATATTTGGCAACGCCTTGGATTCATTTGTTTTTACGCCTGTTGGTGGTGGAAACCATGCAAGCTTTTTCTTTGTCCTAAGTTGTTAATTAAAAAAATAATAATCATAAAAAATATAGGTCCTAATAGCCTAAATTTTAGCAAAATGTATCAGCAGATCCGATGAGACCCGAGTTATTATGTTTTGGAACTTAATGATTTAATTAATTATTCCCTTTAATGCATTTACCTATCCTACACGCCAAGAAAAAATATTGCATTAGTCTAAATTTATTATTTATGTGATTCCGCTCTTTCACGTATAATTTGCCCCTTGCTTCTCATACGGAAAGAGTTAGATTAAAATAGCCAAACTGTACCTAACGACCCATATGCCTTGACGCATATTCATTTTTATAATAATATGGGCTTTCTTTATCCGCCGGTTCAGACAAACATCCATATCCATAAAATAGTTGGCCCACACACACACTAATAAATTAATAAGACCTCATTTCGGCCTTCAAACGTCCTTGCTCTATTCGATGATCAACGCCGGCTAAACTATCGACTTACGTGTTGACAAGTTGATTAGGCAGGTTATTGAACTCGTGTGGCATCGAGCATGTCGTTTTTTCAAAGACGGGTCCCATATAAATGCGGCCAGAGGGGTGGTTTCACCCTCTTGGAACTGGAATTTCGAAAAATCCCTTCTTATCGAACCTCTACACCCTAGAATCAACCTGTATGCCAAAATTGAGTTTCTTACGTTGAGTGGTTTGAGCAGGATCGTGATTAATCAGTATGTCAGTCACTTAAGGATTTTATATATTAGTATAGATTTAATGTGATTAATATTGAAGAAATACCTTCTCTTCCATAATTTCAGTTTTATATAAAACGAATAATTAAATTCTGTCGTCAATTTAATGTTTCTAATCAAATTAAGTAATAAAAATGGAAAAACTCGGTAAGCATAGCTTTATAATCATTATCTAGATAACCAGCGAAAAAGTAATAACCTACCCAACATATTAATTCTTATCGGTAAATACGTCAAATCTAAAAACCTGATACCCATAGCTACAGCGCAGATTAAAATATTTAGTAGATATTAAATATTATCTGCTTGTAATAAAAATGCATTTAAATGCATTATTGACTTTGTTTTACAACCTTCAACCTAGTCTTTACTCATTACCTAATAACGGAGTAATAATTAGTAGGAAAAAAAATGACGTTCCAGTAGATTATATTTATTTGGGTTAATATTCGTTTTTATTAAATGGAAAATTTTAGCTATCTCTAATTTGTTCGATAAGCAGCTACATCTCAGTTATCGAGTACCTAATCAATAGTACCTAATTAATAAGTGCAATATTATGAAATGTACATCAATAAAATTATCTACATATGTGTTATTTTAACTAGTAAATCGTAATCGCCTTCTCATTAACCTCATTCTCTTGAATTTTAATTATCAATAAAAATGTCATCCTATATTTTATTAGAAATAAAAAAAAAATATTAATATATAAATACTATAAGTATTAATTTTCCAGGAAGGAGACCGAATAAAATGTGTACTCATTCAAGCTGACACGACCTGGTACTAGTGATGATCAAATGCAAGATCATGACTAGTCTGTAGGTTCCCAAACCGAGATCCCGGGATTTTGGTGTCCAGTGCGAAAATCATATTTTATTTATACCACAGATTAGATATACTATATGTATACAGATAAAAATCTTGTCCCTAATTCGTGGTACGAAAATTGTTTTTTATTACGATGAGCAAACGAGTATAATTTCCTGTGCGCAAAAATAAACTTTTTTTTACGCGTTTAAACAGCGTAGTAACTGGGCCGGTTAGGCGCTGTGTACAATTTTAGAGGCCATTAGTGGGCGTGCTATGTGCGCAAACTAGTAGTAGAGTTACAGCGCTTTCAGATGGAGCGGACCGTACGCGCGGTTGCGGTTGTTTTTTCAATATAGTTCGTCCGGACGGAGCATACGCGACCGATGTGAAATCGTTCATATAAACTCATGGTACTTGCTCGAAGTAGCGGACGGTCCGCCGCGGACGCTCCGCTCCATCTGAAAACGCTGTTACAGCGTTAGCTAAACTGTTACAGCGCTTTCAGATGGAGTGGACCGTCCGCCGTGTTGAAATTGTTCATATAAACTCATGGTACTTGCTCGAAGTCGCGAACGCTCCGCTCCATATGAAAGCGCTGTAACTAGTGCGCGACTCCGAAAATTGGAATCACGAAAAACAATGCTTTTGACGATAAGTTTATAATCTGTGTGTGTATACTAAGCAGAATGTCAATATCTAAAAGTTATATTTCCGTGTTCGCTATATTTTATTTTTTTGTATAAGAATTGTAATTTTTTTAACGTTATAACAAATCAGCGTATTGTAAAAATCAATACATATTCTTGTAGGAAATTGAATGGTCGTCAAAGAAGGTCTGACATGATTTTTCATTTAATCGACTCGTTTGACAGTTTGGTTTGTAAGGTTAAAGTTCAACTTCCAATCGTATATGATAACTTTCACAATTTTGTATATTTCATCACGAAATAATGGTTGAAAAACATAAATTATCCTACTTTTCGTAAAAGTTCATGAAGTGTTCTTTGGTAAAACATTGAAAAATTACAATATGTAATTATTAATTATATCCATATATATTTTTTTTCCTTTCTTGGGTATGAGGTTTTTTTTATTAATTGAAATTGGAAACTTTTTTTTTTATTATGCGACGTTTCGCCTCATCATGGTGGGCTTTCTCAGGCACTTTATTCTTGAAGCCGCAGCCGCCTTGCTACCACCAGTCTATATAGAAGAATGTCATTCACTTACATTCTTCTATATACTATATTCACTTACATTCTTCGAACGTTACATTCGTTTCGTTACATGTTTTGCAGGGTTTATCATTTATAAGTAGAGATACAAAGATGCGGTTTTCAAATGCGGTTTGCCAAACTAAAGATGCTACACATAGATTTGTCCTAGCCCTCTCTCTAGTTCCTGTAATAGCCAATTTGAAAATTTTAATGTTCCCGACTCCCTTCATATCTCGATTATCTTATAACTTATTATTATTGAAATTAAGTTCCGTAGAGTCTTTTTAAGTAGAATCCAGTTGCAAACTAGTTTTCGCTGGGACCTGTCATTTTAGAAAAACTTATGATTTATTTAAAAAAACCTTTTTTTTAAATGGGACACCCTGTATATTATTATTATTTATTTTATTTATCTTATTATGAACTTTCTAAAAATATATTATAATTTTGTTTTCCATCGTGTTATCTTAATCTTAACAAACTGCACTAAAAATGAACTTGTGCAGGTTTTAGAGAAGAGGCTGTGTCTTAATTAGATGTGTGATTGATATTTTTGATGCACCTTTGCAATAATTCTACACATAGAAAGTGGCATGGAATAACCAATAACCAACATTTGACGTCAAATAAATTATTTGATTGTAGAAAGGACAAAAATTTAATAAAAGAAATAGTAAGTAACTAAGTAACTATCTGGTACAATTTTAGTAAGACTTGAATTTAGCACTAAATTTTCGTTAATTAAATAAAAAAAAAACTTAGTGGTTACAATACATAAAAAAGTAATTTAACATACATATTATACATGCTTTTATTTTTTCATGATACAATTTTTTTCATTGGTATTCTGTCACGCGTGGAAATAACTCGTACTAACAATGACATATTAATTTGTTATATCCATCGGCTGATTAGTTGCTGCAATTGTTAGTGGAATTGTATTCAAATTAGGCGAGAAATGTAATCCGTTACGAAACATATTACTCTAATTACATACTTTTTTTATTTCTATTATTTAGAAACTTGTTATAATTGCCTTTCGCAGAAAATTAATTCTCATGAAATAATTAGTTCATTACAATCGATTCCTTTTGATCTTTCATTGTAATAAACTAGTATAATATAAAAAAAATATCTAAATCCTATAATAAATATGCAATTTAAATATTGTTTGAAAAAAATTGTTTATGTGTGATATGCAGGAATGTATCTGTGTATTTCGGCACCAGTATTTTGAACCAGAATTAATACTAAAAATAGTTATTTTGCTTTTGCAACTTCTGCCATTGATATACCAAGGGCTGGCAAAGGTTGACTTGGGTCGAGATTTCCATATGTAAGAAGAGTACGATACGTTGATAATGTACTGAACAAAGAGAGAACAGTAAACACGTTGTCAAACGTATGAAATAAACCGAAAAACTGTACACATTGCTAAGAGACGTGGAAAGTCAACCCAATCAGCACCTGTCAGTATTTAAAACTCTAGGCAGAAGTTCATGCGTTGAGCTTCACGATTTAATTACGTCTCGTGATACTTTATTTGTTTATTTATTAACGAGTCGTTGTAATTTTCCCTATAGCTTGAAAATTTTGAAGTGCAAGTTAGAAACACTTATATTTTTGGTA
This sequence comes from Sitophilus oryzae, assembly GCF_002938485.1. Taxonomy (NCBI): domain Eukaryota; kingdom Metazoa; phylum Arthropoda; class Insecta; order Coleoptera; family Curculionidae; genus Sitophilus; species Sitophilus oryzae. The sequence goes on along the minus strand of NW_022147434.1, from coordinate 7,369,609 downwards.
AAAATAAGTGGAATTGAGTTGGTGTTCGACAGTGGTCGCGCTATTAGAACTGTAAATTCGAAAATCGATATCTCGAAATCTATTAGAAATAATTGATTGCAGTTTTTTCAAAACTTTATTTAATATTTCTGCTATATTTTCTTCGCAGACAGTTTGTGAAAATTTTTATAAATAAAATAAATTATACGATTGCTGAAAATTGCTTGCACTAAAAGTAACAACCTTATCGAATTTTTCTTATTTAAACATGTTTCTAAAGTGTTTCTTAAGTCGTGTTATAAGTTGAGTTTTTAAATTATCGCGATTACTGACGTTTCCTCGTTATACAAAATAGGGATATAAGAAATACGACACCCTAACGATATCCTTATAATTCCATGTCAGATGCTCAGAAACATATCTAATGATTTTATCTAGTTATCCTTTCGAAAAAAAAGTCTTAAAATAAGCGGTTTGCGATCGTGATTTTTCTTCATTTTATAGGGAAAGGCGTACCGGCAACGCCGCAACAGCACACCGTCGCAAGTCTCTCACTCCGACTTAATAAGATCCCTATGCGATTTACTTCCACTCATGTAAATACCGACCCAAAAGTAACAGTTGTCAGCACGGTTAGGTAGAATCCCAATGCAAACCAGCTTCTCAGAGGTTCTGTTCTTGTAAACAAATTTGCCTAATCTGCGAAAATCAATTAAAAATTGAGGTGGTATTGTATGTCCCTCCTTCGTCAGAAACAAAAAATAAAAAAATATATATGTATATGTAAAAAATAATGATTTGGTTTGGTGAGGAGACTTTAGATTTATCTTTAGATCGTAAGACGTGTTGTAGAATGTAGAATGAGTAGAGGGGGGAGGGGTAATTACAGCGACCTTAAAGGAGAAGGGGGCGACCAGTTGTGTCCCCCCCTTTGTTGAATTATAACTCATCATACATAGGGAATACATTCGGTTGTACGGGGAACATGGTATTTCCCATCCCACTCTGATAAAAGATGTTCTTCCTCCGAGGAGTGGAAATCTATATCTATATAGTCGCCTCATTAGGGATGTTTTCTCCCTTCACTGTAAGCAGTCCCAGCCTCTACCAATTCTTAAGCTTAGGTGCCGTTTCCAGCAACAAATCCGCCGACTCTTGAGATACACAATCTATGAGAATCTATGATGCATGGAAAGTGTATCGCAGCTGACCCACATTTTGTGGAACGTTGTGTTGCAATCTGCTCGCTACTACTTCGTCCAGTATCGCCTTTTCTATATAGAGCCGTTTGCTGGTCGGTGGTCAGTGCAGCCTCTGGGTAATCCTTTGGCCGAACCGCCAGTTTCACTTGTCCAGCAATAGTGGCAAAGCTGGTGATACGTCCCTGCTTGCCTGTCGGTGTTGGACGGCTTTCTATCCTGGCTTTTTCTCTCGTTGACGGAGCAGAAGTGAGGGTCTCGCTTCCTCTCATGTCATTTGGTGGACATGTACCAGGCTGTTACTTGGTTCTTTTAGCCTCCTCTTTTCCGAGGAGTGCTATGACTTTTGCTTCCTCTGGAGCAAGTCCTTGTCCTTCGTGCAGCAGTCGGAGGTATCTCCGTACTTCTGCTCCACTGTGTTTCTACTCCGTCCAGTTAGCTGACAAATGAAAGTCAATGACATTTTCCATATAAATTTATATAGAGGGTGAGTTTTCCACGATGTTCTCTATGGGTATGTCGGAAACTACTGGAGATTGAGAGTCGGTTTAATGGGGAAAGAATTGCAGTTTTGTGGGGTCATAAATATGCGCCTTTCAGATATCTGAAAAAGTTCATGGTTTACTAGATATTTCGAAAAAAAAAAAACAAATTTTGGCTATTTTAAAAATTGTCCCTAATTCCATTATTATCTATTTTAGACAAAAAAGTTTTCAGATAAAAGTTGTAGATAATCACATCCCTAATGAGTTTGTGTTCCCCGATTTTTTCTAAAACCTGTCATTTTTGACATAACACAAACGTATGTTTTTATTAATGAAAACCATAGTTGGCCATGACTTCATAAAAAGCGCCATTTTTTAAGCTTTTCAGCGATATAAGCTATATGTTTTTTTTCACAAAATTACTGAATTATAGTCAATTCTTATCTTTCTTGACTAATTTCACATTATTATATCATATATTCACATCAGCCAACTAATTTCACTTAGTTAGTCAATTGTCGTTGCTCGCAGAAATGTGAAACTGTCACATCCAAATTTTGTAAAATAAAATAAACAAAAATTGTAAATATGGATTTTTCAAATAAAGAAAAGCGTGTAGGATTATTGGTCCAACTTTTCTTGGCCATACAGTTTCGAGGATACGTGGACCGGTGAACTTACTTACGTTTTTTAGAGAACGGTTTTCAAGACTAACATGTCTTGAAAAAGTTAAATTTAGATACTCGCGCATTAATAGAGTGGTTCCCACATGACTTTCATAATGACACCCCCCCCACAATCTAAGAAATTGTTATATCATAAATTATTTATATCATAATTATGTAGACTTAGGGATAGAAACAGGTGGACTAATTGCATGGGTCTCCTTTATCACCTGACCTATCCATTTTACATTTTTTATGCGGTATGGTTAACAACAGAGGTTTACAAAAGAACTTATGAATTAAGAAAGGCACTCGAAGAGGCGGTACAGGAGAAGTTTAATTAAGTCGACCGGTCGTTCTGTGAGAATAGCTCGAAATTCAGTTTTAAAAAGATGCATTTATGTACTCAAAACAATGGCGGATTTTTTGAACATTTTCTAAAATAACTTAACGTGTTTGTAGTGATGTTATTTTTTTTAAGTTTTAGTTTGTGTAATGTAAATTGTAAAGAGCCGTTTAATAATATATGTCTTTTGTCTTTTTATAAGTTATAAATCATAACAACATAAGAACACCATGCCAACTAAGTGAAATTGGTCAAGAAAGATAAGAATTGGCACTCGGTAATTTTTTGAAAAAAAAAAAACATATTATAGCTTATACCGCTGAAAAGCTTAAAAAATGGCGCTTTTTATGAAGTCATGTCGTGTTCATATGTTTTGTGTCATATGTCAAAAAATGACATGGCTTTAGAAAAAATCTGATAACACAAACTCATTAGGGATGTGGTTATCTACAAGTTTTATCTGAAAACGTTTTGTCTAAAATAGATTATAATGGAATTAGGGACAATTTTTAAAATAGCCAAAATTTGTGTTTTTCGAAATATCTAGTAAGCCATGAACTTTTTAAAAAATCTGAAAGGCGCATATTTATGACCCCACAAAACTGCAATTCTTTCCCCATTTAACCGACTCTCTATCTCCAGTAGTTTCCGAGATACCCATAGAGAACATCGTAGGAAACTCACCCTGTATAAAATTATGATGATCATCATTCCATAGCCGTTTTTTTTCGATCATACGGTATTATTTAAAATTATAATTGTATATATTTGGTCACCACGATGTAATTTCGCGTTACTTTTACGTATTAATGACGTCCAATCATATCCTACTTGGAATTGTAGTGTTTACTATATTTCATGGAAATATATTTTCGCAATATTTTAAAGGCTACTTTATGCTTGAATAAATTTCCAACATTATAATCAGAATTAATTAATAATGTCTGCAAATTTAATGCAAATATAAATTATATAGATGCCAATTTCATAGAGTGTTTATGTGGAATATTTTATTTCACGAGAAACCTATATTATTAAAGTAAACGAGCGTATTTCGCCTTCATTGCTACTGCACTAAAGCTTAAACGAATCGAGATGAAAATTTTACTTGGAAACGTGCCAAGAACTTACGTTATTTGTTCCAGACGAACTAATAAAAATATAACCACTTTTAGCCTATAAATACACAGGCCGACAAAAAAAAAATTTTTCGATGTAACACAAAGCTCAATAGGATATTGTGGTAGAATGAACCTATCTAATCACGAAAGTGGCAAAAAAAAAGTCGTAACACGTAAGGTTTTTTTGTTACATTAATAAAACATCATTCAATATTACAATATTCAATATATTAAGATAGCTATTCAAAACATGATTTAAGAACTTCTTAAGCCTATATACCGATTATATTTTATAGTTTACACTCCTCAAACATTACTTATACCTAAAAAGTACAAAACAATCGAAACGAGATCAAAACATAAACAAAACTTTTTACTTTTTCCTTTTTATGAGGGACCGCGTCTTCTCTCTTCAAAACCAACAGTAATCACCCATCATGGCGATCCCATCGTCCTTGATAACGAATTTCCATTGTCCTTATGTCTTGATGGAATCTCTCACCTTGCTCATCACTGACAGCACCCATATTTTCAGGGAAAAATGACAAATGAGAATGGAGAAAGTGAATTTTTAAAGACATTCGGGCACCAAGCGATTTATAAGCATCTAAAAGCTCATTAACCAATTGTTCGTAGTTCGCATCCTTATTGTTTCCCAAAATCCCCTCACTACACTAACAAATGAGGTCCATGCTCTGAGTTCCTGCCTGGTAAGCGTGTCTGTGAAATTTGTGTCGTCCAACAATTTCCTGATTTGTGGTCCAATAAAAATACCCTCTTTCAATTTGGCATCACTCAACTGGGGAAAGACTTGCCTTAGGTATTTAAATCCATCACCTTCTTTATTCATAGCTTTCACGAAGTTTTTCATGAGGCCAAGTTTGATATGAAGAGGAGGCAGGAGGACGTCTTTGGGGTCTACAAGAGGGATATACTTCACTCACTTCTTTCTGGCCAAATTTTCTGTACATAATGATGATTTACTGCACGACTGTCCCACAAACAAAGAAAAACAGCAATATTTTGTAAATCCTCCCTGAAGTCCCACTAAAATTCCTATAACTTTCAAGTCCCCACATATATCTGCCATTTATACCTGTTGTAGTTGATTCTATCTAAAAGCATGCGCATATTTTCATAAGTTTCCTTCATTGTCACTGAATGGGCAACTGGTATAGAGGGTTTTAAATTTCCGTTATGCAATAACACAGCTTTTAGGCTATATTTCGACGAATCTATGAATAAGCGCCACTCACAGGGAGAATGTTCTATAGAAAGTTCCTGCATTAAGCCATCGATATCAGTACATGCACACAACGAATCCTCCATACTGTAGAATGCAGAGAACGGAGCATTTCTTTTCTAAAAGTGGTGATTTTTGTTTCATTGGCTAACAGATTCCATTCCTTAAGCCGGGATCCAAGAAGTTCTGACTGCTGCTTTGATAACCCAAGTCACGCACTAAGTCATTCAACTCGCTTTGAACAATCAAATGTGGCTTGTCGGAACCGCCCTCTGGGGTAAAGGTAGGATCAGTACACTGTCTCCAGAGCTGTTTGATTCAATATCTTCCTTATCTTCCAAAACAATACCTTGCCAGTCTAAGGGCGCGATCGGCACTGGGAGATCTGCACCATGAAGAACAGGTCGTATGGCAGACGGCAAATTGGGATACTCGATCTTGTGCTTTTGTTTTTTGGAAAAACCTTCAGTTTTCGTCAGGCAAAAATAGCAATCGTCAAAATGGTTAGTTGGTTCTCGCCATACCATTGGAACCGCAAATGGCATTTTTTTCCTCTTCCCTTTCATCCACTGCACAAGCGACACGCTACAAGTAACGCAGCACACATGAGGAGCCCACTGCTTGTCTTGATCTCCAACCAAAACTCCAAAATACTTGAAGTAGGCTTTCTTCACATTTTCAGAAAATGGTCTGGCTTGTGATTGCACCATAAATTCTCCACAAATGTAACAAAATCGATCAGGAGACACTTTACAACTGCGGCGCGTTTGACTTGACATTTTCGTACTATTTATCTACACGCATAGAACAACTCACGTCGAAAATCAACTGAAAACTGAACTCTCTTATGTTTTTCACAATATATTATAGTGCACAAAATGCGTCCCTTTCAATCATCCCATCATAAAATTTACCTGTATGTAAACGAATCTACCTAGACTTAATACCTGACATCTATAAAATTGACTACCTGCAAAAAAGAGGCGTAATTAGGCAACTGAAAAGTGGTACGTGTAGGAGCTTCAGGAGTATTTTTTCTGTTATTAGAAGCATATTTTTATGAAGAAATTCTGCAACTGACTCGTGTTACAAAAATCATGTCGGCCTGTGAGGCCGACAAAAAAAAATTTTTTCGATGTAACACAAAGCTCAATAGGATATTGTGGTAGAATGAACCTATCTAATCACGAAAGTGGCAAAAAAAAAGTCGTAACACGTAAGGTTTTTTTGTTACATTAATAAAACATCATTCAATATTACAATATTCAATATATTAAGATAGCTATTCAAAACATGATTTAAGAACTTCTTAAGCCTATATACCGATTATATTTTATAGTTTACACTCCTCAAACATTACTTATACCTAAAAAGTACAAAAACAATCGAAACGAGATCAAAACATAAACAAAAACTTTTACTTTTTCCTTTTATGAGGGACCGCGTCTTCTCTCTTCAAAAACCAACAGTAATCACCCATCATGGCTGGATCCCATCGTCCTTGATAACGAATTTCCATTGTCCTTATGTCTTGATGGAATCTCTCACCTTGCTCATCACTGACAGCACCCATATTTTCAGGGAAAAATGACAAATGAGAATGGAGAAAGTGAATTTTTAAAGACATTCGGGCACCAAGCGATTTATAAGCATCTAAAAGCTCATTAACCAATTGTTCGTAGTTCGCATCCTTATTGTTTCCCAAAAATCCCCTCACTACACTAACAAATGAGGTCCATGCTCTGAGTTCCTGCCTGGTAAGCGTGTCTGTGAAATTTGTGTCGTCCAACAATTTCCTGATTTGTGGTCCAATAAAAATACCCTCTTTCAATTTGGCATCACTCAACTGGGGAAAGACTTGCCTTAGGTATTTAAATCCATCACCTTCTTTATTCATAGCTTTCACGAAGTTTTTCATGAGGCCAAGTTTGATATGAAGAGGAGGCAGGAGGACGTCTTTGGGGTCTACAAGAGGGATATACTTGACATTTTGGGAACCCGGTTGAAATTCACTTCTTTCTGGCCAAATTTTCTGTACATAATGATGATTTACTGCACGACTGTCCCACAAACAAAGAAAACAGCAATATTTTGTAAATCCTCCCTGAAGTCCCACTAAAATTCCTATAACTTTCAAGTCCCCACATATCTGCCATTTATACCTGTTGTAGTTGATTCTATCTAAAAGCATGCGCATATTTTCATAAGTTTCCTTCATTGTCACTGAATGGGCAACTGGTATAGAGGGTTTTAAATTTCCGTTATGCAATAACACAGCTTTTAGGCTATATTTCGACGAATCTATGAATAAGCGCCACTCACAGGGAGAATGTTCTATAGAAAGTTCCTGCATTAAGCCATCGATATCAGTACATGCACACAACGAATCCTCCATACTGTAGAATGCAGAGAACGGAGCATTTCTTTTTCTAAAAGTGGTGATTTTTGTTTCATTGGCTAACAGATTCCATTCCTTAAGCCGGGATCCAAGAAGTTCTGACTGCTGCTTTGATAACCCCAAGTCACGCACTAAGTCATTCAACTCGCTTTGAACAATCAAATGTGGCTTGTCGGAACCGCCCTCTGGGGTAAAGGTAGGATCAGTACACTGGTCTCCAGAGCTGTTTGATTCAATATCTTCCTTATCTTCCAAAACAATACCTTGCCAGTCTAAGGGCGCGATCGGCACTGGGAGATCTGCACCATGAAGAACAGGTCGTATGGCAGACGGCAAATTGGGATACTCGATCTTGTGCTTTTGTTTTTTGGAAAAACCTTCAGTTTTCGTCAGGCAAAAATAGCAATCGTCAAAATGGTTAGTTGGTTCTCGCCATACCATTGGAACCGCAAATGGCATTTTTTTCCTCTTCCTTTCATCCACTGCACAAGCGACACGCTACAAGTAACGCAGCACACATGAGGAGCCCACTGCTTGTCTTGATCTCCAACCAAAACTCCAAAATACTTGAAGTAGGCTTTCTTCACATTTTCAGAAAATGGTCTGGCTTGTGATTGCACCATAAATTCTCCACAAATGTAACAAAATCGATCAGGAGACACTTTACAACTGCGGCGCGTTTGACTTGACATTTTCGTACTATTTATCTACACGCATAGAACAACTCACGTCGAAAATCAACTGAAAACTGAACTCTCTTATGTTTTCACAATATATTATAGTGCACAAAATGCGTCCCTTTCAATCATCCCATCATAAAATTTACCTGTATGTAAACGAATCTACCTAGACTTAATACCTGACATCTATAAAATTGACTACCTGCAAAAAAGAGGCGTAATTAGGCAACTGAAAAGTGGTACGTGTAGGAGCTTCAGGAGTATTTTTTCTGTTATTAGAAGCATATTTTTATGAAGAAATTCTGCAACTGACTCGTGTTACAAAAATCATGTCGGCCTGTGATATTAATACCTCTAATTAAAAAAATAAATATTAAAGAGATAAATCCTGACCTACTAAGTGTAATAATGTAGCAAGTATTAAATATTTTTTTAGGAAAATGTTAATATGCAACTGATTTGAAAATTATAATATTTAGGTACAAAAAATCTCTATACAAAGTTTTTTTACCTTTATTTTGAATGCCGACTAAAATAAAAAAAAATACTTTTATGAGCACCCTGTAATTAAAACTACATACATAATTCATAAAGTATTAAACTCTATGTCTAAGTTAGATATACAGGGTGTACCAGGCTCAGTTTGCATTAGAAGTTTCTAGAAAAAAGTGCCGCCGAATTGAAAATATTTTTTAATGAAGAGCTTTCACTGTAAAAAAATTAAGAAGATATTTTGGTTCCCTCGAAACTTGTTTTACAAGCTCAGCCTGGGACACCCTGTATATGTAGAATTTAACGTTATTAGCACTTAAATAAATGAAGAAATATCTTTCGAGATAATATGATTAAGATATTAGCCAGATGTAATTCCCTCATTAATTTAATACAAACGACAAATACATTTCTATAGACATTGACCTACATATTCAATTTATACGAACAGATATAAATAAAACATTGAACCTGATTTAAATTTTTACAGTTTTATTGATAGTATGTATTATTATATGCAAATATATAAGTGAAAAAAACGTGGTACATTTTTACAAATTATTGTTATTAATACTTTTTTTTTTATTTATTAATATGTATAAAGGGTGTTTCAAATTCGATTCTCACCATTGGAAACGGTGATTAGACAACCTTTCAAACACTCTTTTATTTTAGTTTCTCTATGGCCTATACCATTCAACAAAATGGATTGCCATTGGCCCACTAACAGGCTTTTTTTTAGGCCACCCTGTACCGTTTCCGAGATTCTAATGGTGAGAGCCGACATTGAGACACCCTGTATACAAATTAATAAATAAAAATACTTTGTTAACTTAATCTGCGTCGTCATTTTTGATATTATAAAATCATGACCAAAATTTATAATACCTGTAATAAATTACAAAGTAATTAAAACACTCTCGTTTTAGCGCATTTGCGTTTTAATTGACAATATATTAAATGATAAAGATCGCATAATATAAATGCAAATTTTGCACATTAAAAAATATATATTATTGACTACTTTCAAGAAAGCATAAATTAACATTTTTTAGTTTAATATTCTTATTACAATACTGTCGTGATTTTATTAAGAAACAACGGGTAAATAAAATTATGTCACCGATACAATAAGAGGAAGTTTTTTCTTCCGAACTTCTAAAGGATTATTAAAAAGCTTGGGACAGTCCTGCAGGAGACTAAATGATTTTAGTCATATTGCAGTTGGATGGTAAGCCATTAGTTAGATGACAACACGGACTCATGTTGTTTTTTACTGTAGTTCGGATAAACAAAATGATCACATTCTTTGAGATAGCAAATTATAGAGAAAGGAATACTATATAGGGGGTGTTCCATTAAAAAAAACGATTTTTTTAATCGAAAGGGTGAAATTTTTATACTGAAAATATTATAGGGTACACGAGTTATAATTGCGAAAATAGCTTTTATTTATTATTAAGAAACGTGGAAAATTGTTTATTTTTTTTGCAACAAAGATGTAGAAAATCATGCATTATTTTTAAATTTTCCTGTATATTTTAGATAACTTTTTAGAACTGCTTGTTCACCGCAAATTTACCCACGCTAGAATTATTTCTTAACCTATCATGCTTACGGCTTTACTCTATGGTTACGACACTAAAAGAAGGGATGCAAGTACAGAAAAAAACATGATAAAAAACATACAAATACCGACACATCACTAATACAGACACATTCTTGCAAATTCCTTCAAAACATCACTAGACATTTTTTGTTCCCAACAGGATGGACATTATAAGTAGTGATAACTCGAGCGAAAATTTTACTTTTTTTCAAAATTTGTCTCATAGTCGCGTAAAAATCATATAATCTTATAGTACCTAGGCCTAGAATCTTCAAAGTCACGTTAAATTCGCCTCATCAGGTGATGAAAGCTTTAATACAAAGTTCAAAAATACAGGAAAAAGCAAAATTTCAGGTTCAATATCACCCCTAGCGGATTCTAGCGGTTTTAACTATACGAATCTAGTGGGTATCCATCTTGCAGAGTTGGCAACTCTGGTTACTAGCGGTGAACGCAAGCGATCCTAGAATGAAATAAATTGAAATCCAATTTTAATGTGACATACCTACTCGTAAACAAGCCGAGCGAATTTTCTACATATACATTGCAGATAGCAAATTTATACGACGTTATCCGTTGCGTATCTGAGTGACAACATTTTACGACCTACATCGACAATGCTTTGAAATAAACTAAATGAAGTAATCAAGCGAATCGCTCGTCGCTTGCTACTTGCCATTCATCACCGAAAGAATAATGTGGTCTGCGCACGCAACTTACTGCTTGGCGTTACGAGGACAACAAGCGACGTTTGTATTTTTAAATTCGATCGTTCGATTATTGAAATCGCTTGAAACTGGAATACTCGATTATTGAAATTAATCGGTTTAATCCATCACTAATTATAAGCTTTTTATCAACAAAATTAAAGTAAAATGTGACAAATCAAGGAACTAACTATATTAACACCAAACAATAATGTTAATAAACAAAATAAAAATTTCGGATAATCGAACTTTAAACGCTTCATATGAGTAGATAAAAGTAATATTATTGTACGATTGTACGCTAAATATTTTTTTATTACCATAGTGTAGCCACAGAATAAGTAATAATAATACTGTCAAGATGTATGTAGCACTAAACTGTATTACTGGTTGTACTGTAATACCGCGCTTTAAATTGTGAATTAATTGGCGAAGGTGCCAGTACTGTTAGAATAATAGTAGTTGCATAAATTGTGTTGTAAATAGTATAAGTTGTGTGTACAGAGTGAGACAAATAAATTCGTTAAGTATTTTATCGTGAGTTTAAATCAGTGGACCCACGGAATCCGTAACAATACTTATTCTGTGGTATAGCTTCAGTTCACTAAGCCATATTTATCTTTTAGATTTTGTAAAAAAATCTTTATCCTGAAATCTGAAAAAGAAGTTAAAATCGAAAACACTAAAACTAGCGATGTAACACACCAATTTCCCTACACCAAAGACTGGTTCCGAGCCATGGTCAAGACAGTACCACAAAGCATCCGGTACGATCACAGATTGAACAGATAAAACTGTCAAAAAGAGAATCGTAAAATACATGTAAATGTTGTACGGGGACGTTATAATGTTACGCGTTGCCCAATTAAGGCGTACCTCGCTGTGTTTATGTTGTTTACGATTAATTCAAATCTCGGAGATTAACACGTTAACGTTTAATTTTTACTAACAGAAGTTTATGTCAGGGTACTAAATACAGACGTAACCCAGAAAGAACTCGATGCGATTTTGAGATAACGAAATATTGTACATACATAAATTTTATAGCTTTGGCTTTAAATAAAGAACCACAGAGCAATTAATTTGTTTTTCGTTTTTTATTTAACACACTTTTTTCACTACTGGCTATCGGAGGAAAAGTTATCGCAAAAATTATGTCAAACCGCCTTCATCCACATATAGAAAAAATCCTCCAAGAATCGCAAACGGGCTTTCGCACCAACCGGGGTTCCGTTGATTCCATATTCTCCGTCCGCCAACTACAGGAAAAAGTAAAGGAACAGCAGAGTAAACTTTATGTTGCATTCATCGACCTAACGGAAGCCTTCGACCAATGACTAAAGAATACAAGGACATGTTACGGCCATATACGGGCTGCAGCAAAATTTGTGACCTTTAGACGCCATTTTTTTGGACATAACGAATGAATCATCAGCTGTTCATCAGCGACAATTTTAGCGATTTTTAATAGTTGGTTGTGTGTAGTGAACTTTGTATAAACTTTATTACAATGGTAATTTGTTCAGCTTTCAAGTGTAAAAGGCGTAATGATAAGAAAGATCCAGGAGTTACGTTTAATAGGGAAATAAACAGTCCACTACACCTTTTTAGCGCTTTTTTATTGAATTCGATAATTATTCCTCAATTTCAATTAACATCTATATGTACTTGATATGTGCTATACGTCGATACTAGTTTTGTACCTTTTGTTAAAATTTTAATACGTTTTTTTTCGTAATTAATTAGTATGATACCACAGGACCCCCCAGAGGCGTAGTGAAAATATTTACCAAAAATATAAATATGGCTTCAAGCGGCTATGTTAAGAAAAATATGTGCCACGGCACTGTTTGGAAGAATGGTCACAGTTTGGTCTCGGTTGCTATTTGTCCTTGTATTCTTTAGTCATTGCCATCGACTCTGTAAACAGAGATGCACTTTGGGCAATTATGCAAAAGTTCGGAGTACCCAACAAATTTCTTACTGTGTGTAAAAGCCTCTATAATAACAAGTCGAGAGTGTCACATCATGGATTCAACATATTCATGGCAGCGCTCTCTATTATAATGGACAGCAAACTGCAGGAAAGAGGAATGGGTGTGAGATACAGGGATACCGGCGGTCTGTTCAACATAAAAAGCAAAAATACGTATAAAATTAATCACAGAACTCCAATACGCTGATGACTGCGCTCTAGTTGCAAATACGTTACAGCAATTACGGGAAATGCTGAATACATATACATGGACATACGAGACTTTGGGCCTTAACGGCGCTATAAAAATCGGAGAAGACCTAATGAAATATGTATCGGAATTTAATTATCTTGGCAGTTTGATTTCGGAAAAGGCAAATATTGACTCTGCAAATATTGAGCATTCTGAAAATTAAAAGACAGGACAGGGTTTTCTACAATCATGACTTGAGCACAAAAACGAAACTTGCAGTGTATCGTGCAGTAATAATCTCCACCATGTTATATGGAAGCGAAACCTGGGTGCCGTACCGCCGGCACACGAGCGCATTAAACAAGTTGCAACAGAGACACCTTAGACAACTGTTAAGAATCAAATGGTACCACCATGTCTCAAACGTATCAGTCCTTGAATAAGCAAGCTGCGAGAGCGCTGAAGTCATGATTACTAAATCTCGCTTAAGATGGGTTGGCTATGTATGCAAGATGCAAGAAAATTGCCTACCGAAATCTCTTCTTTATGGTGAACTTGTACAGGGTAATAGGAAATCGAGTGGACAATTCAAAGGATACAAGGATGTTTTCCATGAAAACTTAAAGGGGATAAGTATGCAGCATCAGTGGGAGGAAGCAGCGCACAATAAAGAGGCAACAAAGAAATGAGATTTTTGAATGTCCGGAGTGCGGAAGAGAGATAACATCACGTATCGGGCTATTCAGTCACAGAAAAGCTCATGACAGGAAACGCCTTGCGTAACCATCTTCTGATGCGTGTCAAATACTCGTCAGCAAGTAATGGCAGTAAGTAAGTAAGTAACACACTTTTATTTGTTTCACCTGTCTGTACTATTCCTGTCATGAGGTGGACAAATCATGTCAAATGATTCAAGTCTCAGTTGACTGTTGTTTAACGTTTGACGTTCAAGTGGTGTTTTTAATGGTGGCCAGTAGGTGGTGAGAAGAAAATGCTATGAGGTTTATTAATATTTATAAAAATATGAGTGTGTATGGAACACACAGAATCCGAAATACAACATTAAGAAAAGAAGAATAATTTCTAGATTAAGCCGAGAAGAAATAGTGTTACGCATTATATGTCTTGGTTTTTAATTCTAGGTGCAACTTTTTGAAACAAAAAATGAATTTGTTTTGCATCCACCTATATTTTTTTTTGTAATCTCTAGGATCCTCTCCTATAGCCATACACATTAAATTATTAGATGCACCATAATTACACTATTAAATTTTTTTGTAAAATTACTATTGATTTACAAAACAAAATATGGGTAAAATTACAAATCAGTGTGTGTGAATTCGAAATTATAATACAATTTAAGCAATCTTCCTAGACATATGAGCAAACCTATTAAGATGAATAGTAATTTTACAATCTTTATGCATAAACCCTAGATTTATTGTAATTTGATGGAACTGTTTATCAGTTTTCGTCCATTTAGAGACATCGGTTCGAAACATAGCCTACCCACCAAATTTGGTCGCGATCGGATAACATCAACTTTTGACGTCTCTTATGTTAAAATTAACTGTCACAATCACACGTATCGTACACGGTCAAGTTAGCCTTGGTCCAAACTATCGACATACCAAATTCCATTTAAATCCGACAATTTTTTGATTAGATTCATTGATGATGGGGTCTCGTAGCTGAAGGGACTGAAAAGATAGTTTCAGTCCCCTAGCTCACATAGGGCTAGTGTTATGACGCTCCAAAGACCCATTAAAGGTTGATTCTCACTATACCTTCCGTTTCCATTCCATATCCGTTCCGTATTTTTTATTGTATTGACGCTATACGTAAGCTTCCGTTCCGTATCAGTTCCATACTTTTTATTGTATAATTTATATTATTACGAAAAATTTGTATGTTTTGAAGAAGGTAATAGATTTAATTAAGAGGTGGAGAAATAATAAATAAATATCAGCAAGATTTTAACAGAGCTGGTACAAATGTAAGAACTTGACAACGCTGTTTCCGATACGCTTCAGTCAGTCCGCCAAAAAAATGTATGGAATGAAAGGATAAGGAACGGAAGGGAAACGGAACGGATAGTGTACATTGTCCTATTCATTTATATGATATAATATTTTACGTAAAAGGAAAGGAAACGGAAGAGAGCTGATACGGAAGGTATAGTCAGTATAGTAAGGTCAATCAACTTTCAATCGAACGATTTTTTCGCCATTGATGATGGAGTGATATCATGAAAAGATAGGGCTCTTCGAGCCCCATCTACATTCCGAGTTTCGGCCCCCTAGCTTACATAGGGCTCGAGTTACGACGGACAATGGTTCAGATTTTGAAAAAGCTGCTCATAGATGCGAAAGTTCGAGTTGCAAATTTAGTATATTTAACACATTTATTATTGATACCAGACTTTAATCTACCTTCACTTAAAATGGTTTTGACCAATAATGCATAAAAACATATTTACAGCGTTTTGCTTATCTTGTTTTGTGACCTATTTTTAAAGATGTGTAAAATGCAATGTTGAGAAGTGGATTCATTCGATAGTACCGCATTGGAAACAAAATATTTTTCTGTGTAGAATATACCTGTATAGAAGACATAGTTAAGTGTTCATTTTTATATTTTATCCTTTGCAATACATATGTTACCGGCAATAATATATTGAATAAAACAAAATGTTATAATTTTTTCAAATTTTAAATTTAAATTCATAAAACTTTAGAGGTTTGCGAGGACCCACGTTAATTTTTTCACAGAAATATTCTGTTCACTAATAGGTTTTTACCGTCCAAATTTCGCACCCCCCTGCACCCCCCTTGCGCAGTAATACTTATTTAAAGTAATAAAGTCAAGTATTTTATTTAGTAACTGTTCCAAAACTATTATGAAACTGTAAATACTCTGTGTTAAAATACCTACTATTCTCTTTGTTCCACTTTTAGGTTTACCTTTTTGACTTTCAGGTGTAATCACACGCCAAACCGTTTGCGCCAAGTTTCTAAAAAACGGATTACAAAATAGAAAGGAAATTGATATAGCAAATAACATTTGTTTTTTTTTAAACGAACAAAAGAGTGCTTCGGCACAGCTAGGTAAGATCAAATCATTTTTAAGTGGTTGGGGACACAGATGGCGAAGCAGCAATTATTGTTAGGATACATTTTTGGCAAGAAATAATGTCTGGCTAAGTCAGTCGATTATTGAAGAGGAAGTAGAGTTCATGGATTTTGAAGAATCAGGTCCATCCGCAAAAAAACAATTTGTTGAGTTATCCGTTTCCCCAAAAACGAAAGCCTAATGAAACTTATGAATACGAGGATACAATATAATTTTTCAATATTGTAATTTTGAATATATAACTTCATAATAATTTATTTCGCACTTAATTACTATGAATTTTCTTGAGAACATGATTGTTTGTTTATTTATTCCTATTAAATCCCTTTTTGTAAAATGTAAAATAAACGTTGTGTAGTTCTTTATTTTTTCCAAAGGGTTTTATAATATTTCATGTATTTCAAGTTGCCAAATTTATTAAAAATCTTACTTTTCGGTGTTTTGCCATAAGTCTGATTACACAGATATTTTCTACGTAAAAAGTTGTTTTAAGAGAGTTTTGACAGATTTCAAAAATTTTCATAAATAATGAAATTAGAGGGTGTTTTCAAAAATGCCTCTTTTGAGGTTTTTCAAAATATCTCAAAAACCAAAAGTGATAGAAATAGAAACACAAACATAAATTACAAACAGACTTGTCTGAAAACTTTCCCTATTTAACCATTTTTTTACCTCTAGCAGTTTTCGACATCGCAATATATCAATCAATTTCGGACACTGTATAAATAAAAATTAGTTAACTATAGGGTAAAATATCTTTTTCATACCTACTTTTATAATAAATTATAGTAAATATTCATAAATTTGCATACTATCTTCAAAAATTCCCAATTTAATCAATAAAATATCCAATGAGCAGCTTTTTCAAATTCTGAACCACTGTGTGACGCTATAAAAATATAATTTTTCAAATGTGCACTACCACTGAATTGAACATTTCAAAACGAACAAAGCTGAATTAAGAACATTTGACTCACCCTGGGCAATTGAGTCTTTTAAGGATGGCGTTGGCTCTTGATCTGGTAACCATGTTGCCATGATAATATCTCTGGGTTAAGTGAGGGCCAAACCTCATTACATCCAATGGAGCTGATATAATCCCAGACGAAGACGAACTAGCTTCTTGCCGCCTAAAAAAATATTTTTCTATTAGACTCAAAACACACAAGGCGGTAAATTCATCAGGAAAAAGAAATATGCCTTAAAATAATCAAACTTCAACCTTTAATAAATGTCGAACGGTGAGGTTTACAAAAAATTCTAAAAGACCTTTTTTGTAGAGAATTCAATTTCCTATGAATATACAGGGTGGTCCGAACTGTATTCCGGAAACTTCGACAGCTTATTCTGCAGATAAAAATAAGTAAAAAAGTTCGTATAAATGTATGTCCTAAAACGCTTAGTTTCGGAGATACAGGGTGTAAAAGTTTCATTTTTATTTCGATTTTTTCCAAATAATTTCTGAAGTAACCTCAACATTTGGATGACAATTGGTGTCTGGAAGTTTTTTGACATGAGAAATTTGATTTTGATGTCAATATGACTCCTATTTGTACAGGGCGCCATCTACATGTGTTTTAACTGTTTTCGGGAGTAATAACTTTTCGTCCGTACCTGTATAAAACTACTGAGTGAAAAAATATACATTTTTGTGATTTTTTGCGTAAAAAATGTCTCTTGGTAAAAGTCGCTACGAACAACCCTTCTCAAGATATTTAGAATGGAAATAGTCAATACATGTCATTATTGACAAAAAATAGGCATGTTGAGTAGACAGATATTTGACTGAAATGATAAATTTGGGAACTTTTTATTTCTTTTAATTAATCTTAAATTTTTCTGAGAAAAAATGATGATAAAGAACTTTTAGCACAAAAACATTCCAAATTAATTGTTTCAGCCTAATACCTATTTAGTCAACATGCTTAATTTTTGACAAAGATGACAGGTTTTGATAATTTCGATTTCAAATATCTCGAGAACCATTACTCGTAGCGATTTTTACTAAGATACATTTTTTACGTAAAAAACGTTGTACAGTCTGACAAACGGATCTGAAACAACGGGGCAACGGTGAGGGGATCGCAATTTTCTAAAATCATGACCGATTTCATTCATAAAATATCCACGAGCGTGCGATGTGTCATAAAAATATATCAGGAATTTTTATAATATTTTCCAGCAAAGTTTATAATATTATTTTACTTTAAATGTACCTACATTTTGTTTAGTCATTTGCCAAATATAGTAATATTTGTTAAAACGCGTGTACTAATTACAATAAACACAAATCAAGTTAAAGATATAAAACACAATACAATAACCCCGCCACTGGATTTTTCAATAGTAGTGACTGTTTCTACTATTCCTAGAGAAGGGCATAAAGTTGGGGGTAATGGCGGCAAGACGTGCGAGAATCTCGACCAATCAGACTGGTTGAATCCGGGATGCCATGATGAATTTTGTCAGCGTTGCCAGCTTACCCTAAGCGGACACTATCTTAAGGGAAATACTTTACCTTTATAATAGGCAGAATGAACGAAAACTGTTAATTAGATAAATATACATTATTACAATAAGAACTACGTCAACATATTAGCATATATATAATTATGTATGCTGAAATGAACTAAAATATATTCAATTTATAGGTAATATCGAGCAACTTTGCTTTTCTATAATTAAACGTGACAACATCGACTTTTTTTGCCCGAATTCCTTCCGCTGTTTTAGATTCGTTTGTCAGATATTAAATGCATATTTTTTTACTCAGTTGTTTTATACAGGTACGGACGAAAAGTTATTACTCTTCAAAACAGTTAAAAATATGTAGGTGGCGCCCTCCACAAGTAGGAGTCATATTGACATGAAAATCTTTGGAAAAAATCGAAATAAAATTGTAACTTCTACACCCTGTATCTCCAAAACTAAGCATTTTAGGACATACATTTATATCAACTTTTTTACTTATTTTTATCTGCAGAATATGCTGTCGAAGTTTCCGGAATACAGTTCGGATCACCCTGTATAACAGCCGCTACACTATCCCCGAAATGTTTTACGAAATATTTCTGGAAATATCATTTCTGGAAATGTCAGCTTGAGAAAAAACAATATGGCGATATTGTTATATAACTTGGTAATATTTGAGGGGTAGTTTCATCTCGTTGGAATTTGACTTTCGAAAAATTCGTTGGCCAAAAATAAGCTTTTTACGTCAAGCAGTTTAAGCAGAATCGTGGTTTGGTTTGGTTTGGTTTTAGAAGAAATTAACCAACTTTTTGAAACACCCTGTATGATTTTTTAAAAAAATTCAAAATATGTAAAAAAAACAAATAAATTATGCTTGTCCAAGCGTTTTCCGAAAAGACTAACCGTTTTTTAAATAACAAATATTGTAATATTTGAGGGGCGTTTTCACCCTTTTGGAATTTGAGATTCGAGAAACCTCTCCTTATCGAACCTCTACACCCCACAGTCAATCCGTTTGCCAAAAATCAGCTTTAACCGTCAAGAATTTAAGCAGAATCGTAATTATTCAATGGTCATATTTTATGAAACACCCTGTATAAATTTATAAAAAATCTTAAAATATGTAAAATAACAAAATAAAATATACGTGTTTTTCCGAAAAACTCACCGGTTTTTAAATAAAAAATATTTTAATATTTGAGGGATAGTTTCACCCCCTTAGAATTCGAGTTTCGAAAAATCCCTTCTTATCGAACCTCTACACCCTAAAGTCAATCTGTTTCCCAAAAATCGGCTTTTTACGTCAAGCGCTTTAAGCAGGATCTTGATTAATCAATGACCAGATTTTTCGAAACACCCTGTATACATTTTTAAAAAATCTTAAAATATGTAAAAAACAAAATAAAATATACGTGATATACGTATATAAGTTATACGTTTTTTCGGAAACTTGACCGTTTTTTAAATAAAAAATATTGTAATATTATTTGAGGGGTCGTTTCACCCTCTTGGAACTGGAATTTCGAAAAATCCCTTCTTATCGAACTTCTACACCCTAGAATCAACCTGTATGCCAAATTTGAACTTCTTAAGCCGCGTATAAATATGCCGAGGCAAGTACGAGACAAACCCGAAACGAGTATGAAACGAGGCTATAGCAAATTCTTTCCAAAAGGCGTACTAATATGCCGAGACGAGGACGAGACGAGTCAACCTCAAGCGGAATTCGTCATATTATAGCCTCGAGCATAGTCCCTGCCCAGTCGAACGGCGTTGTCTCGCGGCTATCCATTTTCAGTGGAGCCTTTGGCGAACCCACAAAATTCTTCATAGGGCTGTGCGATACTGAGGCAGTATCGATATTTTGGTATCGGTTGTATTGAATATAAAGTATCGATACTTTAAAATATTGATAAATATATTAAAGTATTATTCGATACCATTCAATATTTTAAAAAATTAATTAATAAATTTAAGTATAATGTGTTTTTTAATTGGATTAGGATCGAAAAAAATCAACAGAAGTCCTTTGTTTTAAATTTGTCGACGTTTCGCAAAATTTATTTGCATCTTCAGGACACTACAAAGTTAAGAGAGCAAAATACAATCAAAAAATTTTAAAAATTTAACAAACAACTTAAAACACATATCAGTGGAATTCCACACATACACAATTGGTAAAACTACCCTAATGTTAACAATTAAATAAAATATATGTATATGTTATAAACTTAAGATCGCTTGTAAATAAAAATAATAAGGGATAGGGCCAGAATATAATCAGGATATTTTCTTATTCGCATTTAACGAAAAAAATCGACGATGGTGGCACTGTTTTATACAAAAAACTACCCGGATCAGAACTAAATCAGTCATCAAACGATCTCAAATTACTAAAAGCACTTGGAAGAAAATGATAAAACACTTAACCTAGGGTTGGCAACTTTGAAAATAAAAAATAGGGGCGAGAGGATAAAAAAAGGCACAGGCGAAACATTTTTGAAACGTCGCTCAAATGTCGAGAATTTACCAAAAAGTTATATAAACGGTATGCGATAAATATTTAAAATACACAAAAATATTTATACTCAAAACTTATTAAAATAAAGCAAACCATTGTCAACAAACTTTTTTTCAAGACATAAACTAACAGTAAGTAAACATAAAATTACATAAAAGACACAGATTAACAATTCTTTAAAGCATTGTGGCGATAAACGAATATTTTTTAGATTTTGAAGTTAGTATGTAACAAAGTTTTCAATACGTGAGAGAAAAGAGGACAATCAGATCAAAAAGAGGACTGTTTCTGGAATAGAGGACGGTTGGGAACCCTATTTTAACCCCCTGTAGCTACGAATCAAAGCAGAATTGGATTGGTTGATATAAAAAATAAATCTTATTTTTACGTGAGGAACTTCCCCACGAGAGATGGAACATGTTTTTTGAAACACCCTGTATATGTTTGTTTAATTTCAAAATAGGTAAAAAAACAAGCTAGATAAATTAAAGGAATTCATGATAAATTTAAATTATATTCGGACTGTTTACATTAAAAAAAAACTGGAGAACGCCGACTGAGATACCTGGAGATAACGGCACGGCAGCGGCGGCGGCGGAGCCTTCTGCCAGTGCCGTTTTTTTGAGTCTTTAATTATTTTATATTCAATATTTAAATGCCAATAACTAACCTGGAACATATATTGTAAATAATATATCTGCATTTCTTCATTTCTAAAGTTGTATATTTTTTCAAGGTATTCAATTCGCCACATTATTATTCTATGGCTTTCCATCATTGCAGCACGCTTATTAATAATTTTTAAAATATTATTATGTATATAATTTTAAATCTAATTCCCAGTTTTTTAAACCTTCGCCGTAATGTGCTTTCTGAACAGGGTTTTTTTAAAGCTCGGAGAGTTTTTTTTTAATTATTTCTATGGCGGGAACTTTATTATTTTCATATTTGCCATAAATTAAGTTTCTTAGTAGTCTGGATAGTTCAAATTTCTGGATTTTTCTATATCGAATCGTTCCTTTCTTTGTGGATTCCCTTTATTTATGAGAGTACCGTAAGAAACTTCTGAGAGCATGGCCACCTTTTTCAACAGACTCGATTTGCCTCTCTTATCTTCGATGTATCCTATATGTAAAGAAGCTTGTTTTACATCTTTAATTCCGTTCAGCAGAAATAGCGCATAATTTACGTTTGAGCCGTTAATAACTCGACGAAAAGTTCATTACGTTTATTCATTTTTCATAAAATTTTCATGTTTTTATAAAGGAAATCACTAATAAATCTTTGTATATGAGATTTACCTACTTTGGCGAACTTACCTATACTATTTTAGAGAAGACAAAATTGCATCTTTCTAGCTAGGATGCATTATTAACATTATTACAAATAAAGGAAAGAATATTTATTTTTATATAAAAATGGGATGTGGAAAGTGGAATCCGTGCCCCTTGAGACTCGAAGCAATTGTTCCGCGGAGCCGCGGTGTATACGCCACTGGTTAATTAGACGCCCCAATCCTTTTGATGGTTCGCCAAAGGCTCCGGAAAAAACGGAGACAACGCCGTCCGGCTGGGCATAGGCTCGGCTCGAAGCTCAGACCCCGTCCCAATATGACGAGTCAACCTCAAATCCGCTTGTGGTTGACTCGTCTCGGGTGTCTCTCGCACTCGTCTCGACATATTTATACGCAGCTTTACGTTGAGTGGTTTGAGCAGGATCGTGATTAATCAGTATGTCAGTCACTTAAGGATTTTATATACACACACCGGAAAAGTCTAGGGATGTTACAATTTTATCCAGCCATCGTCAGTAATTTTATTATTTGCATTTCTGATATAATAAAATTAAAATAAACAAATAGTTTACAGGACGTATTGGAAATAAAAATGCGAAATTTGCCGAATTTTTCAAATTTACCTTGATTTTTATTGAACTCAAAAAAATACACACATTTTTTTTTATTCTAAACTGTGAATTAAAAAAAAAGATAAAACCATTTTTACTTAATAAAGGGTATGGCCTCCTCTACTGTTCATTACAGCCCTACATCGTCTATCCATGCTCCTGATCAGGTTGTCGATCTCTTCTTGAGGTACAGCCTGCCACGCTGCGTTCACGGCCCGAACCAGATCCCTACGAGTTTCACGAGGCATACCCATTCTCAAAATTCTTCTTTGGAGCGAGTCCCATACGTGCTCGATGGGGTTGAGGTCAGGAGATTGTGCCGGCCAGGGTAAGATGTTTAATTGATGAGCATTGATAAACTCACTTACCACTCTGGCTGTATGAGGCCGTGCATTGTGATGCATGAAAATAAAGTTTCTCCCAAAATCATTGGCATATGGTAACACGACAGGCTCAAGAATTAAATCACGATATTTGATTTCTGTTAGAAACCTTTCAAGAAAAACGAGATCGGTTTTTCGGCCTAACTGGACTCCTCCCCAGACCATAACTGTTCCACCTTGATAAGGGTGCATTTCCTGAACATGATCCAACCGAATAAGATTTCCCGGTTGTCTCCATACCCTAAGCCTTCTCGAATCCGGATGAATTCCAAAGCGTGACTCATCAGTGAAGAGAACATTGGCCCATTGTTCATTCGACCACTGAACATGATCTTGAGCCCACAAATATCGTACCTCTCGATTTCCTCTCGGTAAGGGTTGAGCTCTCTAGGGGCGTCTGCTTCTTAAGTTGACCTCTCTTAATCTATTGCGAACCGTGTCAGGACTAACGGTTACATTATGTGTTTCCTGGAGAATTAAACTAAGCTCTGGTGCTGTAAGATTCGGTCGGCGTCGAGCATTTAATTGTAAAAAATGATCTTGCTGAGGGGTAGTATTGCGATGTCGCATTGTGTGCCTTTCAGCAACATCACCACTTTCACGGTAGCGTGCACTTAATTGCGATATTACACTTTGCGTTGTATTTAATGCTCTAGCAACGTCGATTTGGCGCATTCCAGCTTCGAGCATACCCATGGCCCTTAGCATTTCGTCTCTGTTAAGATGTCTACGCTCCATAATGTCGTTTAATACTAAACAGCGTTATTTGAATGAATTCTGGTCAGTTATCATAAAAACATAGCCAGTACAGGTTAAATTCGAACAATTGATGCTTGGTGCTTTTTATACATTTGACAAAAAATACACAAACACTTCTGCAAATATCTCAAATTTAGAAATAACTAGTGTGACTACTTAGTTTCAATCGAAGTAGAAAGAATCGGCCTACAAATATGTGGTTGTTTATTCAAAACATTTATTTTTAACTTTAATGAAATGATATCCCTAGATTTTTCCGGTGTGTGTATTAGTATAGATTAAGGCCGTAAACAAACATAATATACAATTTTATATACTAATTCATTATAATAAAATTAAATCATAAAAATATTGTAATTGTATTCCTGCAGTTTAAGTGAAAAGTTTTGTTCCTAAATATCTACCATACATATAATAAACGCGTGTTCAAATATTAATTCTGTGGAATATAGGTATATCAATATAACATAAAACGAGATGTAATTATTAACGAAATATCATCGTAACAACAGCTATTTTAGAAACGTCTAGCTTTACTTATTTCAACCAAACCAAACCAAACCGCCACGTTTTGGAAATAGCTCAAAACAAAGCAAAACTGAATGAGGCAACAAAAAACGCTAAATTTTTTTTTTATTTTTTAATCACACTGATATTTGTTACTGTGATTTTTTAATATCAGTGATTTTTAAACGTGATGTGATCACAGTTTCAATAGCAATAACAAGTCTTGTCGCTTCGTCCCCGTTGCCCCGTTCCCAGTTAAGGCGTAATACTCACGTGTTTATTTATATCTATTTTTTTTAGATTTGAGACAAACAAGCTTGGGTTTGATTCATTTATCCAGTATTCAGTCAAGTTGCATTTATTATCGGCTACATGCCGGGTTACAAGGTCCGGGTTTGTTTAGTTTATTAGAATAATTGTTTTTCTAACCTCAAAAAATAAATAATTTTATTGAAGTGATCTCAAATCTCAAAGATTTAGCCGAGTATTCGTACGATCCGTACTTAAAACGTTAAAACATTAATTGTAGAATATATTAATATCAAATTTACATCAATAATTTCAAGATTGACGACGTACCTAAAATGTACCATCACCGTTTATAGTTTTAAAAAAAGCGATATTAAACGAAAGCGAGGCGGCCGGCAATGGTAATCGGTATCGGTATTTCCATTTTGTTTATGTTATATTAAATACTTAACGGATAAACAAGTCTGTCGACTTTTTGCTCGTTTGCATAGTGTGAAAATCACATATCAATTCACGCTTTCTTCGCAAAAAAAGTAACGATCGAGATATGTGATTTTTAAATATCAGTGAAAAAAACACAGTTCGTGAAATATCGCTCATCTCTAGTTTGGTTTCATTCATAGGATTCGGTATTTACTGCAGTATGATGATGCTACCATGATTTTTCTTATTTTTTTTTGTTTGGAATTAAAAATAATTGTGTTCTTGGATTAATAATATTAAATATACCTTTAATAAAATATAACTCTATATTTATATTGCCTACTTATCTTATTCTGATCTTTGAGAACTTTGTTTATATTTTGGCATGCGCCTGGTACCTACTATTTTTGAAATGCTCTGCTTGGAAACTTTGAATAAATAACCCAAACTAGTATGTGAGTCTCCAATTGCAAAGAATATTTTTTTTTCTATATCTCTTACTTTAACCGGAATACACCTCCTAAAAGCTGTATTTTTTTATACGGGGGTCAACTAAATTAATAAGTCTTTCAAAATCAGTAGCGGACATGCGATAAAAATTATTAAAAAACATTCTGTCTGTTTTCTGTTTGTAAATCGAGTAGAAGTTTACTTTCACTGTACTGGGATCTACTTTTGAAATTATTAGACATCCAACACAGGTTTATTTCTCTTTGGTCTCCTTGGTTTTGCAATAATGATCGCACTAGCAGCCGCTATTAAAAATACTTCGGTATCATCCATGTCAGAACAGCAAGAACGCAAATAAGTACTACATTACAATGTGGACGCCGTTGCTTGCCGAAAGATCTTGAGAAACACAACAAACAGGAAGCGCAAGCAAGGCAAGCACAATCAGAAGCAAGAGCGCGAGCAGGATCACGAGAAATGTGGACGCGCCTTTACGAAGATTTAACCATTGTTAAGTTGTTTATTATAAAAATGAGATTCGATCAAAAAAATATAAAAAATAAAAAATATTTTTTTTTTAAATCTTGATTTTTTTGTACCCTACTAATTAGACTCCATGTGTCTTCTAAATTTAATAGTACTCACTCAGCAGTAATAGTGTGGCTTCGCTTTTCACTTCTGGCTATTTCCGCAGCCTCGTCGGGATCCTGCACGATACGCCCAATGCCTTTGGAAAAATCCATGGCCACACGGGGGTCCTGAAAAAAAAACATTTTTCGATATAGATTAAATTGTATATAGAAGGGAGCAGTAGGTGTCCTATTACTAAGAACGAACAGAAATCGTTAATCATTTTAAAGGTTATTGGGTCGTCTTTTTAACCTAAGAAACTGTCGATATTGCTGGTTAGTAATTAAGGAGGGGCAACATTCGTTAATATTGCTCTTGTGTCAAGTGTATGTCTTTTTATAGGCGTTTCATTCCAATGCATGTAATTCCTATGCCTAGAGATCCATTGCCGGGCCTGTATATATTTGAAACAAGTAATAATTACACTGAATGGAATAAAAAATGGACACCTTAAAATGTCCATGTTCAATATGCGTATTATTCTAGTGTATCGACTTGATGGTTTTTTAATCAATGTGTAGCTAAATTATTCGAGTTTTTGGCCTATTTTTACATTAAATCTCTTCCTCCATCTACACTCTTCGGCACGAAAAACGGGCACCTTAAAATTTTGATGTATTTGATGTGTTCTAGTGGACCGATTTTGATGATTTCAAGCAATCTCTAAATTATTTAACTTTTTAGTATCTCTTTCTAAATTGAAAATGAAAGTTCCATCTGTCAATTACACGAGGGAACAAAAAATGTTATTTTGGTTGATATACACGGTAGGCCTGTTCCAAACACCGGAACACCGTTTTAACACAGGTGTTGGGCTGACACCGGTGGCCAAATATGGGCTATCCGGTGTTCCGCTGTTGACACCGACACCGGTGTTCAATTCGATA
The DNA here is from genome assembly GCF_002938485.1 of Sitophilus oryzae. Classification (NCBI taxonomy): domain Eukaryota; kingdom Metazoa; phylum Arthropoda; class Insecta; order Coleoptera; family Curculionidae; genus Sitophilus; species Sitophilus oryzae. The sequence goes on along the minus strand of NW_022147434.1, from coordinate 7,342,199 downwards.
CCGGTGTTCATCTATAACACCGGTGTTCATCTGGACACCGGTGTTGGTCTGGACACCGGTGTTCATCTCGATATCGGTTTTGGTAGCGACACCGGTGTTTGGTAAACGGGATAAAGAAGAAATAATGTTAATTAATAAGTTCAAAATAAAACCTGATAATAACAATGTCGTATCGGTGCTTATTTTTATCGTTTATTAAAGCGCACCGACTATAACTTAAAGCTTTTAAATTTAAATATATTTTTTTGCCAGACTAATCACTAAAATAAAGTGGAAGCGTCAGATAAACAACTATAGAGTAAAAAATTGTTTAATCAAAAACAAACAGAAAACAAAACAAAACATAAAAAAATAAAAATTCGTAGCTGTAAAATAAACTAAAAAATATTACATTAAAAAAACTAAAAAAAAACAAACAAACGGCACCATCGACATCGACACCGGTGTTCATCGCAATACCGGTGTCGAGATAAACACCGGTGTCGGTGTTGACACCGGTACACCGTCTGAAACACCGGTGGTCATCAACACCTAACACCGGTGTTCAAACCTCAACACCGAACAGGTCTAATACAAGGTAGATGATATGTATGGAAACGGTCGATTATTGGGTATACGAGGTCCCACAAAAAGTTAAAAATACAAAAGTTATAGGGGCTTTTAATGCCTAACATCTTGTAATAAATTAAAGTAGTCGTGATACCTCAAATATTAATTTTTTTAAATGAAATCCCCTGTATATTATTGGGTATTTCAATTCTTCCTTCAATTCTAAGCAAAAATTGTAATACAAATAATGTACCTAAATCGTTTGCGAGATATCGAGTTTTGGTTTTGAAATGTTAAATGATTTTGTAATTTCTAGACTTGATATAATCTCATTTTATACATCTATAAATGCAAACTTGAAAACCAATATCAAATATTATTAAGTATCACAGTTTCCGTAGAATGGCGTCGTTAAAATGAAATCGAACACATCAAAATCAATTAAATCAAATTGTTTAAGTGATATTCTCAAAAGTAAATAACTCGGCGAAGGTTGGTTTGAGGTACATTGTGTGTCTCTATTTTTGCTTAGAATTGAAGGAAAAATTGAAATAGGCAATAATATATAGGGAGTCCAGTTAAAAAAGTGAAACTTTGGAGTTATTACTCGCCAATAGACATTTAAAAACCCTATAACTTTTGTATTTAACTTTTTGCGGTACCTCGTATATTTTACCCAATAATCGACTGTTTCCATACGAATAAACGACCCTGTATATACGTTGTGATAAATATACGTTTTCAAATTTCAAACTAAATCTTAAATAACTTAAAAACGATTTATTATAGGTATAGGAACATGTATAGTTAAAAAGTAACGAATTGAAAGACCTTTTCACTAGGTAATGATATAAAAAAGTGTGTTTCAATTTGAAAATAAATGATTTATGATAATTTTTTAATCGCTCAATTCCATGACAGCTACCGCCATGATTATATGACATTTGAACAATTTAATTTTTGAAATAGATAGCCATATGTCTCCTCTTTATAGTCTAAGAGCTAGCAACGTTTTCGAGAAAATATTTTAAGACGTCTGGCTCTTTGATATACTTTACTATTTTTTTATTACATACTTAAATTATCTGTAAAATTCTAAGAATATTGATGTTGAACACTCATTTTAATGTTAGGTATACATTAACCGTTTTTGAAAAAAAAAATATTTTATATTTTTCGACAAACAAACTGCCTGTCAAAAAATGTATATAGCCTAAAAGTCAAATTTAGTGATTACCACAGCCAGTGTGACATAATAATACGAGAGCTAGCAACGTCGGAAAAACAAGTATTCGAAGACGTCTGGCTCTATGATATATATTTTACTATGGTCTCTCTGGAACAGCATGCGACCCCTCTGGCTGCCGATACCCGTAGTGTTCACTACTGCGCATAGGAAGAAGATCCTATATTTTTTATTAATCTAGTCCTATAAATTCTAGTATTGAATATAAATCGAACATGTCTCCATAGCGCAGTGCGTAGAGTTTCCGACCACGAACCGATGATTCAGAGTTCGAAACCGGGTCAGGGCAAAGACTTTTTTATTTTATTTTCGTTTATAATCGGATAGTAGGGAACGCAACGTTTATCGGCAGCCAGACGGGCCGCATGCTGTTCTAGAGAGCATAATAAAAGATATATCAAAGAGCCAGACGTATTAAAATGCTTGTTTTTCCGACATTGCTAGCTCTCGTACTATTATGTCACAGTGGCTGTGGTAATCACTAAATTTGATTTAGGCTATATACATTTTCTTGACAGGTAGTTTTTTTGTCCAAAAATATAAAATATTTTTTTTTCAAAAACGGTTAATGTTAGGTATAGAGTGTTCAACATCAATATTCTTACAATTTTACAGATAATTTAAGTATGTAATAAAAAATGGGGGCACCCAATTAAAATAAGAAAGAGCTGCCAACATCCGGTATTTCGCGGTATTGAAAATATTTTTAATCGATATTGATTGATGATAATGATGTGCAAAAAATCTCCGATTTAGATATTGTTGTTCTCTAGAAACTTTTAATGCGTGCTCAACCTGGAACACCCTCTATACTCTTTATATTTTGCGCAATCTTGGATTATTATGTTTGAACTTTGAAAGATATAAAAAGTATTATTAAATCAAAAGAAAAACATTCCAAATTTAGGTTCACAATTCTATACCTAACCTACAACCGAAACTGACAGTTTAAAAATGCAAAAATATTGAACCTCAAAACTGCTGCGAACATCCAACTGCAACTGAACGTCAACTCCCGAGTTCATAAATCCAGCTTTATACGAGAAAAATAAAAATGTTGTTCTATGGTGTATGCGATATGTCATTCTATTCAGAATTTCATTTTCTATCGAATAAGATAAAAAAATACCGAGGGTGCTATTTAAAAATCAAAAGTTGTAGTCATTTCCGGTGAAAGAGGAAGTGACCGAAAACAATTGAATACGTCAATCAATCCTAATTTACTTCATATACTAACATACCAAATCTCGCTTTTATCTGAAAAAAAAAAAGTTATAGGGGTGAGCCACATTTGAGAAACACCCGGTATATTTTAAGAACATGAATTTAGATATCCAGATAATTCGATTTCCATATCCACTTATTTGGGTTAATTTTGCCATAAATTATTTTTAAGAGGTTTCAAAAACCATATACGTAAAGAAAATGATTCAGTTATGCAGTTAATTTGTACTTATCTAGAGAACCACTTACGTTGAAATACTTTTTTAGTTAAGATCTGGTGCAACCAGTTTTTGCTAGAATTATTATAAAACTTGCTCTTCTTATAAAAAAATAGCCGCTGATGGTCGCCTACAGAATTTACAACGATGTTTTAAAAATCTTTACAAATGACAGTATTAAATTAAAAAAAAAATATTAAAACATGTATATGTTTTTTTTTTAATTTCCGGAATAAACAACTTAGGAATTTTGTACAAGTGCAGACCTTAAAGTATGTACTGGGATGTATTTCAGGAAGATATTTTAACTTCTACCTCGCAAAACCTACCTAACTTCTTCTGGCTCAAAAAAGTGTGAGTGGATTGGGATGATTTGTTTTAAATAGAACACCCTGTACAGGGTGGGTCAAATTCGACGCTTTTAAATGGAAACACCCTTTTCTATAGGAGATAGACAAAAACTAATATCGGTGTCTGGAGCCCAATTCTTATCAAAAACATGGTGGTGAAAACCGCATATCGATATCTGTTACCGTTTCGGAGTTACGGGGTGTTTTTCAAAAATATGCATTTTTAACAAATCGCTGTAACTTTTTTGATATGGAAAATTTTGTATTTTTATGAAAACATTTCCAAAGCACCTTTTGACGTAGAATTTAATGGTTTAAGTATAATTTTTTTAAAATTAATAATTTAAGAATTATCAACAGAAAATTTGATTTTTTATATGGGACACCCTATATATTTTTGATTTATTGAAAATAATTTAAAATTACCTTTCCAAAAATATAACACACTTGATATTTTGCTCGATTCCTCTTCGAGATGTAGAGTATATAAAAATTCGCCCGCTTTTAAATAAGTAGGCTTTGAACGGTACCGGCTGCAATGCAAAAAAATTCTAGCTGTGAGCATCAATTAAAACGAAAATAATATTTGATATGAGAGATGCAGAATTTTATAACAATTTAAAATTTATTTAACCAACATCAACACATTTAAACTATATCTAATAACAATAAAAATAAATAGCAAACCAAGACATGAGATTTTGCTACAGGTGTTCGACATATCGACCGTCTTCTGTTATGGAACTGGCAGTTTTTGAACATTTCTCGCGGAATTCATTAACTCAGTGGGGGTGAAACATACCCTCCCATAACTGCTAAGTATTTCTAATTCTTGTGTAGATTATATGGAAGAATAAGGAATCTTTATTCTTCCGCAAATATATCCATAAGATTAGATTCATCGGCACTAAGTCAGGCGGCCTCGACGGCCAACGGCTGGGATCTTGGTTAGCTATTCAATTATTCTTGAAATTGGCTGTAAAAATTTGCTGATAGCTTCAGCGTTCTGAGGCGGTGCATCGTCTTGCTGGAAAAATATGTTTTCGAGTTCCATTAAGGGCATATCATCAATAAGGGGTCCAAAGCCTACTAGTTAAAAGTGGCGAACTTTTAAAATTCTGTATTTCGAAGGGGATTATAAGAAAATATTAAGTGTGCTATATTTTTGGAAAGGTAATTTTAAATTCTCTTTAATTAATTAAAAATATAGAGGGTGTCCCAAATAAAAAATCAATTTTTCTGTTGATAACTCTTAAATTATTAATTTTTAAAAAATTATACTTAAACCATTAAATTCTACGTAAAAAGGTGCTTTGGAAATGTCTTCATAGAAATACAACATTTTCCATAGCAAAAAAGTTACAGCAATTTGTTAAAAATGCACATTTTTGAGAAACACCCCGTAACTCCGAAACGGTAACAGATATTGATGTGCGGTTTTCACCATCATGTTTTTGATGAAATTTGAACTCCAGACACCGATATTAGTTTTCGTCTATCTCCTATAGAAAAGGGTGTTTCCATTTAAAAGCGTCGAATTTGACCCACCCTGTACATTATTGAATTTTTGGTCTCATTTCTGATCACATTACATAATCCTAGGATATTATAAAATATATTTTGATAGTTTCAGAAATATTAATAAATAAATTTAAAAAAATATATTTTTCAGCCTTTTTGAAAAAAAAAATGAAAATACAAGAAATGTTCTGAAATAAAAACGATATTAACTATACGAGGTATTTAATATAGTTGGTCTCTACTTACTTTTTTTTACAAATATCGTAATCTTAACCATACAAACTGTTCAATATTCTATGCCAAACTTTTTAAAATATAAAATAAACTTTCTTCGTTTTTTCTTCTAAATGGAACACTTTGTATATTAATCCTTTGTTAGAGGGAGAATTAAAAATAAATATTTCGTCGGTTTACAAGCAAAACACACTAAGTCCAATTAATATTGTCAAGGTGTATGTGGCGCTAAACTGTATTACTGGTTGCCTACTTTACCGCAACGTGTCAAGAAAAATGGCGCATTCGCCAGAAAATAAAAGAATATTACAAAATTCTGTAAAACGTTCCAGAAACACTCGCCAGAGAGTATATAAAGTTCGCGCTTGGCTGTTGGACCAGTTTTTGAAGTTTGAATATACCGCGTTTGGAAATTGTGAATTAATTGGCGAAGGTGCCAGAGTTAGAGTAATAGTAGTTGCATAAATTGTTTTTTTTAAATAGTATAAATTGTGTGTACAGAGTGAGAGAAAAATAAATTCGTTAAGTATTTTATCGTGAGTTTAAATTAGTGGACCCACGGAGTTCGTAACAAATGGTGTTAGAAGTGGGATTTAAGTGGATTTTGAAGATTATTGGGCGATTTTATGGAGAATATGAGAAGAGAAAAGGCAGAAGAACAAGAGAGGCTGCGAAAAGAGAAAGCAGAAGAACAAGAAAAACTACGTAAAGATAAGGAGGAGGAAAAATTACGACAACAAGAAAAACAAGAAGAACAGGACCGGCTTGAGAAAATTCTGGAAGGCTTAGAGGCGCGTCATCAGAAAGAAAGACAAGAGGAATAGGACCGGATCGAGAAAATTTTACAAGGGTTTGAAGTGTGTCGACAAGAAGAAAAACTTGAAGAGCAGGACCGTATTAAGAAAAGTCTCGAAAAAATTAAAAAAAAGCAACAAGCAATGTTGGAAGTACGTTGCCAGGAACAGCAGAACCACTTCCAAGAAGCCGTAGATCTGGAGGAGCGCCTTCAGCAGAAGCTAGAAAGGTTGGAGATGGACCTACAGAAGACGATGGTACAAGTAAGGACACCTGGCGTTCCGAAGACTGCGAACCTTAAGGCCCCGACCTACGATGGACAATCGACATGGACGATGTACCACCGCCAGTTTGCAGCAGCGGCTGCTGCCAACGGATGGACCGACCAGGAGAAAGCAGCTGCACTTGTCATCGCGCTGCGTGGCCCTGCCCTGGAACTGCTGCAAACTATTCCTGCAGCCCAACAGCAGGAGTACGAAACCTTGGTTGCTGCATTGGACCGAAGATATGGCGACCAACATCCACGTCAACTTTACCAGGCCGAGATCAAGACACGCCTGCAGAGGTCCGGAGAGAGTCTGCAGGAATTCGAAGCTTACGTCGGCTGGTACACCTGGCATATCCAGAAGACTTTGTCAAATCGATTGTAAGCACTGCTGTAAAACGGAACAACGTGAATGCAACGTGAAGTTTTAAGCTTGGAGCTGATGAACAGTGGACGACGACACAGTTGAGGAAAGACCAAATGGAAGATCCAGACATCGGAGCAATACTACGGTTCAAGGAAGGTAACGGCGAGAGACCACCGTGGCAGGATATTGCGGACAGAGGGCTCGTTTTCAAAGCTCTCTGGGCTCAGTGGAATTCACTGGTTATTGAGAATGGATTGTTAAAGCGCACGTGGGAAAGTGAGTTTAAATTAGTGGACCCACGGAATTCGTTATTTATATCATTTGACTAGATTTCTTCCAGAATATAGATCTATATCCAGGAAAAATCTACTATACCTTCTAAGAATTATTAGCTTAATTTTTATATTACTTTCATATTCATTAAGTCCATAATGGCGCTATATTAGTTCATTAAAAATTGCATTAAAAGTGTATTCGTTTTTTGACTTAGTGTGTTTTGCTTGTAAACCGACGATTTCTTGTATTCAAAGTATTTCAAAGTCTGTATCTTGTGTCTATATCAGTCTTATATTTTCGGTGAAAGAACCATATACAGGGTGTCCCAGAAATAAGTGCAAATGTTTTAACTGGTAGTATAGTTTAACCCCAGAAACACGCCTATGAGGTTTTTTTGCGAAAAAAAAATGTTGAAAATTTAAAATTTTTCTTGACATTTTCCGGGAAATTTGAAAAAACATTTCAGTGCCACTTGTTTATTCACCTGAGATTTCCCTACGGTGTATCTAAACCTTGCAGTGTTGCAACCTCATATGTTATCCACATTCTACATAGTTCGGCGGAACATCTACATTTATAAATTCATAGACAAATTTCTACTCAAAAAATTAGGAATGTTAAATTTAATCATTTATCAGTGCTTATTATTAATAATTATAGAAAAAAAAACACATTAATTATTTTTAGTACTTACCCTTTCAATGAAAACTTAACAAAAACCACCGAAAATTAACTAAAACATTACGTTTATGACGTTTACGAAAATCTTTGTTATGCTGCAAAATAACTTTATTTTGGAAAAAATTTAATAAAATGATTCATATTATTCACAATCAGGTCACAAAAAGAAATTCCTAAAATGCTTATCGTAATTTAGAATTCAATTCAAGAAATTTAGAAAACATCCCAACGAATAATCGGTTCATTTTTGTTTTGTTTGTTTTCTTTCATGTTTCTCTGTTTTATTTGAACCACTGTTTTACAAAACACTTTGAAAAGCACACATTACTTTGAATACCTTTCTGAATGAATAAATGTTGAGAATTACTGTCTCTTACCGCCACTTTCCGAACTACTTTCAATCTTAGAAAATACATGTTTCACTCAACAATTTTAAATACGTATTTTGTTTTTTCGCTATTTTTTCTATGTATTTCAACAATTCCATCGACAGCGCAACCGTCGCGTCGGCCGTCGGCCAAGAGAGCGGCGCATCACTGGTAACTGCTCCTTTGTCGCGCCGCCGTGTCGAGCTTGCGTCATGCGAGGTTGCCGTAGTTTCAACAATTTCAAATTCAAGACACTCGAAGCAATCAAATTCTTATTAAATTTTAAAAATAAAACAGAAAAACATGAAAGAAAACAAACACAACACAAATGAATTGGTTATTGATAAGGTCACAAAAAAGAAATTTCTAAAATGTTTATCGTAATTCAGAATTCAATACATCGAAAACAGCCCGACGAATAATCAATTCATTTTTGTTTTGTTTATTTCCTTTCATGTTTCTCTGTTTTATTTTTAAAATTTAATACGAATTTGATTGCTTCGAATGTCTTGAATTTGAAATTGTTGTAACTACGGCAACGTTGCTTAACATCGTCGTCTGACGCAAGCCCACCACGACGGCGCGGCGACCGGCGATTCAAAGGATCAGTTCACACGCGGCAGTTCTTGGTTGATGGTTAGGCTGTCGATGGAATTGTCGAAATACATCAAAAAAATAGAGAAAAAACAAAATACGTTGTCAATAATTGTTGAGTGAAACATAAAATACATGTTTCACAGATTGAAAGTAGTTCGTAAAGTGGCGATAAGAGACAATAATTCTCAACATTTATTCATTCAGAAAGGTATTCAAAGTAATGTGTGCTTTTCAAAGTGTTTTGTAAAACAGTGGTTCAAATTGTGATGAGGCCTATATGAAAATAATGTGTTAAAAATGGGGACTGTTATTTTAGTAGTTATTATAATAGCATGTACAAGTAAAGCAGCACAGTGAAGTGTATTTTAGTTAAGTGTATATCGAAAAAGAGAACTGTCACAGTTACATCGATCTGTCATAAGTATCTTTTTTAATGTTGGGTAAGTTTTTTAATTTAACTTTTTTACCACATTTTTTTAACGCATTATTAAACATTTAACTTTTTATTTATTTTATGTAATAATATCACAATCTTAAAAATGTAATGCATCTCTGCAAACTCCTCAGGTGTGTTGTGATTTTATGACTTACTTTTAACATATACTTTCTTGTCCCTATGGCAACACAGTGCGTCGAATTAACTGAAATCCGGACTTGATCCGGGTATTTGGATGTAGTTGGCGATATCTGCCGGCGGTTCTCAAAATGTTGCGATTATTTTTTTTAAATTTTCAAAGTTAAATAACTCGGTTATTTTCAATTTAATTTAAAAATGGTAAAGAGAAAATATGTTTATTTTGATCAGATCTACCACCCCTTAAAATATCTGCACTCATTTCTGGGACACGCTGTATAATAACAACGCGAATATTTGCGAAATTCATAAAAAAATTTGAAATACTTTAAATACAAAAATATTTCTTTTTAATTATCTATCTAACAAAGGAATAACATACAGGGTGTTCCATTTAACGAAGGAAAACTATTTTATATTTTAGAAAAAAAGAAATGTCAAGTTGTTGCATCTATTTCCTTATTTCCTGACATTGTCATTCGTTTTGACACTTTATAGTTTTGTATTACGAGTTTTTGGTTTAAATAAATGGCGTTGTGATACTTTTACTATCAGACCTTGCAGTCGACCAATGTTCTTTTTAGAACCTCTTTTAGTTTTAGTGCGAAGTGTACAAGATTAATAGCCGTAAAAAACTCATCGCAACTTTATTAGAATATTTTGAACGGAAAAGCGGTAGTAATGGCCCTTTATGTCCCTTAAGTGCTGTTAAGAAGGCGACTTTGTTGATGTAAATAATAACTGTTTATATATTTATAATTAATTTATTTTTGTTTCCTAAAACATTTTGATTAAAATAAAATATACAGGTTGTTAATTTGAAGTAACAAAAGAACATGGACGTTATCACACAATATCTCTTGCACACTCCGAAACGGGGTACGCATGGATGCCCGCTGAAATAACAGTTTTGCAACTGACAGCGTTGAAAAATGGACATTAAATCGTTTAATTTTCTTCCCTCGCATATATACAGGGTGGCGCACCTCATTCACCTCGGTTGATTATACGAAAACGGAAAGATGTAGAAACAAAATATTTTATGGGTATATGTGGGGAGGCAATGTGCACAATTTAAAATTATTTTTAATAAAATTATTTTATACAGGGTGTTTCAGAACTAAGATCCATACCAAAGTTATATTTTTTCTTATGGAACACCAGGTATTTTATTTCATTTTTGGATTCTTGGGCCCAAAAAAAGGCAGTTATTTTAAGGGTTAAATATGTTTAAAATCTTGGTTTTTGAGATATTTAAAGATATTTAAATTTGCATGCTACTATAGAATAGATTATTAACACCCTGAACTAATACTTTTCAGAATTAATTCTTGTGCTGAGTTTAAAGGTAAAGAAATAAACTTTACCGGAAAATGTTAATATTTCCTTAAATTTATGCAGGGGTATCAAAAATTGCTGATCTATTTTAAGGATTTATTTTATATAAAAACTTCGTTATTTCAAAGGCAACACACTGTATTTTTTAAAATAATCCGAAGCAGATCCAAATGCTCTTTCAAACTATATTAGGGTTTCCTATACCTATCTAGCTCAGATTTTGAATAAAAAGTGATTTTTAAATAAAATTGCAATTAAGATGGCTGCTGTCACCATGGCAATTTTCTAGTGACAGTTAGTAACTATTTTCAAAGTCGACATTAATTTATGGACATTATTATTTATAATTTATAACAGTTTATCTACAATAGTTTACCTACCTAATTAAATCAGCAGTTTTTGATACCCCTGTATAAATTTAAGAAAGTAATAACACTTTCCAGTAAAGTTTATTTCTTCATGAAAGAGTATTTGAATCTGCTTCGATTTATTATAAAAAATACAGGGTGTTGTATTTGAAATAACGAAGTTTTTATGTAAAATAAATCCTTAAATTAAATCAGCAGTTTTTGATACCCCTGTATAAATTTAAGAAAGTAATAACAGTTTCCAGTAAAGTTTATGTCTTTACCTTTAAACTCAGCACAAGAATTAATTCTGAAAAGTAATGTACACCCCGGTGTTAATAATTTATTCTATAGTAGCATGCAAATTTAAATATCTTTAAATATCTCAAAAACCAAAGATTTTAAACATATTTGACCCTTATAATAAATACCTTTTTTTGGGCCCACAAATCCAAAAATAAAATAAAATACCGAGTGCTCCATAAGAAAAAATATAACTTTGGTATGGATCTTAGTTCTGAAACACCCTGTATATTTCAAAATAATTTTAAATTGTGCACATTGCCTCCCCACATATCCCCATAAAATATTTTGTTTCTACATCTTTCCGTTGTCGGATAATCAACCGAGTCGAATGAGGTGCGCCACCCTGTATAGTTTCAGACTCATTCAACGAAAAACAAAATGGGTTCGCTTAAAATACACAAAATTTAATCTACGAAAATAATTTTAAATGTAAAATTTCTTTGGTGGGCCAATTAAATGTCACTCAAAAATAAATTAGTGTCAAAAACATACTAATGGAAAAAGTGAAACTTTGTAAAAGAATATCGTTTAAGCAACATTGTAAAGGTCCGTCTACACATAAGGTTTTACCGCACGTCTTATTATAATCAGTAAAAACGTATCAAGTAAAAAGATATGTGTAGACGAGAAACAAACGTTTTACTCGAGCTGAATTAAGACGGTCTAGAGAACTAGGATCTTTCAGTTTTACACCAAAACTGTCATCAGTTATCAGTGCCGTTCTAATTTTATTTAAAAAGTGTAAAACTATGATGTAGGGTAGACGTGGGGTAGACTCAATAATTTGCTGTTTTATTTTACGTTGTGAATAAATGTGGGTAGTTATTAAAATTGTTATAAAAATATATAATTCTAATAAAAATCGATAAGTTTAGGTTTACTACACGTATGTGTATTATATAGTAACTTACTTTAGCCAAAAGTTATTCCATTATTTCACTCGATTTTTGACCGAGATCTACCGCACGCTACACAACCAACTATTTTACAGTCTTTTTCGATGAATCGGAATAGTGTCACTGTTAATAATTTAAGTTCTGCAACAATTTTCATCTATAGATTTACTACCTTTATACAACTATCAGTAGTAGAATAAATAATAAATAACATAAAATAAGCTCAGTACAGACTGACAAATTCACAAAATTTGAAATCAAATTCAAAAGTGTCAAATTAATCGTCAAACAGAACTGTCAAGGATCCCCACTCTAGAGTCCTTTTTCCGCCCACCATGCACGAATACATTATAGATAGCATTATACTCCTTTAATCTATTTATTCAAAGTATTAGAATTATACACGACTTTTTTGACACCCTGTGTATAAAATATGATCTTTGAAAGACTAAAGTGTATAAAGTCAAATAATTTTATATGCGATCTTATAGCAATCTCCATTTCATAGCCATCGCCGACACCGTTTTTTTTCGATCATAATGTTATACATCTATACCATTTATGTCGTTATTTTGTAATAATTGAATTATGTTGTATACTTCTTCCAGATATTAGTTTTAAGTTCTAAATAATGTTAGTCTTGTTCTTTTGTAAATAAATTTGTAAATAATCTGCAAGGAATCTAAGGAAAAACGTAACCGTATTTAAATATTTTTTATTGTTTATTATGGCTAGTCTAAGTCAAATATTTTCAGGGTTGGTAGATCTCGATAAAAGAAACATATTTTCTCTTTACCGTTTTTCAAATAAATCCAAAATAACCGAGTTATTTTACTTTGAAATTTCCAAAAAAATAATTTTTTGTTAAAATTTTGAGAACCACTGGATTTTTTCTGGATTTTCTTTCTTGTAAAGTTAATTTACTACCTATCTTGCCATATTTTCAAGAAATTAGGTTTTTTAACTGACAACTAAAAAAATTCTAAAAAAATTGTTAAAAAAATATATATTAAAAAAAAGAATACGCTAGAGAGAAGAGAGAGAAAATATTTAATAAAAAAATAATATTAATGGATAAATCAGAAGTTAAATATTTATTAAAAAGAATGAGATGACTTCAATCTAAAAGTTATATTTTATTTACTAATACTTTTACACCTCAAGCAGGTCGATGCCCATCGGTAGCTCTACGGAGAGTAGGGGGGGTTATATGAACTAAAAGAAAAACATAAATAAGCGCCACCCACTTTAAGACCCTCGGAGTAAAAGTGCTGTTCTTAAACTTGTAACGTTTTCAGTTCGTTGCATGTCTTTTTTATACATAATATATGATGTGTGGCCTATCATCACCGGATTCCCTCTCGTTCAGGCCGGATAGTTTATTTGACGCGTAATTTTTACGTTCCCTAGTCGCCAACCCTGTTATCGTTCGACACAACCCTGTTATCGCTCTGAGGAGGCGCTGTCAACATCGCTTCTGTCAACTCTCTCCGTGCTTAACCTCACTTTGTTTTGACGCTCTGTTGTATCCCAGCTTTTAGAAATGGTGATTATTTCAATCTTGCTGTATAATCTGAATCAGCTGCTATTTCGAGGCTACAGGTAAAGATAGTTATTACCTTTTATAGATTCGATATTATTATTGAATATTTTTAGGGTAGAGTTACGGATGTCCCAACTTGTATTTGTATTTTGCTGGCACGTTGGCGCCTTTTCTTTTGTCCTCCAGAATGTCACATGGAAGAAAGGACATGTTGTTTATTATTTATTGAGCCCTCGGAAGTATTTCGAGGTAGGTTTATTTTGTTTATTAGACATTGTTTGGTTTTAAACAAGAGTTTCATATTTTTAGGGTCCAAGGTACGGACTGTGTCCAAGGTACAAACTAAAGTGGGAAATACTAAGCTAAACTAAATAAAACAATAGAATCAGTTGACTCATTTAATTACGAAATGTTCCTCAATATTACTTAATAAATGTTAAGCAGTGTGGCTCGGCAAATAAGATTAAATGGCTATCCAGAACTCAAATGTAAATCAAATTAAACTCTTCCGAGAACTATTCATAAATATGATTATTACCAGATTATCTGCTTAATTATAGCAACTCTAAATATATCCAAAATCGAAGACAATCTATACAAAAAAATATTCTGCAATACAAAACGAAATTTCAAAGTTACAATTTACAGTAGTAAGTTAAAGTGATCTTCATAGAATGTCATAAATAACTTGAAGATAATAAAGCTAAAACACTAATAAAGAGACTGTCAAAACCCACAAATGAGGTTGTTCATCAAATACTATATTGTATTTTAAACTGTAAGTCAGTTCTAAGGACTATTGAAAAATATGAGTCAAATTAGATTGCCTTAAAAACCATACTATTTAACCTTATAAAGAGTATTATCCAAATATATAAATTATTCATGCCTAAATTAACATTGAATGTGTCTGTTAATAAACACATAAACAATGGATTTGAAATCAATGAGAATAACAAGCATCAAAGTCTCTTTGGTTATAAATAAGCATTATTAAAACAAACATCATTTTCAATTTAAAATTATTTTAAACAATCAGTAGTCCTTCATCGAACCCAAAACTTACAATTTGTAAAAATCTCATCGTTTAGCTACAATACTCCGTGTCGTATGTGGTGAACAACCCTGTATAGACCTCTCAAAAGCGTCTTAAATTAATGAACGTTCTCATGGTACCTACTAGTAAGTTTACATGTATGAGCCGCAATTCAAGTAAAGTATATTTAAATCTATAGTCTCGACATATCTGTCAAATATCAAATATTAAGAAAAAACTATATATATAGTCAAATTCAACTATATATGACTACTATAGGTATATGTCTTTGCAACTAAAAAAATATAGTTACAGTTTGAAAATATAAAAAAAGAAAAGGTACTTATCCATCTTATCAGACCATTCCAGGAGACGTCTTCTCTGACCGCATGACCACAGCACCGATAAGATTGATGCCTACAAAACTGGAAACTACCAAACTAACCTCAAACGCAAATACCAAATGTAAACATCTCGCTACTGGATTAAAAATAAGAAATTATTTACGACTATTTAGACTCGGTGTAATCCCAGGAGATGAATACATTGGTAAGTAGTCCGCTTAAAAGTATGTGTTTTATAATGCCTAACCGATATATTTGCTTTTAGCTACTGATTCTCAGCATTACTGTCTTAGATGTAACGGCAATCGATGAAATCAAAGTCAAGTTGAGCTGCAATTAAAATTAAACGGTGCGGTAACCCAGAAGAACCCAACAATTTGAACACATTTAAAGGGACAACAGCAAGCTAAGAAGAGATACTCAAAATTAACTCTTCAAAACAAATGTTATTGTGTTGTGAAAAGACAATCAGTGAAAGAATGTAAAGTTTGTTTATAAATATTCAATTGCTTTGTTAAATTGTAAATATAAATTTAGAGCAATAAATCAAATTTGAACACAGCGAAATTTTATTGGGTTATTTATTTTGTTGTTTAACATAAATGGCGAATGCGCTAGACTATAAACAATTATTACAGAGTTCTGTAAGCCATGCAATTTAGTTCCATTTAAATATATAATATATACTAGAAGGCCATACATTCCATATCAGGAAAATAAAACCCGTAACAAAATTTTCAAAAAATTCCGAATTTTCAAAAAAAAAATTTCGCGAAAAAACCTCGTGATCGTGTTTCTGGGGTCGAAATATACTACCCCTAAAAATATTTGCACTACTAGCAATGTTTGCACAGTAGATGCATACATTACTAGATGTGTCTAGTAAAAATCACCCTGTATAAAAATCTAAAAATTATTTTTACCAGATTATCTTTACAAGAGAAAAAAATATTGACAAAAATGTTTTGAAAGTGCATTTTTCATAAAATATGTCTTGTTCTAAAATGGTAAATCCCGTTCATACTTTTCCAATAAAACCTTGAAAATATGATTCTAAAGTCCTAAAAATCAAAAGGCCTTTAAAAAATTCTATGGAAATAGTATTTCGATTTTATTCTTTGATAGATGGCTATTATTAATTTTGATTAACGGCATATTTTTTGCTGTTGATTAAGTATCACCCTTTCCGTAGCACTGAACTAAATAAATGTTGTGTTTCTTTAACATTTTAAAATAGTATAGACGTTAATTAAAATTCATCAAAATTTTCATTTATTAATTAAAAAAATCATAGAATAAAGCCGAAATTATATTACCATAGAAAGGCGTTTTGATTTTTAGGACTATAGAGGAAAATTGAACTATATTTTTATGTTTTTTTTTAATTTTCTCTAAAACGATATGGAAATTTGAAAGAAGTATAAGTCGGATTAACCATTTTAGAAGCAAACATTTTTATGAATAATGTATTTTTCTGCAAATGTAAAATAATATAAAGTTTTTCCTCTTGTAAAGACAATCTGGGGAGTGGGGACATACTGTATACAATAAACAATATACAATAAGTCACCTACGTAGATAAGAAATGATTAATGTTGCAACATTTTGTTTTAGAACACATATGGCATTTTAAAATCAACATTTATTCGAGTTCGAAATTATTTAACGATAGTCGAACTAAGGATGTTGATAAATGGTTAATAAAACGTTTTATTACTTCCACCACGTCCTTTTAGAAAAAAAATCTATTTACATAAAATAATATAAAAAACCAGTTTCTTTCTAGATAGAATTCCTGGTTTTATTGCACTGCCGTACAATATTATAACTTGGATGGAAGAATTACTAAATTATGGGTTATCAACACCAGAACTGGTTATTGTGCTATTTTGCATTAAACTACATGGTATTGTATCTAACAAGGCTAAAACTACACGTTTGAAATAGATCTAATTTAACTGAAAAATACCCATTTTTTATGAATAATAATAAT
The DNA here is from genome assembly GCF_002938485.1 of Sitophilus oryzae. Classification (NCBI taxonomy): domain Eukaryota; kingdom Metazoa; phylum Arthropoda; class Insecta; order Coleoptera; family Curculionidae; genus Sitophilus; species Sitophilus oryzae. The sequence goes on along the minus strand of NW_022147434.1, from coordinate 7,325,131 downwards.
TATACAGGGTGGTCCGAATTGTATTCCGGGAACTTTAGCAACATATTCTGCAGATAAAAATAAGTAAAAAAGTTCGTATAAATGTATGTCGTAAAATGCTTAGTTTTGGAAATACAGGGTGTAGAAGTTTCATTTTTATTTCGATTTTTTCCAAATAATTTATGAAGTATCGTCAATATTTGGATGAAAATTGGTGCCTGGGAGTTTTTTGATATGAGAAATTTGATTTTGATGTCAATATGACTCTTACTTGTAGAGGGCGCCTCCTACATATTTTTTAACTGGTTTGAAGAGTAATAACTTTTCGTCCGTACCTGTATAAAACTACTGAGTAAAAAAATATAAATTTACGAAGTTTTTTACGTAAAAATTGTTTCTTGAGTTGCTACGAGTAATGGTTCTCGAAATATTTGGAATCGAAATTATCAAAACCTATCATAATTGACATAAATTAAACATATCGAATAAATAGTTATTACACTGAAATCATAAATTTGAAATGTTTTTGTGCCAAAAGTTCAACAGAAACTGTTTCATCATCATTTTTTTGCAGAGAAGTTTATGATTAATTTAAAAAAATAAAAATTTCCCATATGTATTATTTCAGTCAAGTAACTATCTACAAAGAGTTTATTTTTTTGTCACTAATGACATGTATTGACTACTTTCATTCTAAATATATCTTGAAAACGGTTGCTCGTAGCGATTTTCACCAAGAGACATTTTTTACATAAAAAATCATGTAAATGTATATTTTTTCACTCCATAGTTTTTACAGGTATGGACGAAAAGTTATTACTCTTCAAAACAGTTAAAACACATGTAGGTGGCGCCCTCTACAAGTAAGAGACATATTGACATCAAAATCAAATTTCTCATGTCAAAAAACTTCCACACACCAATTTTCATTCAAATATTGACGTTACCTCATACATTATTTGGAAAAAATCGAAATAAAAATGAAACTTCTACATCCTGTATCTCCAAAACTAAGTATTCTATAACATAAATTTACATGAACTTTTTTAATTATAGTTATCTGCAGAATGTGCTGCCAAAGTTTCCGGAATACAGTTCGGACCACCCTGTATAGAGATTTTTTTACCCCCCGGGATAAGAACCTAAAATCCCAAAATCCCGGAATTGACTATCAGAATGATAAATTTTAATCTAAAGTAATACTTAATAAAAATGCAGCTACATATATATCAAAAAGAAAATGAGAAAAAAGCTTTATTAAAATAGACAAAACAAAGTAAAATTCATATTTAGTAAGTAAAACCATACCTCAAAAACATACCTCTCTTGCAAAAAGAATTGGTCTTTTTGCAAAAAAAAATGAAATATAGCAAAGACGGAAATATAAAGTAGAAAGTAATAAAACGAAAATAAGAAAAGGACTATTAAAATAGACAAAACAAAGTAACATTCATATTTAGTAATCAAAAAAATACGATTCTTGTTGCAAAAAAATAAAATATATTATTATACCTACATTCTGAATAGATATTTCATATGTCAACATTTGAAATTTTCAATTAAAAATAAATAACATTTTAAATTTCAATCTATATGTATAGAGTGTCATGGCTGGTGTTTAGTTAAAACTATTCATTATATTATTAATAAAGAAGCTTTGGAAAAATAGATTTGATAGTGTTCCGGGCCTTTTTTAATTATAACGCCATTTTTTCAAATGGAACGAGGATGGCTCATTAGCATACCTATTCTAACTAATCAAATCTGTTTTTTTTATCTGAAAAAAAATTATAGGGGTGAGCCACGTTTAAAACAATTTTGTGGCATTAATGCATTTTGTTTTTAAATTTCTGTACTATTTATATGTTATTCAAAAAAAAGTGAACTAGAGTAGGGTTCATAAAAATACACAGGTTACAAATTAGTTCTTAAAAAACTGTTTTTTTTTAAATCGAAAATTAAAAACTAGTTCTCTGTAAAAATAAAATACACTGCATAACATTTTAAATTATTCTCAATTATTGTTACTTCATCTATTACTTCGTTAGCAGTTTCATTACTCAAGTGGTAAAATTTCACACATCTATACTAATTACCAATTTGAAAATGGCCACATGACCGAACTCAAAGTGCGAATTAAAAAGTACAAATTCAATGTCACGCAGATTCTATTTAAAAAGAGCAATTAAACGAAAGATTTTTGAGATGGTATGTATTGTATCGCCTAAAAATTACATATTTACATAGTTATGAAATGCAGAATTAAATAGACTAATATCACTTTGGACGTTACGGTAGCCATACACATACAGTTTTTCCTGAAGGCAAAACTGCACAGTCCAAGCCTTAAGAGTCTATTACGCTGTAATGTTCGGGTTGCTCTCAGGGGTCGGGTAAAGCGGGTGTGTGGCCGAAGGAAATATATGAATCATCTAGTTTCAAAAGCGGCCATCTCCTTCCAAGCAAATTTCGCAGGAGAGAGGAAAAACTGTTGTGGGAAATCTAGTGGGCCCATCAGTAGTTAAGTTTGTTAAAATAGTTTGTTAGGTGAATTTAACAAATTGTTTCAACAAATAAACAACTGGTTTTGTGTTTTAATAAAGAAAAAATAAATTAAATAGTGGATATGGCCGAATTTGAAACTAACCCAAGGAGATGGCCGGTTTTGAAACTAGACGTTTCATATATTATATTTTAGAAATCTGCCAAAGGCTTAGCTCGATCCTGTCGTGTTAGCCACACCCAAAATTCCAAACACACGCGCTTTGATTAAGGCTTGATTAAGGTTTGCAGAGCTTCAGCATTTGCCATAAAATAGCTAGCAATTTGTTACAAAACCATAAAAACTATATATCACTGTAATCGGAAAATTTCAATTTATTTCCGTATTGTAACGGAATTTTAAATTATGTCTTTATTTTCGAGAAAATTTAGTCCAATCATTTGTTGATGTTTGACCATCAAAATCTTAAAAATAATGAAGTTATCTAAAAATGTGCTATGATACGGATATAGCATTTCAAATTTATTATTTCAGTCCAATAACTATTTACAATTAACCTGTTTAATTTTTGTCAGCGATGTTATGTATTGATTATTTGGATTCCAAAAATATCTTAAGAACGGTTGCCAGTTGCCAGTAGCAATTTTCTAAGAAACTTTTTTTACGTAAAAAAAAACGACAGAAATATACAGGGTCCGGCAATAGTGCGTCGTGCATCTGTAGCTCCTAAAATAAAAAACTTGAGAATTTTGTTTAAATGCAAACCTGTATTAGTATGTATTTCAGGAAAATGTTTTAACTTCTATAAGGTGGCTCAAGTCATATGAAAAAACATCCATGTCAGACACCAATTTTCACCACATATTGAATTCACAAATTATTTGGAAGAAAACGAATTAAAAATGAAATTTCCACATCCTGTACAAGGTGGTCGAAATTGGTCTGTTTTAATAGAGAAAACCTATTTCCTAACCAGATAGAGCAAAACCGACATAGATGTCATGGGCTCGATTTCTGAGAAACGTTTAATGGCGTAAACCGCCTGTTGATATTTTCACTGCCAACTGAGATACGGGGTCTTTTTGATTTTTTTACCATTGTGAAAATTGCCCATAACTTTTTTATTTCGCGGAATAATAAAATTCTGTAAAAACGTTCTTAAGGCACTTTTTTAAGCACAATCCAGTGGCGTAGTCAGCTTTTTTCTATGTTTGCTCTTTTTGTCTGAAATAATAAAAAAATATAATTTTTTAAATGGAAATCATAGTTGGCTATGAACTTAAAAAAATTATGGCGTTTAACCCTTTCCAACGATATAAAGTTATGTGTATCTATTTCTAAGAATGAGAGAAATATTAAGGTTTTTTATCTTTATATCGAAGCGGGCTATGATTTTGTGTTGACCTATTTGCCGAATTATTATTTATCACTATATTGTAATTAATAATATTATTTGATATTTTATATTATTATTTATCATACATCAACACAATTTAATATTTTATATTATTATTTATCATACAGGGTGAGTTTCCTACGATGTTCTCTATGGGTATCTCGGTAACTACTGGAGATAGAGAGTCGGTTAAATGGGGAAAGAATTGCAGTTTTGTGGGGTCATAAATATGCACCTTTCAGATTTTTTAAAAAGTTCATGGTTTACTAGATATTTCGAAAAAAACAAATTTCGGCTATTTTAAAAATTGTCCGTAATTCCATTATAAGCTATTTTGGACAAAAAGTTTTCAGATATAAAAGTTGTAGATAATCACATCCTTAATGAGACTGTGCCCTCCGTTTTCTTCTAATGCTTGTCATTTTTGACATATGACAAAAACATATGTTTTTTTAAATAGAAACTATAGTTGGCCATGACTTCATAAAAAGCGCCATTTTTTAAGCTTTTCAGCGATATAAGCTATAATATGTTTTCTTCGAAAAATTACTGAGTTATAGCCAATTCTTATCATTTTTAAACAATTTCACTTAGTTAGCCATGGAAACAAGTTCAATCGTCGTTGCTCTCAAAAATGTGAAGCTGTCATATCCAAACTTTGTAAATTAAAATAAGCAAAAATTGTAAATATGAATTTTTGTATTGTAATTGTAATTTTTTTATTGGTGAAGGGTTGTGTGGTACCCCGAGGAAATTCCACCCAGTGCCTAGAAGGCTATGCAACACAACATTATTTAATGGCGCAGTACCCTCTACTTATCTAATCATTTATTACATTTAATTAACATAACATTAATTTTTGTGTTAAAGGTCAATTAAATTAGATTGAATTTCAATTTAACAACAGTTTCCCGAATTTGCAAGTGCAATGATGCAATGCATTCAGTTTATCGTATATTCGCACTGACGTGGAATAGTGCCAGTAAACCGAAAATTATTCATAATTTGATTTGGGGCCATGTGTTTAAAGTTCAAACTGGCAACATATCAGAATGCACATTTTTTTAGTGTCAAACGATCCTAATTGTGCCAAGTTATTTTTTTCGATAACTAAAAGGCAAAAGTAAAAGTTAAATTATAGAATTTGAATTGCGCAAAATGTTGCTCAAAAATCATCATTTTTTATTTTCTTTGGCTATGTTTAGTGTTTTAATAACGATTTTTAAAAATACCGTTTTTTTAATATTCGATTTAAAAATATCAATCCTAAGATTCCAAAATCGTGTATTGTACGAGTACTTACTTGAAAAATTCATATTGAGGATTTCCTGTAAGATGTTACCAAAAATATATTCTCGGTATCTTCCCCTAACACATAAGTTCTTATTAAAAATGCAGTTAATATGAATTTTCCGAATAAGTGTAAACGTTGGTTTTAAGATTTTTTCGTCATACTATATTGTTATATTATTATAACATAAGCAAATCAGAATGGAAAAGATGCATATAACGTCCGCCGGACGTTATCATAACGGCCGGCGGCCGTTAAGTTTCTAAGGTAATCGTAACGTCTGTCACCTGCAACAATGACTATTTATTGTCAGTTGGACTTTTCAAAAATTGGGAAAATAGACCATAGCGAGATGTCGCGAGAAATTCCGTTGGAAATACAGGAGGAAGCGGCTGCGGCTACTCAAAATTATACTTCCGACTATAACCAGAGAGAGATATCAGCAGGAATATGACAATTTTTTGAAGTGGCGGCAGGATAGAAGTATAAACAGCGTAAATGAAGCGGTATTGCTGGCTTATGCTAAAAGAATGTCTGAAATGTATTCTCCTACATCACTGTGGACAAAGATATCCATGCTGAAGCTTGCGTTGAGAGTATATGAAAACATCGACATATCAAGGTAAAAAGCCATTATATTCTTCGATATTTAATCATACTCATCTAAATTATATTTGTTCATAGATTTGGTAAACTGTTCATGTTTCTGAGGCGCAAAAACGAAGGTTATTCACCAAAAAGCCAAAGTTCTGTCGGAGAATGACATAAATAATTTTCTACTGGATGCCGATGATTACACCTGGTTACTCGAAAAATTGTATTGGTGCTTGGTATTCTTGGAGCTTGTAGGCGCAGCGAGCTTTGGTCACTCACAGTTGATGATTTCGAAGATTCGGAGAAAAATATTCTTGTCTCATTAAGAAATACTAAAATAAGAAAGATAGGAAATTTCTTATTCCAAAAACGGGCCTTCCGTTTGATGCCTATGGTTTATACAAAAATACATCAACCTGCGTCCTCGTAACTTTGACAATCCAAAATTTTTCATTGGTTACAAGAAAGGCAAGTGTGTTAAGCAAATCGTCGGTATACATACCATCGGGAGCGTACCGCAGAAAATTGCAAAAATTTTTGAACTTGGAGAATCCAGAACGTTATACAGGGCATTCATTTCGTAGATCATCAGCAACCATGCTCGCCGAAAATGGTGGTGATTTACTATCGCTAAAGGAGCTAGGAGGATGGGAGTCTTCAACAGTGGCAGAAACTTACATAGAAAAATCAGTTTCCAAAAGAATGAAAATAACAAATCAACTTTTTCATGATAGCTCCAAAAATAATGTGTCTTTAGTGGATACAAATATTTGCCATTCTTCAGTAGCATCATCTTCTTCTATAAAATCTGTAAATCCCTGGGAAGGATTACAGATTTCTAAAATTTCAACAAAGTGCACTTTTAATTTCCATGTTCATTATCATGAAAAATGAATTTTAGTATAAGACATTATGTATTTTTTATCCTTACTTGTGTTATTGTTCAATAAAATTTGTTATTAAATAGTAGTGTTTATTGCTCTAAAAAATCTGCAGTATGACGAAAAATCTAGAACGCAACACGGCCGATAACAAATAACGGCCTTGGCTGCTTATGATCCTCGGCTATCGCCTCGGATCACAAACTTCAGCCCGGCCGTTATTTGTTGTTTATCGGCCTTATTACGTTAATAACTATAAAACTCTCTCTTAAAATCCGCAATAAAAACATCAGGGTAGTACCGTTGATTTTTGTTTTTGAAGAAATAAGAATAAGTGCAACCTTATAGACGATTTCGTGGCACAAAACATGTCGAATGTAGCTAGTGTTACGACAGCCTGTCCGAGAATTCCTAGATTTAGTCTAGCTTTGCGCCGCTGCGCGCTGATCGTCGCTTACAGCGCAGCGGATAAAGAGTACTGTACCGTAGTTCTGCTTTCACTCGACAGAGTGAGTGGTTGCCGGATAGTGTTGCCAGACCTAATGATTAATCCGTAGATTTACGGATATTGTGTACATTACGTTAATAATACGCGGATTTTCTATAATTAAACCATTTAATATAATATTATACATTATACGATTAAACAAAGAAAGGCGTCAGAGTTGGCTTGGAAATGAAGATCGCTGTTAATTCATATGTATAATAGTATGGTAAATGTCAATAATCGTCATTTACAAGCCAACTAAACGACTTATTTCGATCATTCGACATATTCACTACCTATAAAAAAATGTTTTTGTTGTTTATTCTATGTTTAACACGAATAAATTTTTAATACATAAACGCAGATTTTTCAAACAAATAAGTTTTCGTCAAACGTATTAGACATATTACATGCATATTACACATTTTAATATGGCAGCACTGTCGCTTTCAGATCCACACCGTCTTCGATGTGCCTTGCCGAATTGGAGAAAATAAGTGTTTTATGGGTTGACGGCAGAACGATTGATGTTTCCACCGTACAGCACTTGAGACAATCAACGGTAGTAGTATTTATAAAAAGAAAATTGATGATGGCATGATGGCAGCTCAAAGACGATATGTCGATCGTTTTGAAAATCTGATATCACTATCTTATAGAACAAAATAGTAGTAACAAGGATGTGAAATTTATTTTCTTATATCTGTTATAGTTATAAAAAAAAGCGAATATTCGGTTGTGCCCTTAATTAAATCAAATGATTTAAATAGTGATTTCAATCAAGTGATTAAAATATCACTTGATTGATTAATCAAGTGATTTTTTAAATTTAATTAAGTTAATTTACAAGTGGCAAAATTCCGCTGTTCGAATACATTTCATTCGCAAACTCTGGTGCAGAACAAGGTTCTTCTGATGTTAGACTATATCTCCATTCTCGAGAATCTATAATCGTTGTCAGAAAATGCAGTTTATGTCTTTTTTGAACAGCTGTAAGTTGATCAAGATAACGTCTGCTTTCTCCAATCTATCTTCCAGTTCTTTTCAAATTTCTACCGACATTTCGATCTATTAATTTCATTTTCGTCTTAGTTTCCTAGATCTTAATGACCACTTCGAAAATATTTCTAGATAAATATTTTTTGCTTAAACTTAAATTTATCTTACCAATGAAACATACTAACTGAAAGGGAACACTTTCCAGTCGTGAAAAAATATAAGATTAAATCTAAATATAAAAATTATTTCACTTTTTTTAAAACTACACCCAGATGCAAAAAAAACGCAACGGAGAAATTTTTGGTCAAATTTCAAGTGTTATATTTTTGTTATTTTTGGTCCAATTTTCATGAATTTTTTAGCAAGCTGTATATAATTATATCAACTTTAATTCGTAAACTCAGTTTTTGTAAACTTTAGTATTTCAGGGGGTTGTAAGTAATCGAGGGGTTGTTTTTTTATCCTAACTTTTAAACACCCGGTGCAATAATTTCGTGTGTAAATTTTCCTAAAATAAAATTTTACAGTCAGAACCATGTTTCCTGGGCATTTTGTTTTTTGGATCATGTCAATACATGCCTTGGTTAATTTTTAAGAGCGAAATGAACTCGCCGTCGACAATTTGCAATTTTTTCAATTATCAATTCTTTTTGAAGTTATTTTTCAATATAACAAGGCAGCTTTGGTGATAATTGTGAAATATATACTACTATGAACTACACATCATGTTCGAAGTTTGAGAAATGGTTGGCAGGAGGGTTAGAGGTCGCGAAGCGGTGCCAGCTTTATTAAATGAACTTCGCCTGGTCCTTAAAGAAGAATGGGAAAACATAACGCAATATGATATATGCAGTCTCAATTATAGTATGAACGGACGTATACAGACAGTCACAGCAGCTAACGGGGGCAATACAAAGTATTAGGGTATTTTTTACAATTTCTTTTTCTGTTTGTATACTTGAGTATTACAGATGTTTGCTTTAATATCGTTAGTTCTGTTATCGTTTATTAAAACCCAGACTGTATCGTAAGTTCTTAACTTTTTTTTAAAATTTAGTATAGAGTATCCAATGCAGCAAAATATGACGTTACGATAATAGTCACCAAAAACCATCTCGTCATATAATTGAAAAAAATGTAAATTGATCGTGATCAGTTCATTTCGCTCTTAAAAATTAACCAAAGCATATATTGACATGAATCAAAAAACAAAATACTCAGGAATCATGGTTCTGATCGTAAAATTGTATTTTAGGAAAATTTACACACGAAATTATTGCGCAGGGCTTTAAAAGTTAGGGTAAAAAAACAACCCCTCGATTATCCCTGTATAATTAAAAAACTGTGTTTACGAATTAAAGCTGATATAATTATATACATCTTGCTAAAAAATTCATGAAAATAGAGCTAAAAAATAACAAAAATTTCTTTCAATTTGATCAAAACTTTCTTCGTTGCGTCTTTTTTTTGCATTTTGAATACAAATTCGATAGCAATAATTGATATGATCGGCCTTTCTGATTAAGTACACAAATAAAATTTGGAATCGTATCAGGTATTAGTATTTTTGATGTATATTTCTGAGACGTAATTTGAAGAGCACTAAGAATATAAAAAAAAGAATTTCCTATGAATGGTTATAAAATAAAAAAAACTTCGAGATTTATATATTAATGGTTGAAAATTTTTTTTATTGTACTTAATTTAGTAATAAGAAATCTGTTATAATTGAAAAACTCATTTAACGCCGCCTTAATGTTCTTTTTACAGTTTGCGTATGGAAAGAAATGGTGCGCTTAATTTATATACTGTTGTTCAGATTATATGGTAAACTAGGTCTGTAACAGCTTGGAAAATAGGTTAAG